>NC_143483.1:15338532-15656782 GCF_027475165.1 Benincasa hispida
AAACAACCATAGGTGACACGACCTCAATCCTGAGTGTTTTGGAAACTCTTGCCTTTGAAGGTGGTCCTTTGATTAGTATGGGTGAGAGTGGCCAGATTGCCAACTCCACATGCTTACCTTTTTTAGGGCCTATCTGATCTGGGAGCTGGGAACTCAATCCATAAGATGAAATTCATTTCTTTCCCGAAGCAAGGATAAGTAGAGAGATTGATCCCTTAAAGGCTGATTCCTGGGCTTGAACATAGTGGCCACAACTTCTCTTTGGAAGAGAAGACTCAGTCATAGTAGGACTATGACTTATGTTCATTAGAGGGATCAGTGGTACTTAAGTAGTTAGACCTAACTACAAAGGCATAATGGTTATTGGCCCAGCTGTACTTATGAGCGATCTGTGAAGGGTTTTCGCACTTCTAATTGGTTAAGATGGACACATAATATATCTGTGGTAATGAGAGTTTAGCTATCGGTCTTTAGTGGAGTGTCTGGTAGTTAACAGATGGTGTCTCCCATGACTAAGAGTTTAGTCAGTTATTCATGTACCGTTGGAGCTTCGAGCTACACGTCCATAAGATCCCCTTAGTAGCTCAATGGATTCAGTTGAGGATTAGTTCTTGGTGTTGATTTGAAATGTTCAAATTGACAAGAGGTATTTTGATTATATATGATATAATCGGTATGATGTATGAGATACATCTAGTGGAGGATTGATGTAAATGAGATTTACATTAAGTACCATGGAATAGAAAAAGAACTATGGTTTATATGTTTCATGAGATGAAATATTAAAACTATAGGTTATAAATATAGTATGATAAGTTGGTTATCATTTATATTTATAATAATATTAATTATTGGATAATTAATTCTTTTTCTTTAATAACCAATTGAGTGGGTGGTTATTGGTGATTCATGGTAATCGTGAGATAAAAGGAAAATCATTTTCCTAATTTTAGTAAGTTTTTACAAAAAGGTTGCAAAATAGTTTTGAGATTTCTCTCGCAAAAAGAAACTCACAGGCGCTTGTCAAGTAAATACCGATTTACTAAGCGACAACGTGTTTTAGTAAATGATCGTGTAGTGTTTTGTAGGCGACAGACACTGAGCTAAACGATGAGCTAAATGATCGCTTAGATTTTACTAGACGATCGCTTAGCTTTAGCTAAACGATTAGGCATCGACCTATGTGATAGGTTTCTGTCTTCTCCCACTTGCCCAATCGTGTACACGATTGTTCATTCCTCCTTCGTCTGCCTCATACCAAGTCCACACAGAGCCCACCCTCTAGATTCTCACACCGAGAATACCAAGGTAATCTTCTTGGTGGTGTCATACTCAATTCGACGCCATCGAGGTTCTGTGGAGGTCGTTTGTGTGTTGTTGGAGGTGTTCGTGACCGAGGTGATTGTAGAGGACGAGTGCGCAGTGTTCGTGCAGTGTTGCAGTTGAGTTGTTCAAGAATTCAAGGTTGTTGTGTTTGAGCGTTCGTGAGCAAAGAACGTGGAGACGATTCTACAAATGTTTGTAGCTTTTGCCTTGTTCATTTGTAGTTTTCATGTCGTAATTTCTATAACAATTGCATGACTTTTTGTTTTTTGTACGACTGTAATTGTAGTGTTCATTCATGATTGTAATTTGGAATGATCTATTTTTCGCTGCTCATGGAAATCTCACATTTAATTTCCTTCAGATTGATGGTCTTGGTGAACGATTGCTTGGACGTTTCAACGAGAGCAAGAGCAGTAGTTCGTTTGTAAAGAGCGTGATTTTGGTGGAGAAGTGTTCTTCAACTGGTATGTATTTGTACTTTTATTGTTTATCTGTTAAAAGCTTGTCGGTATTTTGTAGTATAATGCATATCTTGTCTGTTAGAATGTAAATGTGGTAATTCTGTCACAATGTATTTGGAACGATCCGCTTCCGCTCAGAGGTACTCTTGTATAAGAGTTCCATCAATTGGTATCAGAGTCAGGTTCTGATATTCCAAATTTATTGATGCAAAGAATTGCATTTACTTTCTCGGTGGGTAAAAGCATGTCTACTCTCTGTTTAAGCGTTAAATCGTTTGTGGATGTGTGGATTAATGGAGTTTTTGGGATGAAGCCTATGGTTTGTTTAAATTCTTTTACATTTGAAGTTAATTGTAAAAGCCCCTACGTTTTTAGGCATATTAACTACTATCGAGTCTATAATTTGAAAGAGTTTGAGTCTGTGAGTCGTTCGTGAAGAAGCTTCATAGCAAGGGTTGTCGTTCTTCGAGGATGAAGACAACCAAGCATTGGTCGAGTCATGTAAACAATGGGGTAGACGATTGTTGAGTATCAGATACTTAAGAGTTGTTTTACGCACGCGCACTAGATGATCATGTAGCTCAACAAGCTTCATCGTTTAGTTTCTGACTGCACGATTGCATAGTAAACCGTTTACTTAATCGCTTGTTAAGTGATCGTCTAGATGATCGGGCTTCGCAACTATGTTGTCGTCTAAACGATCGTTTAGCACCCGCGTGTTTTAGCCTTCTGCGCTACACGATTGTTTACCTAGCCACGTTTACTAAACGATGGGGAGCTTCACCCAGCGGTTCAAGACCCAGTTCGCCTGTGAACCGGTTTACTCGATGGAAAAATATAATAGATAGAGTTTTTACTTCCGGTTTTTGAGGTGGTTCATCTCGGTCCATTAATTCTTTGTGAATGTACATAGGATGTATGTTTTATTTATATGTCATATGGTATGCCATATAGAAAAAATCTCACCTTAGGTTATGCATTGATTATGCATCATCTCTTTATTATATGTGTTATGATTTAGAGAAGCATGATTTAAATTACGTAAGAGCATGCTCATGCATCATATAATATAAGAGTTATATTTCTGCATGCATAAAGCATTGACATGCATCATCTTTATATTATAAGTGTTATAGGTGTATGGAGCGTGTGTACTTGGTTCGTTACTTGTATATAAAAGTTATGTATAGTAATGAATGAACACTGCATGAAGCATGACACATAGGTTAAATTTATAAGTGTTATAAATACCTAGTTGTGTGGCAATATATGGTTTTATTTGTTTCTTTTATAATGGTTATAAAGAAATTAGAACTAAAATCAATAAGAAAGACATGCATGCCAACTTAGATTTAAATCATGGTTTTAAAATTGTTTCAAAACTTGAATGAGATAGACCTAAGATCACAGTTATAATATGATTAGCAACCTTAGGCTTTAATCTTTTAATCAGTTTAATAGGATTAAATTTACTAATAAAAGGTTAAAGTGTAGCAAATCTATCTATAAGGGACCTTTTGTCTAAGGTGGGTTCTGTCTAGGCTGGGGTATTTAAGGTGACGGAAACGGAACACCCCTATCTGGGAATCTACCTGGAAAGGTGAATTAGGTAGATTTGATACATGCATGCAAGATTAAGGACATTCCATTAAAGAGTTTAATATGACTACTTGGACTTGTTTCTTTCAAAGACAAAAGTTGTGTTTTAGCGAATTAAAATGACTTAGATTAAAATTAGTAGTCGGATTGTCTAGGCTAATGAACCCCTAGGTAGAACAATCAGTGGGAGGTACTTAGGGTATCTGATGCTTCATTTAAATCTCACGAGTTTCTCCCTTTATTGTCCACACCGTGAGATCTATCCTCGGCCTCGTAGCACCTTAGGAGTGTCCCCTTAAAGGATGGTGTTTGGGTAGGTCAATATCAAGGTGGATGGAGAGAACATTCTTAGTAAGTGTGAGCGGGAAGTGCGACAGTATATCCCACGATCTCTCTCGTTATGTTGAATAAAGTTTCTCTGCATCGTCTCAAGGCACCCTGGGAGTGTCCCCCTATATGATGGCAGTTTTGTGCGTTTCTTTATTTGATCTCATGTACAGGATAAGGTTACTTAGTCTCTTGTTCTAATCTGTTTTTTTCCTACGGCGGGTGCATTAGGGTGGAACACTGGGGTCGAAAACGATGGGTCACATTTAGGCAGAATTGTTAAGGTTAACAGTTCTAGACCGAACAAACGGTGGTTGTTAGGTTCAGCTCCAAAAGTTGGTTCTACCTAATGGTTGAGAATGTCTCATCCCAGTGAAAGGCCATCTGATCATCCCACCGGTGACGTTTGTCCTGCCTCTTGGGGCATCATTGCAAAATAAAAGTCTTATCACTTAGGGAACATGGAAACTATTTTCCTAAAACTAATTGGTGTTAAAATGTGGTTTTAAACAAAGACTTATATAAGTTTGTTCGTTTTTCAGCAAATAGCTACAACCACAATTGCTTTGCTAAGCACTAAAATATTAACTAACGACAATTACGCTAGTTGGAAACATATGATCATGACTATACTAATCATCGAGGATCTTATGTTCACCCTTAGGAGTAGGGCCCTTCTATTCTAGCTCTTAACGCCGCTCGAAATATTCAAGAGGAATACGAGCGATGGACACGGGCAAACAAGAAGGCCCGACCCTATATCTTGGCCAGTCTTAGTGACATGTTGGCCAAGAAGCATGAGCCCATGGTTTCAGCGCATGAGATCATGGAGTTCCTACGGGGGATGGTCGAACAACCGTCTGAACAACTCAAGCATGAGGCTCTTAAATACATCTTCAACTCCAAAATAGAGGAAGGCACCTCTGTTCGTGAACATGTGCTTAACATGATGGTCCACTTCAATGTGGTAGAGATGAATGGGTTGAGGATCAATGAGGGCAGTCAAGTTAGCATAATCCTGCATTCATTGCAGGAAAGCTTCCTCCACTTTGTTAGCAATGCGATTCTTAATAAAGTGGACTATACCCTTTCAACTCTTCTCAAAAAGTTGCAAACATACCAATCTTTACTGAAAAGTTAGAAGAGGAAAGGACGTGAGGCAAATGTTGCCTCATCTTCAAAGACGTTCCATCGAGGTTCAATCTCAGGGACAAAGTATTCACCTTCTACTTTTAACATTGAAAAGTGGAAGAAGAAGAAAGGTGGTAAAGGGAAGGGGAAGGTGCCTGCTAACCAACCACCTGTCACCCAGCAGAATAGGCGTCCGGCGTCGGTTGACAAAGGAAAGTGTTTCCACTGCAACCAAGACGGACACTAGAAGAGGAATTATCCTAGCTAGCTGAAGGAAAAGAAGGCAGCCAAGGCGAACAAAGGTAAATATAATTTACTGGTGTTAGAAACTTGTTTAGTGGAGAATGATGATTCTGCTTGGATTATTGATTCGAGCGCCACTAATCATGTTTTTTCTTCTTTTTAGGGTATTAGATCCTGGCGGTAGCTGGAGGCTGGTGAGATGACGATGCGAGTGGGCACCGGGTACGTAGTCTCAGCTATGGCAATGGAAGAAATCTAGTTGACTTTACAGAATAGATTTCTTGTTTTAAAAGATGTACTTGTAGTTCCTGAGTTGAAAAGAAAGTTAATTTCTGTAAAGTGCTTGTTACAATGTAAATATACTCTTTAGTTTAATGTGGATAAAGTGTTTATTCATAAAGATGGAGTTGAGATTTGTACAGCAAAACTAGAAAATAACTTATATGTGCTAAGACCATTAGCCTTAAGTTCCCTCCATAACATAGTGATGTTAAAAACTATTGTAACTCAAAATAAACATCAATGCGTTTCTCTAAAAGAAAATGCCCAACTTTGGCACCTTCGATTAGGGAACATCAATCTCAATAGGACTGAGAGGTTAGTGAAGAATGGCCTTCTAAGCGACTTAGAAGAAAATTCTTTACCGGTGTGCGAATCTTTCCTTGATTAAAAGACATTTTACTGGAAAAGGATATCGAGCCAAATAGCCTCTAGAGTTAGTGCATTCTGACCTATGTGGTCCTATGAATGTGTGAGTCAAGAGAGGCTATGAGTATTTCATTAGTTTTATTAATGATTACTCTAGGTATGGGTATGTTTATCTGATGCAACAGAAGTCTGAATCCTTTGAAAAGTTTAAAGAGTTCAAGGCTGAAGTTGAAAATGCATTGGATAGATGGAATAAAATACTTCGATCGAATCGAGGTGGAGAGTTTTTAGATTTAGGGTTCCAGGACTATTTGATAGAACATGGAATCGTTTCCCAACTCTCGGCACCGAGTACACCTCAACACAATGGTATAGCGGAGAGGAGAAACAAAACCTTGTTGGACATGGTTCATTCGATGATGAGTTATGCTTCCTTACCAAACTCAATTTGGTGTATTGCAGTGGAGATTGCAGTATATATACTCAATTGTGTTCCTTCCAAGAGTATTGCGAGAACACCTCTGGAGTTGTGGAATGGGCGTAAAGCTTGTTTACGTCACTTCCGCATATGAGGTTGCCCAACACATGTGCTTGAGGCTAATCCAAAGAAATTGAAACCACGGTCGAGGTTGTGCCTCTTTGTAGGCTACCCCAAAGGTACACGAGGGGGTACTTTTATGATCCATCGGAAAACAAAGTGTTTGTTTCTACGATCTACTTTCTTGGAGGAGGATCATATTAGGGAGCACAGTCCACGTAGTAAAATCGTGTTACGTGAGCTTTCCAACGAAACTACTGAAACTTCAACAAGAGTTGTTGAAGGGTCTACTTCATCAGCAAGAGTTGTTGATGATAGTTCATCTAGTAGGTCAATTCCACCTCAAGATTTTAGGGAACCTCGACGCAGTGGAAGGGTTGCAAACCCACTTGTTCGCTATCTGGGTTGCACAGAAATCCTGGCTATGATAGCCGATGGCGACATTGAGGATCTATTGTCTTATCAGAAGGCAATGGAGGATGTTGACCGAGATGAATGGGTCAAAACCATGGATCTTGAGATGAAGTTGATGGACTTCAACTCAGTATGGGATCTTGTAGATCAACCTGATGGAGTAAGACCTATAGGTTGTAAATGGATCTACAAGAGGAAACAGGGTGCCGATAGGAAGGTGCAAACCTCCTCGACTTGTGGCAAAGGGTTATACCTAGGTGGAGGGAGTCGACTATGAAGAGACTTTCTCACCTGTTGTCATGTTGAAATCGATCGGCTTCCTCCTGTCCATTGCCACTTATTATGATTATAAGATTTGGAAAATGGACGTCAAGACGGCCTTTCTGAATGGAAATCTTGAGGAGACCATTTATATGGTGCAGCCTAAAGGATTCTTTGCCCAAGGTCAAGAGCAAAAAATCTACAAACTGAATCGATTCATTTATGGTCTAAAATAGGCGTCTCGATCTTGGAATATTCGATTTGATACTGCGATCAAATCGTATAGCTGTGACCAAAAGGTTAATGAGTCTTATGTCTACAAGAAGATCGTCAACGGTTCAGTTGTTTTCTTAGTGTTGTATGTAGACGATATCCTACTCATTGGGAATGAAGTAGGACTACTGACTGCAATTAAGAACTAGCTAGCGACCCAATTCCAAATGAAAGATTTAGAAGAGGCTCAGTTTCTTCTGGGTATATAGATCTTTCGGGATCATAAGAACAAAGTGTTAGCGTTGTCTCAGGTATCGTACATTGATAAGATGTTGCTCAAGTACTCGATACAGGACTCCAAAAAGGGCCTACTGCCATTCAGGCATGGAGTTACTTTGTCTAAGGACATGTGTCTAAGACGCCTCAAGAGGTTGAGGAGATGAGACAGGTCCCACATGCATCTGCCATTGGCAGTTTGATGTATGCGATGCTCTGTACTAGGCCAGACATCTGCTATGCTGTGGAAATAGTCGATCGGTATCAGTCTAACCCAGGCCAGGGTCACTGGACTGTAGTTAAGAACATCATCAAGTATCTTCGGAGAACGAGGGACTACATGCTCGTGTATGGAACTAGGGATTTGATCTTTATTAGATACATGGATTCTGAATTTCAAACTAATAAGAACTCTCGCTAGTTCACTTCAGGGTCAGTTTTTACTCTTAACGAAGGAGCTGTAGTATGGTAAAGCACTAAACAGGGGTGCATCACTGACTCCACGATGGAGGCCGAGTAAATAGCGGCTTGTGAAGCTGCTAAGCAGGTCGTTTGGCTCAGGAAGTTCCTGACAGAGCTAGATATTGTTCCAGATATGTCTAGGCTCATCGCCCTCTATTGTGACAATAGTGGTGTTGTGGCGAACTCCAAGGAGCCCAGTAGTCAAAGGCACGACAAACACATAGAGCGAAAGTATCATCTGATCCGCGAGATAGTGCATCGATGGGATGTGATAGTCATGAAGATCGCTTCGAAGCACAACATAGCTGACTCATTTACGAAGGCTCTCATGACTACAGTGTTTGAGGGTCACCTTAAAAGCATGGTTTACGGGACCGCCCGCGACTAAACTAGGGCAAGTGGGAGATATTTATGTACTGGGCCTTAGTACCCTAGTTTATTATTTTGTACTAGTTTTATGTACACCCTACTTGCTTTAGGACAAGTGGGAGATTGTTGAGGATGATGCACTAAACTTTCATGTCCTATAGTTTGTAAACACGGTTTTATATGAATGTTTGTGATGTATAATATGTGATATTTTCTTCACTACTTGTCTTTGAATATTGGATGTTTTATTTTCTTTACCACAAACCAATAAACTAAAATTCCTAGTTTTCATTCTGTAACTTAAGCATGTATGTGGAGACATACAAGTGGATCATGTCTTAAGTGATAACCAAAATGGTCTGTAGTATATGGATATAGGAGGGAAACTTTATCCTGATAACGCTATGAATGCGGCCCGCTTTGTAGAATAGTTACAAGTGTTGTGACTTGCTACAGATGGTCTGATCCTGATCATTCATGTGGGGACATGCGAGCAGGGGCATCCTATACAAAGAGTTTGTATAAGACCTAACCACGAAGTGTTAACGTCTCGTTATATAACGCCGTTCATGACAAAGACTTCACTTCACTAAGATGACCACAGGTAACATGACCTCAATTCTGAGTGAGTTGGAAACTCCTGCCTTTGAGGGCGATCCTTTGATTTGCATGGGTGCAAGTGGCCAGGTTGCCAACTCAAACCTGCCACTTTGGGGATTCGTCTGATTTGGGAGTTGGGAACTCAGCTACACAAGATGGAATTTACTCCTTCCCCGAAGCAGAGGTAAGTAGATAAATTGCTCCCTTAAGGGCTGATCCGGGGGCTTGAACGATTTGGCGCCACACACCTTCTCATGGCCCGAGAGGTGTCCACACTTACTAGGACTATGTTGTATTGTTCATTAGAGGGATCAGTGGTACTTAAGAAGTTAGATGTAACTACAGGGACAAAATGGTAAATTGGTCCAGCTGTACTTACGAGCATCTGTGAAGGGTTATCATACTTTTGATTGCTTATATCTGATGGACATATAAATATATCTGTGGTAAGAAGAGTTCAGTTGTCGGTATTTAGTGAAATGTCTGGTAGTTAATGGATGATGGATCTCGTGACTAAAGAGTTTAGTCAACTATTCAAGTACCGTTAGAGATTGGAGCCATAGGTACATAAGTCCCCTTGGTAGCTCAATGGATTCAAGTTGAGAATCAGTTTTTGGGTCAATTTAAAATGTTCAAATTGACAAGAGGTAGTTTGATTATATATGATATGATTGAACTGGTTAATTATATATGATATGATTGACGTTATGTATGAGATACATTAATTGGAGAAAAATTGATATAAATATGATTTATATCTAGTGAAAGAGAAAACACTATGGTTTATATGTGATATTAAACTATAGGTTAATGAATATAATTTGATTATATTTATTATTTTAATTTTGACAATTATAGGATAATTGTGCCCGACGTTTTCTCCGTAATTGTGTGTTAGTGGGAAGTTTCAATCAGTTTTCATAACTGAATAATAAAATGAAAATTGCTTTCATTTTTGCAAGAAATCACATAATCCGCTCACCAAGTGTATATTGCCTATCACCTAGCAAAATAAGAGACTATACGATAGCTCATCGTTACTACACGATCGTATACACGCACGCCCCTTACTAAACGATCGTCTAGTGCCGAGCATTTAATAAACGATCGTCTATATGATCGCCGCCTGTTTACTACACGATCGTATACTTTCTTCTAAACGATCAAGCATTGTCTATATGATAGACTCTACCCTTCTCCCACTTGCTTGGTCATTGTATACGACCTTCATATCCTCCTCCCCTCTACCAAATCCCAACAAAGCCCACTTTTTGGATTCTCACACCGAGAATACCGAGGGTTCCAAGTGGTGGTGTCATCCCCATCTTTTCTGTTCGTGTGGAGGTCCTTCGTGAGTAGACGACCGGTGGTGTTGGTGAACGATTGCTTGGATGTTCAAGCGAGAGCAAGAGAAATAGTTCGTTTGGAGAGAATGTGATTTTGGTGGAGAAATGTTCTTCAACTGATATGTATTCGTTCTCTTATTGTTTATCGGTTAAAAGCTTGCCAATATTTTGTAGTATAATGCATATCTTGTCTGTTAGAATGTAAATGTGGTAATCCTGTCATAATGTATTTGGAATGATCCGCTTCCACTCAGAGGTACTCTTGTATAAGAGTTCCTTCACAAACCTCTCTGATAAACTTTACTAGAGTTTGCAACATTTGCCTCTTCTATCAGTCCCTTGACATTCAATATGGACTGGAGTTCATTTTGGGAGTTAACATTACTAGTTTTCGTCAAGATCAACCTCATTTTGCTTGAATTGTGAGGACTCTCGCTCAAACAATTCTTGCACTGATTGCACGATCTGAAGTGCAGTGACCATTCTCTCAAATCTTTTGGCTAAGACATTAGCTATGCTCACCAAAATGTAAACTCGAGCCTTATCGTTGGACTTTTTCCATTTTTCTATGCATCGTGAACACTTCATTTGCATCAGGGGTTGGGATTGGAGGACATTCCTTAATCAAGTCGAAATTAAGGTTTTCAACCATAAAATAGTTTTAAGTGAATACTTCCATGTTGTATAATTAGTTTTAGTCAAATTTAAAAAGGCTAACAATTAAAGGACTGAACCTGACATATGCTGAAATAAAAAAATTGATTTACATTATATTTTAGCACAACTATTATAAATCCAATCAATTTAATAAAATTTTAACCCATTTAACATCTAAATTTTGCTATGATGCTTCAGTGATTTAGGACAAAAGCCATCAAAGGAAGGTCAGCCACCCCTTCATTGAACTGAGACACTCTCAACCAATTATTATGCCAAAGTAACTATTATTCCTATAATAATTAGTTACCATTGATTTGCTCAAGAAATCATTAACTTGCTTAACAATTTTCTATAAGTGTGACCTTTATTTTAGACTCTAGAGTTCTGCCCCAATAAGTCAACCAAAGGGGAAAACCGATTTGGCAAAAACTAAAGTAATCCAATCCATTTCTGGAGTTTTCTTTAATATTGATCTAATGCACAAACCATCCTAAGGGGGACTCTCCCAGGGTGCCTGAGGCCATACAAAAAGATCTCACAATACAAACCATTGAAGGAGACTGTAATACATGTTGACACACATCCCTCTCTCACCTACTATAAATACTCTCTCCTTTCATCTTGATATTGACTCATACAAACACCATCCAGAGAAGAACACTCCCAGGATGCCTCAAGGCCAAGCATGAGTCTCATGGTGTGAACTTTAAGGGAGAACATGAGTGAAAGATTGATAATATCATATATATCTATTTCCTCCCACTAAGTATTTTAAAATCTAGGGTTTATTACATAGGTAAAATCGGCTAATTAATTTATCTATGTGATTGTTAAATTTTCCCAATATAATTTTTATATTGGATAGTTTAACAATAAGTGATTTTGTTCATTAAACACTTTATTAAACTAAATCATTGGTTGCATGCTTATAACATATTTGTCTAATTCACCTTCCAAGTCAGTTTCCAAGTAGGGGTGTTCCGTTTTCGTCAACTTAAACATCCAGCCTAGACAGAACCTTCTTTAGACAAAGGACCCTTATAGACAACTATATTATATATTTAATATTTTATTAATTCAATTTAATTCTATTAAAATAAAATAAAAGATTAATCCTATTTCTAATCACATTAGAAATGTCTAGGTGTAATCAAATTTAAACCTTTTAAAAAAATTAATCTATGTTTGCATGCAACTCTAAATTATAGATTTTAATTCTAATTTCATTAACCTATATCTTTTATAAGGATTAATGAAACAATTAAAACCTAAGTCATGCATCTAATGACATACATAAAAATATAACATTTATATTTCTAAGATAGTATCATGTTTAATGCATATCCATTTTCATTACATAATATAACACTTATATTATACAATAATGAAAATAAATAACACATCCATCACATAATATAACACTTATATTATGCATCATACAATATAACTCTTATATTAAAATATGATGCATGAACATGTTACTATGCATGCAATCATATAATATAACTCTTATATTAAACATGATGCATGAGCATGCTATATCATGCAACTATGTAATATAACTCCTATATTAAATATGATGCATGATTTATGTTTATCCTATGGTGGGATTTTGATCTATATGGCATACAATATTCTATATAAATAAAAATTCGTACATCACATGTATGATAATATAAATAAGCAACAATGGACCAAAATTGGCATCCTAAATAATTAATTAAATTAATATAAATTTTATATTAATTTAATTTATTAAAGTATACATTAATAAATTAATTACAAAAATTCAAAATAAATTCAAAAAATGACCTAAAACTGCAAGGAAAAACTACTGCAACACCACTATTATCACAATAAAGGGTGATGGGCCTTATGTCGGGAACAACTTCCAGATCAGTCAGGAACTTCTTGAGCCAAACAGCCTCCTTAGCAACTTCAAAAACCGCTACATACTCGGCCTCCATGGTGGAGTCAGCGATGTACCCCTGTTTGGTGCTTCTGATGGAATACATAAGCATGCAATGGAAGCAAACAGAATCAATAAGTACTCTAATTACATTTAATTTGAGTTCTAAAGCATGCTATTATTACAGAAAATTGAAGAGGGTTTCAAGATGAACATACTTTTGATGATTTCTCCCAAATCCAAGTTGCTCTTCACGTGTTTTCAACTCCAAATTGACAGTGAACTACCAGAGATCTTCTCTACTATTCTCAGCCTTGAATTTGAGTGGTGGAACTTGAATTTGAGTGAATTTGGTGAAGGAAATTGAGAGAGTTTGTGAATAAGAAGATAAAGTAGCAGAAACCCAGTTTTTTAAGCTCAAGTTCCTCTTCTTGTTCTTCAATTCAGCAAATTGTGAGAGTTTTATATATCTTTAGCATGCAAGCACTCCTTATCAGTTCAATAGCCAACAGTTGCTTGAAGATTTATTGGGATTTGTGTGTGTTTATAGGGAGAGCACCTTCTACTTGGAGGAAAAATGGGAAAATCCCACTTAGTTCCTTTTTCCAATTTACAATTTCTTAATCTCCAAACTTTTCAATTATTTCTAAATTAATTAAAACAATTTGTTTAATTCTCAATTAATCAAATTCAAAAATTTCAAAAAAAAACAATTTCTCAAATTGAATTTTAAAATTGGAAATTAATTTGATTTTTAATTAATTAAACATATTTAATTACTTAATTTAATTTAAATCAAATATTAAATTAATCACACACCTCATGTTAAACATGAATCCTATTCATGTAATTAATATTTAAATCAATATTTAAATATTTTAAAATCTCCAATTTCATTTAATTTAATAAATTAAATGTTAAATAATTATATCAAATATAATTGTACAAACCCTAATTTGAATTTGAATTTGTCCAAATTCAAACCCTAATTTCAATTTGAACAATTTAAATTGATTATCATTCCAAATTCACTCAATTTAATAATTCAAGGTGTTCATGTTTTACGAGCTAGTAGAGGGACCTTATAGACTTACAGATCATGAGTTCCGATGATTAAGATTAATTGGCTAAAACTCTTTAGATCAAATTAATCAGTATTCGTTAACTATCGTCACGCCACTATAGTTCGATAGTTGCACTCTACTCACTGTAGATATATTTGTGTCCACATGATTTAACCATAACTAGCAAGTCGACTTTTCACAGGTTGTTTGTAATAACGGTTCAATCAATATGTTGTTTTACCTCCAATATTACGTCTTGTTCCTTAAGTTCCTACTGATCCTTTAATGAACAATTGGTTTATGATCTAATCACTAAACCGGATCCCTCTCAGAGAAGGTGGGGCCCCTTGTTGAAGACCTGGATTCAGTTACTTTTGAGAACAACCTTTCTTCTAACCCTAAATCGGGTAGGCGTGAATTTCGTCTTGCACCCTATGTCTTCAGCTATTTACCTGGTCGTACTCCTGAAAATGGAGGCTTATTGAGCTGGCGCTGTTGAGCCAACCCTCACCCATCCAAATCTAAGAATAATACCAAATAAACAGGAGATCATAGTTAGCTCAGGATTAAGAACCGAGGTCATCAAAGCGAAATAGTCAGTCTTAAACAGTGAACAACATTATAAAGTAAGAGTGACTTATTTCTTAGTCCGATCATATGCAAACTCATTGCTGAGGACACCCCCACTCCTTATGTCAATACTAAATGAATCTGTATCACTTCGTTTGTAGTATCTTTACAACAACTTGTAACAACTACAAAGTAGTTCGCATCCAATAGTGTTATCATAATAAGGTACCCAACCTTAATCATATACTATAGACCGTTTTGGCTATTTACTCGAACTTGATCCATCTCTATGTCTCTACATAAAGTTCAAGTATTCATATACCCATGGATCTTAGTTTATTGGATTTAGACTTTATGAATGCAATTAATAGATTCAATAACTTTCTTGAAGACATGTTGAATAACATCTTTATTGATAATAGAATATGTTTAATTTTTACAAACTACGAGTTTTAGGACATAAAACCCAACAGCTTTGTCATACTACAGCTCTACCGTTAAGAGTGAACACTGATCTTGAAGTGGATTTCAGAGAATCCTTATCAATCTGAAAATCAAAGTCCATGTATCCTATAAGGATAAAATCCTTAGAACCATACACAAGCATGTAGTCCCTCATTCTCCAAAGAAATTTGAAGATGTTCTTGACGGCTGTCCAATGGCACTGTCCTAGATTAGAATGATATCTACTGACTATCCCCACAGCGTAGCAGATGTCAGGTCTAATACATAACATTGCATACATCAAACTACCAATGACAAATGTATAGGGGACCCGTCCCATTTCCTCGACCTCTTGAGGTGTCTTAGGATACTGTTCCTTAAAAATGTAACTCCGTGCCGAAAAGGCAAAAGGCCCCTTTTGGAGTTCTACATCGAGTACTTGATCAACATCTTGTCAATGTACGATAACTGAGACAGTGCTAGCACTTTGTTCTTTCAATCCCGAAATATCTGAATCCCAAGAACAAACTGAGCCTCTCACAAATCTTTCATTTGGAATTGGTTCGCTAGCCAGTTCTTAATTGAAGTTAGTAAACCTACGTCATTCCCAATGAGTAGGATATCGTCTACATATAACACTAGGAAAACTACTAAACTGTTGATGATCTTTTTTTAGACACAAGGCTCATCAACATTTTGGTCAAAGCCATAAGATTTTATCGTAGTATCAAACCTTATGTTCCAAGATCGAAATGCCTGTTTCAGTCCATAAATGGACCGATTCAGCTCGCAAACCTTTTGCTCTTAACCTGGGCTGAATCCCTTGGGTTGTACCATGTAAATGGTCTCCTCAAGATTCCATTCAGAAGTAGTCTTAACATCCATTTGTCATATCTCATAGTCATAATATGAGGCAATGAATAGGAGGATGCGGATGACTTAAGCATGGCAACAGGCAAGAAAGCCTCCTCATAGTCAACTCCCTCTACCTGGGTATTACCCTTTGCCATAAGTCTAGCCTTAAAGGTTTGCACCTTCCCATCGGCACCCTGTTACCTTTTGTAGATCCATTTGCAACCTATAGGTTTAACCCAATCAGGTTGATCTACAAGATCCCAAACTGAGTTAAAGTATATAGACTCCATCTTGAGATATATGGCTTTGACCCATTCATCTCTGTCAACATCCTCCATTGGCTTCTTGTAAGACAACGGATCCTCAACTTCGCTATCGACTACCATAGCCAAGATCTCAGTTAAACCCAAATAGCAAATGGGTGGGTTCACAACCCTCCCACTACGTCGAGGTTCCCTCAACTCTTGCGGTGGATTTGACCTACTAGATGAACTCCCATCAACAACTCTTGTTGATGTAGTAGGATCTTCAATAACTCTTGTTGAAGTTTCAGTAATTTCTTTGGAAAGTTCACTCAACACGATTTTACTTCTTGAACTGTGCTCCCTTATATGATCCTTCTCAAGAAAAGTAGAGTTTGTACATCTTGAGATCCATGGCTTTGACCCATTCATCTCTGTCAACATCCTCTATTGCCTTCTTGTAAGACAACGGATCCTCAACTTCGCTATCGACTACCATAGCCAAGATTTCAGTTAAACCCAAATAGAAAATGGGTGGGTTCATAACCCTCCCACTACGTCGAGGTTCCCTCAACTCTTGAGGTGGATTTGACCTACTAGATGAACTCCCATCAACAACTCTTGTTGATGTAGCAAGATCTTCAATAACTCTTGTTGAAGTTTCAGTAGTTTCTTTGGAAAGTACACTCAACACGATTTTACTTCTTGAACTGTGCTCCCTTATATGATCCTCCTCAAGAAAAGTAGAGTTTGTCGATACAAATCTCTTGTTTTCCTTAGGATCATAAAAGTAACCCCCCGTGTCCCTTTGAGGTAGCCTATAAATAGGTACAGCCTCAAATGTGGTTCTAGAATCTTAGGATTAGTCTCAAGCACATGTGTTGGGCAACCCCAAATGCGGAAGTGATGCAAACTAGTTTTACGCCCGCTCCACCACTCCAAAGGTGTTCTGGCAATACTCTTGGAGGGAACACGGTTGAGGATATAAGCTACAGTCTCTATTGCAAAACCCCAAAACGAGTCTGGTAAGGAAGCGTAACTCATCATCAACTGAACCATGTTCAATAGGGTTTTGTTTCTCCTCTTTGATACACCATTCTGCTGAGATGTACCAGGTGTTGAGAGTTGGGAAACGATTCCATGTTCTATCATATAGTTCTAGAACTTATAATCCAAAAACTCTCCACCTCGATCAGATCGAAGTATTTTTAATCCATTTACTTAATGCGTTTCTAACTTCAGCCTTGAACTCTTCGAAATTTTTAAAGGATTCTGACTTATGTTTCATTAAATAAACATACCCATACCTCGAATAATCGTCAATCAAAGTGATGAAATACTCATAGCCTCCACTGGCTCGCACATTCATCGGACCACAAATGTCTGAATGCACTAACTCTAGAGGCTCTTTGGTCCTATAACCTTTTCTAGTAAAAGGTCTTTTAGTCATCTTACCTTCAAGGCATGACTCGCACACAGGTAAAGAATTTTCTTCCAATTCGTTTAAAAGTCTATTCTTCATCAACTTTTCAATCCTATTGAGATTGATATACCCTAAATGAAGGTACCAAAGTTGGGCATTTTCTTTAGGATAAACTTTAAGTCATTTGTCTTGAGTTACGACAGTTTTAAACATCTCTATGTTATAAAGGGAATTTGTTGCTAACGGCCTTAGCACATACAAATTATTTTCCAGTTTAGCTGAACATATCTCAACACTATCTTTCAAAATAAACACTTTATTAACTAAAAAGTTTAGAGTGTATTTACATTCAAGTAATGACTTTACAGAAATCAAGTTCCTCTTTAACTCGGGAACAACATACACATCATTCAAAATGATAAATCTATTCTGTAAAGTCAACCGGAGGCCTCCCACTTCCATAGTTGAGACGACATGCTCGATGTCAACTCGCATCCTCATCTTACCAGCCTCAAGCTGCCGCCAGGATCTAATCCCTAAAATGAAGAACAAACATGGTTAGTGAGCCTAGAGTCTATAATTCAGGCAAAATCATCATTTTCCACTAAACAAGTCTCCAAAACCAGTAAATCACATTTACCTTGTTTGGCTTTCTTCTTCTCCTTTAAAAAGCATGGGCAGTTCCGCTTCCAGTGCCCATCCTACCCTGCAGAGCGACAAGTTGTGGATTAGTCGATGCCTTCCCCTTCCCCTTACTACACTTCTTCTTCTTCCACTTGCTAGTGCCGGAAGAAGAAGGTGCAGACTTAGTTCCTGAGGTCGAACCTCGAAGGAACATTTTAGATGATGAAGTAACACCTGTCTCACCAACCTTATTCTCCTTGCTTTTCAGCAAGGATTGGAATGTCTGCAACTCGTTGATGAGAGTTGTAAGGGTGTAATCAACCCTGTTCAAAACAGCGTTGCTTACGAAGTGTAGGAAACTTTCTCGCAACGTCTCCAGAATAATGCTACCCTGGCTTCCCTCATCGATTCGAGACTTCTTGTTCGCCCGTGTCTATTTCTCATAGGCCTATTGTGGAGTGAATTGCGATGGACGTAATGTAATGGCCCCGCAAAGACAGATGATGTTGTATGTATGATATGTGTTGCTTAATCACGCTTCTCGATAATATATGCGATACTAAGCTTATAATAATGTATGCGATGTTGCTCAGATGCACTCGTAGTATGCATTCATGTAGTATGTGTGTGTCACAAGTTTTCTTGCGTTGGAACCAAGTATAATTCCATCGCAAGTTTCTCAGAGTGATCTGAGGTCGAACACGGGGATTACGATGCTAGATGCGATATTGATGTGATACATGCGGCGAAAACAAAATAATAATGCGTTGCATTTAAAAAGTAAATGTGTCAACAAATAAATGAATAACTGTGAAGTTGTGCAAGTGTCTGAGGGAATGCGATGGCAAATCTTGTAAAATGTATCAGAAAAAGAACGGGTTGGGGGAAGGACATCGCAAGTTCGTCAATCCTGTTGAGGATGCAACTAATGTTCCGCTTTCCCTTGGCTTACACCTCTCAGTGATCGGCTACGTTCCCATATCTCTATGGTGAATCAGGGATGAACGTTGTGAACGCAAGGTTGTTTCCATCTCTGGAAATACTTCTTACTTTAATTAACGCATTCTATCAACCTTCTTTTAAGAGGTAGATTAACATCTTCACTTCTGCTCTCACAGATGAAGATGCCATTGAGCATGCATTAGCTAAACTTAACTAACTTCTTCAACATGGATTAACTTACTCACTTAATCCTTCCCTCTCACCCTGGAGGATTAGTTACACATGATAAGAGAAATGGATGATGAATGTATGGTGGAGAACAGAGAGATGAAAATGAATATGATAATGATATTAAAAGATAAAGCGTTTGTTACAAATAGATGAAAGAAAGATTAGAAATGAATCACAGTTGATGAACAGAAAGTGAGAACAAATGTGGTCAGCGTGTCAATGTCTTGACACGGATCCCGATCAGAGTTGATTTGCTTGCCGGCATGTAGGAGGAGTGAGGTGGAAACTTCCTTCTCAGGAGAGTTTCCCAGGTAGAAATGATCCTTGCATAGAGCTTCTCTTTGGGATTGTGAATGATTTTCTGGTTCCCGAGACTTTCTTTCAGACTTATCTCGTCTATCTCCCGGATTCTCTGTGAATGTCTCTTCAGACCAGCCTCCTCTCTTTGGAATTGATGTAGCTATTTATAGACCTTAGCACCTCCTTCGCCAGTGGTCCCACTCTGAAAAGTTGCTTTTTCTACCGAGGCTTGGTGGAAACATCCGCTCTGCTCTACATTCAATTTGTCAGATCATATAACAGAAAAGCTGTACAATTTCAAAAATACCCACGAAGGCATCGCTCTTTTTATCTACGATCGATCGCCACATGCGGTGAAAATGCATTGATCTTTTTGTCCACGATCAATCGTATCATGCGGTGCAAATGCGTTGCTCATTTCGTCCATGATCGACCGTCGCATGCGGTGCGAATGTGTTGCTCTTTTTGTCCTCGAGCGATCGTCGCATGCGGTGATACCTATTTTCTACAAACAAAGACTTGGACATCCCTTTTTGCCATCGCAATGTGGTCACCCAGTGTGCTTCCAAAATTTTACAACTTTTGCGTTTCTAAGTCAATTTCTATAGGTTCGACGCAACTTTTTCCTTCTTTTTGCCGCATATCCTAAATAAGATGGTATAAATAACTTGTATTACTATAAGTTATCAACCCCCAAATTTAGATATATGCTTGTCGTCAAGTATATCCTCTACTAAGGCAATTCAGCTTAAGTCCTATCCTTACTTTGCGTCGATCGGCTACTCCAAATGCTCCTCTACATAATTTCTCAAAATTACTGATTCCTTCTATCTTTTCAACATTTCTTCAGCATGCTCTACTTTCTTCTTACCTAAGACAAACCTCTGCTTAAAGTTCTCTTCTTGTTTTGAAAAGAATGTTTTTCCTGTTCTTGTGAAAACAACGAAGTGCGCCTTTTATGCAGTGGCCTGGTTTGCATCTTACTATAGAGAGCGTTGATTATGGTTATACCCTTCGTTTTGGCTTGCTCCCACGGGTGTCATGCAAACATCCAACTTCGGTTGTGTACCAAGCTCAACTTCAACTCTTGACCCTTAGCCAATTTTTCACTTTAGTTGGTCAGTGGAGTTGTCTTCTTTTTTTTATATATTGCGTTGATCCTGGTAACCTACCTTCGTTTTATCTTGCTTCCACAGGTGTCATTCGAACATCTAACTACGAGCAGGTTCCTTTCACATCTTAACTCTTATCAGGTTGGGATTTTCCCTTGCGCTGGCAGCGGAGTTTTTTTTTCATTTTTTTTTTTAAGAACGCATTTGCTTGATATGAACAAAGTTTCCCTTGCGCTTGATCGCATCTGCTCAGACCTTTTCCACCCTCAAATTTAGAGAGTCCCAAGGTCTTCATTTCGTTGTTTTGGACAGAAAAGACAAAACACTTAGTCAAAATTTGAAAAGAAGGTTTGAACAGTGTCTTGTGATAGAGAAGGTAAAGTGGAAACTATTGCGATGAATTGTCTAAGTATTAGGCATAAAATGCAATATATAAAGAAATTGCACTAAGGTTACGCATAATACTCATCATGGCAGCGCAAATAAACAACGCAAAAGAAAAGAAAGGAAATACCGCATTAAATTGACAAAAGATGATATAAGTAAAAACGCCAAGACAGACAAAGAATAGTCACTCAATGTATATAAAAATTGTCTAAGTACACAAAGAATTGTAATGATTGCAAACACAAAAAATTTTAAGCATGTAAAGGAGAATACAAGGGTATAGCTATATAAAAGAATTGTAATGACCGCAAAAATTCAAAAATGTGAAGAAGAATACAATGGTATAGGAGAAGGTGGTACACCCCCAAATTTAACTTTGCGACGGGGGCTCGTGGTGAGAAGGTTGTTGCATAGGAGCTCCTTGCAGTGCTTCTTGAAAGAACAGAGGCTACTGAAGATGCTGAGGAACCACGGGGTCATGCAAATATGCGGCCAAGAAATTAAAGTACTCGTGGTTGCGTTCGGCCATCTATCTCTGATTCAGGCAAAGGGTAAAGATGTTGAGTTAAATGTTTATCATCGCCTGATGCAGCTCTGTGTTGCTCTCTCATAACTCCATCAATGTATGGTGGAAGGAAGATAATTCTTGTGACAAGAATCCCCACATGTTCTCGAGGGCAGCAGCTATGGATGCAGTGGGGGGCGGTGCCGTCGATGTCTCATCTGCATCGGTTTGGGGCTAAGCGAAAGGGCCTTCTCCCAAATCGTGTGGGTCATCAACATACGGCGATGTTTGAGGGGAAAAGTGGGGTGGAGATGGATGGCTGATGGAAGCTACTGGGGATGTGAGGTTGGATTCGGACGCAAGAAGAAGGTTTATAAAATGCTCGGGAAGAGGGGAAAGGGGTTCAGTGGTTGGACTTGGTGGATGGATGACTAAGGGTAAGTGATCCTCTAAGGGTAAATTGGTTTGCTGATGTGATGCACTTCCTTGGATTATTTCCGTTCCTTTGTCATTGTGGTGCCATTTCTTGGGTCTAGGTGGTTGCGGCACATTCAGGTTGATGAGGGGCCATTTCGGTGGAAGCTCTGGGCAATACAGCAAATCCTTGAGAAGGACTCTTAGGATTTTCGTGCTGATAAGGCTGTGAACTTCTGGCATGGGTTCTTCTTCAATGCTCGCGCCCACAGATAGGCATAGGCTAGAGATCATCCATGGAAAGAAGTATTGGCCCCTGACGCGGCCTACATATCCTCTGATTTGCTTCGCAAGAAGTTGGGCCACATCAATTGGAATGTCGTGCGTAATGCAGTATACGGCCATGACTCTATCCCTTGAAATAGTTTTATCATGCAACGTCAGGATAAGCTGTCTCTTCACCAAATAGACACAAAGGTGTGCTTCAGGCGGCAGACAGTTGGAGGCAAGGGTTTTAATGCCAGTCAAAGATACCGTCCACTTGGTGCCTGGTTGCGTCAGTACTCTCAGTGCATCCTCTATATGCTCTTCGGTAGTATCATCAATCAATTTGTTGCTCGGTGCTTCCGGGAAATTCTTCAACTGGTAGAGCTGATTGATGTCCTTCGCACTGAATGGAACTACCCTCCCGTCAATGATCACCGCATCTTCGATGTCATGGAGTTGGCCGTGGTAAAAGGCCCTCACTACCGCTGGAATGACTATGGATGGCATTGGCAGAAAGTTTCCCACCCATGCTCCACCACAATACTGATGACAAGATCTGGTAGTGGGACCGGCACAAGAAAGAAGCCCATTTCCATCAATAAATCATTGTTTTCCTTCGTGGTTTTTGGGCGCCTCCTGGCCGGCAAAAGCTCACTGCCTTCCACCTTCGCTTTTCCTTTTTCTTGAGTGGACACAAGGCATGATTTTTTTCGTTCAATGAATTCTCGTTCCTTGCACTGTCTTGCTTTTCCTTTTCCCACTCTTCCTTTTCTTTTATTTTTAACTCTCTGGTGCACTGAATGTTGGCTTTGCGACGCAACTCTTTTTTCTCCTTTTCTTTCTTGTCCGCTTCCTCTGCTTCTCGCATTTCTTTTTCAAACGGTTCGGAGGCGAGCACAATGCGCTGCTCATCCTCGAGCCTTCTCTTATCTTCTTCTTCTACCCTTGCGTTGGCAAGGCGAACCTTCACATCATGAAGTCGTCTGGCCAAATCGGCCGAGGCGATGATTTGGCGTGCCCTTGCCATTTTTTCTTCCTTCTCCTCTAATTTCCTTCTTCTTTCTTCCTTCTCCTTCTCTATGCATCATGGATTGTTGGGTCTCTTGTGAACCCTTTCGGCGCAATCTTTTTGCGACGCCGCATCAGCGAGGAGATGTTAGGGTCTTCCTTGTCATTCAAACCGTGGAGTTGAGCCTTCGACACAATTAATCATGAATGTTGCCATGAGGTTTGTTGTTACGTTGCTGGTTCAAATTGCGCTGACACTCCCACTTTTACCCTTGCGGTGGTTGATTCTCCATCAAAGTTCGTGCTTTCTGCCCTTTTCCTTCGTTCTTCCTCTTTTTCCAAGCGCTTCTCTTCTCGCCTACGTTGTCTTCTTTCACTCCTCCTCATTTCCTTCTTTTCTTTCTCCAACCGGGTAACTTCATCTTCCTCTGCCGTTTCTCATCGATTCTTCTCTCCTCCTTCTCCGCTTCTTCGGACTGCTCCGTCCACCTCTTTGCCCCCATAACCTCTAAAAATACCCTAATGGGTTCTTCATAGGAGTCTGTTGGGGAAGTCTCCTTAGGATCTAAGATGGTGAGGGTCATCCTCCGCGAAACCGAAACTAACTCCGCCTCTAACGGCAGGGGTTGGTATACTACTCCTACCTCCGACAACCCCCCGTCCTTCTTCAAATAACTCAAGATGCTTCTAACACCTTCTTATCACCTTTTCTCTTTTTCTCACTCTCGGTTGTAGGTAATGGGAGCGCCATCTCAAATCTGGTGGTAGGGCCACTCTCCGTGCTCGGCCTCTTTCGACGGGTAGACGGTGTTGCAGATACTGAGGGTTTTCGCATGGGTTTTCTGGCGATTCTGGGAGTTGGTTGGGTTGGCCAGCGAGGCAGTGGCTGGCAGCGAGGGAAGCCGCCTCCCGTGCTGTGACAGGGACTACGGAAGGGGATGATGGTTGAGATGAAGAATGTGACGACTATCCAGCCATGAGTTTGGTAAAGGGAAAGAAGATAGTGGTGATTTTTCTTTTCTCGGAAGAAAGTACAGATGGCGGTCGAGGTATGTGATGCTTATTGTTATGAAATGAAATTATGGATGATATGCGATGGTGAAATTGCATTGTGCACTCAATTTTCCTCAGCGGAATCCAAGTGTAAATTCCACTGAGTTTTTTGGTAAGTCCAGGATCGAATACAGGGACTTGTGAAAATAGGTTGCGATGGTAATTTTTATGAAAATATTACGGTAACCGATAACTCAATTAATTATGGGTTTGTTGTTGATTGCGTTAATGAAAAATAAACAAATGCAGCGGTTTTGAGAAAAGTTAGTTGTGTGATAGATGCACTGAGTATGCGGATGAATGGGTTGAGAAGATCTTTAGCTAGCGTTACTTGGGAATGCATCAAACTATGCGATCATGCTACAACCATGCACAGCAAGTCATTTTCCAATGCAAATGTGATGCTCCTAAGTCTAGGACACGTGTGTTGAATGCAAAAGTATCCATATAAGCTTATCCCTAAGTCTCTACTCTTTTCTTACGCGATGATGCAAAATGCATAAAGGCAAGGTGACCGCATACAATCATATCCTATCTCTAGGATGCATGTGATGAATTGATAATAAACAGTGCTTATTCTTAAGCTTCTATCTCTTAATTATACGTTCTAATCTAACTCTCCCGAGCCTAGATTCTAACCTGACCCTTCCAAGCCTAGATCTTGTCCTTAGACTACCCTCCTGAGTATTTCTAATGGACGAAGCATACATAATACAAGATAATCGCATAGAATGTCCCTAGTTGTGCTAGCTAAATACTTCTCAACCCATACAACTGATTTAGCTACTCATGCGTAAATAATAGAGAGTGAACAGATATAGAGAAGGAAATTCCATTTTTATAAATGAGTTTGAATACAAAATAACAATGGAAGATAAAGGTAGAGAGCCTAGTAGCAATTCCTTGCGGCCTGAGGCTTTTACAATGTCAATCTCTATTCGGTTCCAGAGATGTTCCTGCTTCTGCAGGCGTCGGCCCTCCCTCTATTCTAGCAGCTTCTGGCACTCTCTCAAGCTTATCGGAACGATCTATCAGCAACACCTTTCTCTCTCTCGTCTGCCTTAAAATGAATGGAAAACTATGAACAAAGACGTGCGAACTAAAGTACGAAATTTTGAACTGTTGAACCACTTTTCTGAAGGTTGCCTCTGGTATTTATAGAACATCCAAGGTGAACAGCGACTTCTCTCTCATGATTGCACCGATGGGAGAGCTTTAATTCCCTTGACTAATGTGCCAAATATTTATCACCGAAAAGTTGAATGTACTTGTTATCGTTAATCGGCTGTCAACTTAATTCGGATTCGACTATCATCAGCTTTTTGTCCCATCGCGATTAATTAGCCTTCCACCCAGATGCGCCCACCATGTTGTGCTGACCAAGTTGCGTCAATACTTCTCGGGCGAATATTTGCGAACACGATCACCGCAAAGCTTTGCAGTAATGCTGCTCTCGACCAATGATTTCCTATTATCGCAATTTCCGCCTTGTATCAGCGCATATTTTGCACAAAAATACAAAAATCAATTGTTCTAATGTCATGAGCGCATGCGTCCGCAATATAATAAACTTAATGCTTTTTGGACGCAATTTAACATATTTTATCAACGCAACCCAACATTGTTTAAGAACTTAGCACTATGATAACGTGCATTTCTGTCCGTTATCACACCCCCAAATTTAAACAATGCTTGTCCTCAAGCATAAGCTAAAGATTTCCTTTAGCAAATCAACCGCAATGTTCTTTTCCTAGATTTCTCAAGGATACTTCGTTTAAATCCTATATACCAAAGTTTCCTTAAGCCTTATTCAAGTCTCTTCTTGAAATATTTTTAAGACCTAGGGACTACAAGCTTAACCTTCAAAAGGACTTTACTAATTTCCGGAACATCACATGATTTATTTCAAAAAGAAAAATTTCCACCGGGGTGTCAAATGATTTTATCCTTGCATATTTCTTGGCATTATTATTTTTTTCTCTGACCTTGCGCTGATCCAATTGCCTTGCCTTCGTTTTGGCTTGCCTCCACGTGTGTCATGCGAACATCCAACTACAAGCAATGTGCTCTTTCTCAGACTAAACTCATACCTTTTTGGCAGTGGAGTTGCGGTCATTTATTTATGCGCTCATCCTAGTTACTTACTTTCGTTTTGGCTTGCCCCTACGTGTGTCATGCGGACATTCAACTACAGGTAAGTGCCTTTCACAACTTAACTCTTATCAACATGGGTTTCCCCATTGCATTGACAGTGGAGTTGTTATTCTCAAAACTTTCCCTTTTTCTCTTTTTTTTTTTCAAAATAGCAATATTGAAAATAAATACCTCAACCCTAAATTTAAAATGTGGCAATGTCCTCATTGCCAAAAGATTGAAATAAGTCATGCGATGTTCTTAGAAAGTTTCGTAAAGAGAGTTTGAAAGAAAGCTAGCAAACACCTAACTTCTAAAAATATTTTATGAGGTGACTATCTGAAAGTTAAGATGACTCTAGTATATATGAAAGAAATAGAAGCATATTTTTCATCATTGAAATCATACTTGGCAAAGAAACAGCATGTGGCGATTTACTAAATTTATCTATGTCAAATGATTGCGGTAATCAAAGAGGATAGGTGATAAAGCTTAAAAATTAACATACGATGCGATAGCGCCAAATTTGAAATAAGGATAAGGAAGAATACACCCCCAAATTTGCGTTGTCGCCTGCATTTTGTATTTGACACACCCATCTTTGCGGCGATCTCTCTGCTTTGGATTGCGGTGATCGAGTGAGATAATTTGCTGCTTCATGTAACATCTCCGCAATCCTGTGCCTTAATCGTTGTAAACAGATAAAGAGAGGGTCAAATGATTTTAAACAAAACAACAAGTTTTTTTTTTTTTTAGAGAAGTAAAAATGCATATAGATAACTAATGATTAAAGTGACAAAGGAATGAGAGTTCAGAAATCAAACAAAGGGTGTTCTAGGTTTTTCAGCTTCACGGAGATCTTTTCTGGCTGGAAATTACCTCCACAATATGCCTTAACTCGTTGTCCATTAACCTTAAATGTATGGCTTCCATCCTTGGTGATCAGCTCCACTGCACCATGTTGGAATATTTCTTTAATGATGAAGGGTCCAGACCAACATGATTTTAATTTTCCCGAAAAGAGTTGCAGACATGAGTTGAAGAGTAAGACCTTTTGCGAGACTTGGAGATTCTTACCGCATATGCGTTTGTCATGCCAGCGCTTGGTGCGCTCTTTATAAATCTTCGCATTTTCATATGCGTTAATCCTCCATTCTTCTAGCTCGACTAGTTGCATTTTTCATGCTTCTTCTGCTTTCTTCAAATTAAAGTTCAGCTTCTTTACCGCCCACAATGCCTTATATTCCAACTCCAAAGGCAAATGACACATCTTACCAAATACTAATGCATATAGGGACATACCTATGGGTGTTTTAAATACAGTCCGATATTCCCATAACGCATCGTCAAACTTTGTTGCCCAATCTGTTCGTGAAGGCTTTACTACCTTTTCAAGTATCAGCTTAATTTCTCGATTGGACACCTTGGCCTGACCATTCGTCTACGGATGGTATGCTGTGGCCACTTTGTGGAGAAGTTGTATTTGTGCAACAGCTTCTTAATAGTATGATTAACAAAGTGTGACCCCTCATCACTTATGATGGCACGGGGAGTGCCAAAATGAGTGAAAATGTTCTTCTTTAAAAATTGAAAGACTACCGCCGCATCGCTTACGGCACACGCCACTGCCTCTACCCACTTGGATACATAATCGACGACTAATAAAATATAATGCTTACCATTCGAGGGAAGGAATGGTCCTATGAAATCAATCCCTCATACGTCGAACAATTCAAGCTCCAAGATGGTGTTCATTTGCATTGCATGTTTCCATGAAATGTTACCTGTGTGTTGGCACTGATCACACTTCATTGCGTAGTCAGCTATATCCTTGAACAATGTAGGCCAAAAGAATCCACTCTGTAAAACTTTGGCTGTGGTGCGCTGTCCTCCAAAGTGCCCACCATATGGTGAGTTGTGACATTGCGATAATATGCGTTGTTGAGCAGTATTTGGTACGCATAATCGAAAAATCTGGTCTGCCCCTCTTTTATACAGATTCGGCTCATCCCAATAATAATGTCTACATTCATGTTTGAGCTTCTTCTGTTGGTGGTAGGTGTAATCTTCAGGAAATTGCTCGCAAAACAAATAATTGACTATGTCTGTATACTAGGGCAAATCTACAATATGGAACAACTGCTCATCCGGGAACACCGCACTCACCTAAAGCTCATTGCGGTCAACCTCAGGATTTTCCAGTCTAGTCAAGTGATCCACAACTTGGTTCTCTGTCCCCTTCTAGTCAATTATTTCTATGTCAAATTCTTGAAGAAGGAGAACCCATCTGATCAATCTTGGCTTTGCGTCCTTCTTTTTCATTAAGTACTTTATTGTCGAATGATCAGTTTGGATGAGTACCTTTGTTCCTAACAAATATGCCCGAAATTTTTCCAACGCAAAAATTACTGCCAAAAGCTTTTTCTCTGTGGTGGTGTAATTTGTCTGAGCAGGGTTTAATGTTTTACTCGCATATGTGATGGGATGCAAAATTGTTTTTCTCTTTTGTGCCAGAGTTGCTCCCATCGCATACTCGCTTGCATCGCATATAATTTCAAAAGGAAGTTTCCAGTCAGGTGCAATCAACACGGGTGCGGTAATTAGCGCATTCTTCAAAACTCTGAATGCATTGAGGCACTTGTTGTCAAATTCAAATTTTTTGTCGGCCTCTAACAACACACTCAGTGGTCGTGTTATTTTCGAAAAATCTTTACAAAGTGTCTGTAGAATCCAGCGTGCCCCAAGAAGCTTCGTACAGCCTTCACGCTTGTTGGAGGTGGAAGTTTTTCGATTGCTTTGATTTTTGCTTTGTCCACCTCCAACCTATCCCTGGAAACCTTGTGCCCCAACACTATGCCCTCTTTTACCATGAAATGGCATTTTTCCCAATTAAGCACTAGATTCGTCTCTTCGCATCTCTTCAGTATCTTCTCCAAGTTGGCTAGATAGACTTCATAGGTGTTCCCATAAACAGAGAAGTCGTCCATAAATATTTCAACAGAGTCCTCGAGATAGTCTAAAAAGATGGCCATCATACACCTTTGGAACGTGCTTGGCACATTGCAGAGGCCAAATGGCATGCGGCAAAAAGCAAATGTCCCATATGGGCAGGTGAATATGGTCTTGTCTTGGTTTTCTGGAGCTATCATAATCTGGTTGTACCCGGCATAACCATCCAGAAAGCACTAAAAGTCATTTCCAGCTAGACGATCTAGCATTTGGTCAATGAACGGCAGAGGGAAATGATCTTTCTTTGTGGTCGTATTCAGCTTGCGGTAATCCATGCAAATGCGCCACCAGTGACAATCCTTTGTGGTATTAATTCATTGTTTTCATTCGGGACTACCGTCATGCCGCCCTTTTTCGGCACACACTACAAGGGGCTGACCCACGTGCTATCTGCTATAGGATAGATAATGCCCGCATCTAACAATTTAATGATCTTCTTCTTAACGACCTCTTTCATCGTAGGGTTGAGTCTGTGTTGATGTTCGATCGTTGCTTTGTAGTCCTCTTCAAGACGAATGCGGTGCATACAGTACGTTGGGCTAATTCTTCTGATGTCGGCGAGCGTCCAGCCAATTGCTCGCACATGTTTCCTTAGAATGTTCATCAGTGCATTCTCCTGGTCTTCATTCAACTTAGAGGAAATAATAACAGGCAGCTTCTCATTCTGCCCTAAAAATGCATACTTTAAATGATTTGGTAGGGTCATTAACTTCAGTGTAGGTAGTTCTAGTAGGGATGGTTGCGTTGTTTTTCTTTCTTCTTTTTCTGTTGGCTCTTCTTCTTGATTTGCAATCTTCTCCTCTTCCTTGTTTGTTTTTGTCATGATCAAAGTACAGACAGCAACAAATGCGCTGGCATCCTCTTCTTCATTCTGTTCATCAAACTTTTCTTCTTCAGTCGAATTCTGGTCATCATTTGAGTCATGCAGGTCTTCTTCATCCGGAAACTTCATGGCACGGATTATGTTAAACATGAACTTTTGTCCGTTGATACTCAAGGTGATTTCCCCTCTATGCACATCAATCTAAGCATGACCTATTGATAAAAATGGTCACCCCAGAATGATGGGCACATCTTTGTCGGCCTCGTAATCCAATATGATGAAGTCGACTGGTAGGATAAATTTATCAATGGTTATCAGCACATCCTTCACCTTTCCTTCTGGATGCACTAGAGATCTATCAGCCAATTGGAGAGTCACCGTTGTATGCACAAGTTGCCCCACATTTAGCTGCCTAAAGATTGACAGAGGCATCAAATTTATGCTGGCTTCTAGGTCACACAGAGCTTGCCCGATGTACAGTCCTCTTATGGAGCAAGAAATAGTAAAGCTCCCAGGATCGCTCATCTTCGGTGGAATGATTGATTTTGAACTTTGAGTTAGCACCACCGTGGAAAACTTACCAGCTCCCCTCTTCTTAGTTACCATATCCTTCAGAAACTTTGCGTAGGCAGGCATTTCCTCAATCGCTTCACTAAAAGGAATATTAATATGTAATTGTTTTAACATAGACAGAAAGCGTTGGTACTGTACCTCTTTGTTTTTTTCTTCCTTAGTCTCTGTGGGAAAGGGGGTAACTGCACTTTCACGATTCCCGTCTCAGTTGGCTTTGAGGTTGATGCAACCTCTAGTTCTACTGCTTCTTTTTCTCTTTCTTCTTCTTGCATCACCGCAATTTCAGGTTCAGCCACAATGGGAGCTATCTGGCTATGCTTCTTCTTAAACTTTTCCACGACCTATTCTCATGAAGTGATCTCTCCCGACTCGAGAGAATATGCCTATTTTCTAGCCTGATCACAAAGAGAAAATGGGAACAAAGTTAGTCGAACTTCTTCGACAGAGATGTTCAGGAACACAAAAGTATTACAGATTTCAATAAAGCTTCGGAGGTGGGCATGCGGGTCCTCGCCACACCTTCCTCCGAATTGTCCTGTAGTATGGATCATCTGTAGCATCACCGGCTTCAATTAGAATCGGCTTCCATCGAGGGCAGACCTCATGATTCCTGGAGAGAAATCATAGAGGTTGGGTGATGCATAGTCCCTAATGGGTCTATTGCGATCGTTTGCCAGCAGGATTGGATTCACCATGACATTATTATCATTTGGTGCTCCATTTCCAGGCAGCACCGCCATCTCTTCTTTATCTTATTGTGGTTGATGTTGGCGGTTTTTTAGTCTCCGTCTAAACGTTCTCTTAATCTTCGGGTCGTAATTCGCCAGAGATTGAGAGTCTACAAAGAAATAAAAAAATTACCGTTAGCAAACTATTTTGCCGAAGTCCCCGGCAACGGCATCAAAAACTTTATGCTTATTTTTATGAAGTGAAATTATGGATGATATATGATGGTGAAATTTCGTTGTGCACTCAAGTTTCCTCAGCGGAATCCAAGTGTAAATTCCACTGAGTTTCCTGGTAAGTCCAGGGTTGAACTCAGGGACTTGTGAAAATAGGTTTTGATGGTAATTTCTATGAAAACCTTGTGGTAACCTGTAACTCAATTAATTGTGGGTTTGTTGTTGATTGCGTTAATGAAAAATAAACTAAAGCGGCGGATTTGAGAAATTTTAGTTGTGTGGTAGATGCATCGAGTATACAAATGAATGGGTTGAGAAGATCTTTAGCTAGCGTTATTTGGGAATGCATCAAACTATGCGATCATGCTACAACCATGCATAGTAAGTCATTTTTCAATGCAAATTCGATGCTCCTAAGTCTAGGACGCATGTGTTGAATGCAAAATTGTCCATAGAGCTTATCCCTAAGTCTCTACTCTTTTCCTATGTGATGATGTAAAATGCATAAAGGCAAGGTGACCGCATACAATCATATCCTATCTCTAGGATGCATGTGATGCGTTGATAACAAATAGTGTTTATTCCTAAGCTCTTATCTTTTGATTATGCGTTCTAATCTGACTCTCCTGAGCCTAGATTCTAACCTGACCTTCCCAAGCCTGGATCCGGTCCTTAGACTACCCTTCTGAGTATCTCTAATGGACGAATGAAGCATACATAATACAAGATAATCGCAAAGAATGAAGATTCCCTAGTTCTGCTAGCTAAATGCTTCTCAACCCATTCAACTGATTTAGTTACTCATGCGTAAATAACAAAGAGTGAACAGATATAGAGAAAGAAATTCCATTTTTATAAATGAGTTTGAATACAAAATAACAATGAAAAGATAAAGGTAGAGAGCCTGGTAGCAATTCCTTGTTGCCCGAGGCTTTTACACTGTCAATCTCTATTCGGTTTCAAAGATGTTCTTGTTTCCGTAGGCATCGGCCCTCCCTCTGTTCTGGCAGCTTCCAATGCTCTCCCAAGCTTATCGAAACGATCTTTCAGCACCACCTTCCTCTCTCGCGTTCGCCTTAAAACGAAAGGAAAACTATGAACAAAGACGTGCAAACTGAAGTATGAAATTTCGAACTGCTGAACCGATTTTTTGAAGATTGCCTCTGGTATTTATAGAACATCCAAGGTGAACGGTGGCTTCTTTCTCATGATTGCACCGATGGGACGGCTTTAATTCCCTGACTGATGCACCGAATATTTGTCACCGAAAAGCTGAATGTACTTATTATCGTTAATCGACTATCAACTTAATTCGGATTCGACTATCATCAGCTTTCTATCCCATCGCGATTAATTAGCCTTTCACCCAGATGCGCCCACCATGTTGCACTGACCAAGTTGTGGCAATCCTTCTCGAGTGAATATTTGCGAACACGATCACCGCACAGCCTTACGATAATGTTACACTCGACCACTGATTTCCTATGATCTCAATTTTCGCCTTGGGTCATCGCATATTCTACACAAAAATACAAAAATCAACTGTTATAATGCAATGAACGCATGCGACTGCAATATAATAAACTTAATGCTTTTTGGATGCAATTTAACATATTTTATCAATGCAACCCAATATTGTTTAAGAATTTAGCACTATGATAACGTGCATTTCTGCCCGTTATCAGTATGCAAAGGTTTTTTGTAGCGTTTTCGCGAAGAGAATGCAAATGAACTCCAAACAAGGATAGGGGGGAGGAAGGTGAGGGGTTTATAGGTTGGGCCTTGATGGGCCCAACGCAATCAGTAGTGCGCTGGCAGGCTTTGGTAATCCAAAAAACTGGTTGCGCCCCTCCCCCTTATGACATAGCAGGAAAGGACATCCTTTCGTCTGCTATGTAATAATTCACCTTAGGAGCTTAAACGATCGTTCAATTACCTTCTTCGCGAATATTTTATCATTTTTTTATTTATTATTTTCGGAGGATGGGTGCAATGTATACCTATTAACGCAACACATCCGTCAACATAATGCATATTTAGAGGATGGGCGCAATGTATATCTATTAACACAACACATCCATCAACACAATGCATATTTGGAGGACAGGCGCAATATATATCTTTTAACACAAGATACACCCGTCAACATAATGCATACCTAACATTGCATTGTATCACTAACATCGCAACGCTTATCCCAAAACCATAATGATAAGACATTGCGATGTTCACTTAAATCATTCATTCAATAGTAAATTAAAATCAACACAATCAGAGATTGAAATGGAAATTAATTCAAATAGGCAGGGAAACTAATTCAATAAAGCAATTATAAAGTGGTAGTAAAGCAGTAAAGATAGTTGATATGGATGCTGTTTAAAATGGGTTTTCAATGTTACCGCAAACGCATCCCCGCAGGCGATCAGGCTTGCCTGCCCAATGTCACCTCTTGACATTGCTCCATCCCACTTGGTCTAGGTGATTCTGAGTTACTGGGCAGCATTCCAGGTGTTTTGTTTCTAAGTTCGGCCGCAAGCTACCCGACCTGTACCTCCAAAGTCTTGATGGAAGATGTTTGCGATTGCATGATCGCATCATTCTTTTCTATGTATTGTTTGAGTAGTGCTTCCAAGGATGACGAATTGGATGAGGTGTTAGATGAATAGGGTTGGTTGTGCAATTGCCTGTTTTGATAATTACTCTGACCTTGACCCTGGTGGTGAAAACCTGGAGGATTTCCTTTATTCCCGGAATGATTGGTCTGCATATTTCTCTGGCCTCCTTGGTCGTTGTTTCCTCCCCTACTAAAGTTGGGATGATTCCTCCAATCTGGGTTGTTCTTGTTACTGAATGGGTTGTTATGGATAGAGTATACTGACTGCTGATTTGATGGAAAGACTTCCACTTAATGACTCCCTCCACATTGTATACAGCTTACTGCTGCCACTTGCATTAATGCATTGGCTTGCACTACACCCTGAGAGAGAGTTCCTTGATTTATAGCCATTGTTTGGAGGAGCAAGGTGGTTACGGCCATCTGGGTGGCAAGTGTGGTCATTTTATCCACTGGTACAATGGCGCTCTCTGTTTTCCTTCGTTCTGTTCCTCTCCCTCTATAACCATCATCAACACAGTTATCCGTATTTCGCATGATGTGATCTAGAATGACTTTTGCTTCAGTATATATTTTATCCATAAACCCTCCTGCCGCGAAGGCGTCTGCAACTGCTTGTGTTGCTCTGTCTAGGCCATTATAAAAAGTATCCATGAGGGCGCAATCGGGAATCCCAATATGCGAACATTTTTCACCAATCGTCGAAATCGCACCCATGCGGTGCTCAGAGTTTCATTTTCTGTTTGCTCAAAATTTAGCACTTCCCATCGTCTTCTTGCATTGACAGTGGGAGGGAAGAATTTCTTCATAAATCTTTTAACCAACTCATCCCATGAATTTATCTCATTTGGCTCTGATAACTTGTAGAAATACAAGTTATTTATGCTGTTTTATTTAGATTATGTGGCAAAAAGAAGGAAAAGTTGCGTCGATAGTATAAGAATTGGCTTAGAAATACGAAAATTATAAAGTGTCGTGAACACACCCACTAACCCCATTGCGATGGCGAAATGGAATGTCCAAGTCTTTGTTTTGCAAGAAATAGGTCACCGCATGCGTTAATTGCTCAAGGACAAAATGTACAACGCATCTACACAACATGCGCCAATCGATCTAGAATGAAAAATGATCAACGCAATTGAAGCGTATGCGACGATCGATCATGGATTCAAGCGATCAACAAATTTCCACCACATGCGGCGATCAACAAAAGATCAAAATAACTACACTGCATACAGCGATCGATTGAAGATGTGAAGAGCAACACATTCGCCGGACTTCTGACGTGTACAGCTTTCTGTTGTACGATTCTGACAGATTGATCGTGCAGCAAAGAGAACTTTTCCATTACGCCATGGCATGAATTATCAGAATTACACAGTGGGACCACCAATACAAGAGCCAAGGTCTATAAATAGCTTCCTAGAATTCATTACAAGAGAGGCTGGTCTGAAGAGACTTTATAGAGAAAATCTGGGAGAATGACGAGACAAGGCTGAAAGATGAGTCTATGAGCAAGATATTCTTTCCATTCCCGAAGAAGAAGCTCTGTACAAGAGGTCACTTCTACCGGGAAAGCAAGCTTGAGAGGGAAGCTTTTCACTCCATCTCATCCACACGCCGACAAGCACAACATCTTCGATCGGGATCTATGTCAAGACGTTGACACTCTTTCCGTATTTGTTTCTATTCTTTCATTCATCTACTGTGTTCATCTTTCTTTAATCTTTCATTCACAAATCATGTATCAAACACTGATCTTCAGATTTAAATATCATTATCGTCATCATTATCATCTCTCTGTTCCTTTTCATACATTTATCATTCATTTTTTCTGTCTTGTGTCCTTAATCCCCTGGGTAAAGGGGAAGAATTAAGCAAGTGAGTTAATCCTTGTTAAGGTAATCGGGTGAGTTTAGCTAAAGCATGCTCGACGGCATCTTCACCTGTGAGAGCAGAAGTGAAGATGTTATTCCAACTATCGAGAAAAGGTTGGAAGAAGGCGTTAACTAAAGCGAGAAGTATTTCTAGAGATGGAAACAACCTTGTGTTCATTACGTCCATCCCTGTTTCACCATAAACGTAAGGGAACGCGGCCAATCACTGAAAGGTGTAAGCCAAGGGAAAGTGGAACCTCAGTTGCGTCCTTAACAGGATTGACGAACTTGCGATGTCCTCGCCCTCAACTCTTTCTTTTTCTGATTCATTCACAAGACTTGTCACCGCATTCATTAGATTCTTTTGTACAACTTCGCAGCCAGTCCTTACCCTGTAACATTGGTAGTTTAGTCATTTATTTTATCATCACAATTTACTTTAATGCAATTTATTTTCATTGCAATTTACATTTTCTGCACAAACCAAATTCTTTATTCTTTATGATAAACCAGTCGCATTTACCACACTAGTATCTCATCTAAACAACAACAATCCCCGTGTTCGACCTCAGGTCATTTTGAGAAACTTGTGTTGGAATTATATTTGGTTCCAACATAAGAAAAATTGTGACATGCACTACATCATCGCATACTACGAAGCATATTACCATCAACGCATATACTTAGAACGTAGTATCGCAACAATATCTTTATCGCAAAATACTTGAGCGCATAGAGCATCATCATATTCATATTCATCATTGTGCATATGCTTAAAGATAAACTTAAAGAAATAAATCTTCATCATCAAGTTTATGGCGCCGTTGCCGGGGATCGAACCCAGGTCGCCCGCGTGATAGGCGGGAGTACTCACCACTATACTACAACGATCCTCAGCCGCCCGTGAAACTTATAATGAATGCAAGGTTGTTTCCATCTCTGGAAATACTTCTTGCTTTAGTTAATGCATTCTTCCAACCTTCTCTCGATAGGCGGAATGACATCTTCACTTCTGCTCTCACAGATGAAGATGCCGTCGAGCATGCTTTAGCTAAACTCACCCGATTACCTTAATAAGGATTAACTCACTCGTTTAATCCTTCCCTTTTACCCAGAGGATTAAGGACACAAGATGGAGAAAATGGATGATAAATGTATGGAAAGGAACAGAGAGATGATAATGATGACGATAATGATATTTAAATCTAAAGATCAGTGTTTGATACATGATTTGTGAATGAAAGATTAAAAAAATATGAACAAAGTAGATGAATGAAAGAATAGAAACAAATACGGAAAGAGTGTCAATGTCTTAACACATATCCCGATCGGAGACGTTGTGCTTGTCGGCATGTGGATGAGATGGAGTGGAAAGCTTCCCTCTCAGGCTTGCTTTCTCGGTAGAAGTGACCTCTTGCACAGAGCTTCTTCTTTGGGAATGGAAAGAATTTCTTGCTCAGAGACTCACCTTTCAGCCTTGTCTCATCGTTCTTCTAGATTTTCTCTGTAAAGTCTCTTCAGACCAGCCTCCCTTGTAATGAATTCAATGAAGCTATTTATAGACCTTGGCTCTTGTATTGGTGGTCCCACTATGTAATTCTGATAATTCCTACCATGGCATAATGGAAAAGTCCTCTCTGCTTTACGATTAATCTGTCAGAATCGTACAATAGAAAGCTGTACACGAGAAGTCCTACAAATGCGTTGCTCTTCACATCTTCGACCGATCATCGCATACAGTGTAGTTGTTTTGATCTTTTATTGATTGCCGCATGCGGTAGAAATGCGATGATTGCTTGAATCCATGATCGATCGTTGCATGTGCTTCAATTGTGTTTATCATTTTTCGTTCTAGATCGATTGGTGCATGTTATGTAGATGCGTTGTACATTTTGTCCTTGAGCAATTAATGTATGCAGTGACCTATTTCCTGTAAAACAAAGACTTGGACATTCTATTTCGCCATCGCAATGGGGTTAGTGGGTGTGTTCACGACACTTTATAATTTTCATATTTCTAAGCCAATTCTTATACTATCGATGCAACTTTTCCATTTTTTTGTTGCATAATCTAAATAAAATAGCATAAATAACTTATATTTCTACAAGTTATCAGGCTCCAACGAATAAGCCCACCTCTTTGCTTCGTCTCTAAGTGTGTATGGAAAAAGATATAGTCTGATGCCTTCTGGAGTCACGCCAAGAATGGAGAATGTGTTGCACATCTCTACAAAACTGGTCAGATGTGCATGTGGGTCCTCTCCTTGCAAACCTCCAAACTGACCCGCATTCTGAATCATTTGGAGCATGACAGGCTTAATTTCGAATCTGGCGTTCTCCTCTACTATAGGCCTTGCGATACCCGGCGAGAAGTCGTATAAATTAGGTGCCACATAGTTCCTCATGGGAATGTTACGGTCAGCGGCTAGCAAGACTAGGTCTTGTGGCGGCCATTCATTCCCCGATTCCCTTTGGGCCTCTCGTTGTTGTTCGCCATATTTCTTCTATGCCTAGTACGGTTTTGACGTGCTCTTCTGCGAAAGGTTTTCTCGATTTCTGCATCGGCGTTGAATTCTGGCTCCGTTCCTATGTTCATGCACCGCTAGCTTGCTCTTCGCTTATGCAGACTGTACGCCAAAAATCTTTCCTACAAAATATCACAAAAATATTCAGCACTAAAATTACCAAACTTGTTGGGTTTGAATTGCGGCGGACGTAAATGCATTGCTTAATCACGCTTCTCGATAATATATGCGATACTACGCTTTATAATGCTGTATGTGATGCTGCTCAAATGCGCTCGTAGTATGCGTTCATGTAGTATGTATGTGTCACAAGTTTTCTTGCATTGGAACCAAATATAATTCCACCGCAAGTTTCTCAGAGTGATCTGAGGTCGACCACAGCGATTACGATGCTAGATGCGATATTGATGTGATACACGCGACCAAAAACAAAATAATAATGCGTTGTGTTTAAAAAGTAAAATGCGTCAACAAACAAATAAATAAACAAATAAATGAATAACTGTGAAGTTGTGCAAGTGTCTGAGGGAATGCAATGGCAAGTCTTGTGAAATGTATCAAAAAGAGAATGGGTTGGGGGAAAGGACATCGGAAGTTTATCGATCTTGTTGAGGACGCAACTAAGGTTCCGCTTTCCCTTGACTTACACCTCTCAGTGATCAGCCGTGTTCCCATATCTCTATGGTGAATCAGGGATAAACATTATGAATGCAATGTTGTTTCCATCTCTAGAAATACTTCTTGCTTTAGTTAACTCATTCTATCAACCTTCTTTCGAGAGGTGGATTAACATCTTCGCTTCTGCTCTCACAGGTGAAGATGCCATTGAGCATGCGTTAGCTAAACTTAGCTGACTTCTTCAACATGGATTAACTTACTCGCTTAATCCTTCCCCTTCACCCTGGAGAGGATTAGTTACACATGATGAGAGAAATGGACGATGAATGTATGGTGGAGAATAGAGAGATGAAAATGAATATGATAATGATATTAAAAGATAAAGCATTTGTTACAGATAGATGAATGAAAGATTAGAAATGAATCACAGTTGATGAACAGAAATGAGAACAAATGCAGTCAGCGTGTCAATGTCTTGACACGGATCCCGATCGGAGTTGATTTTGCTTGCCGTGTAGGAGAAGTGAGGTGGAAACTTCCTTCTCATGATAGTTTCCCAAGTAGAAATGATCCTTGCACAGAGCTTCTCTTCGGGATTGTGAATGATTTTCTGGCTCCCGAGATTTCCTTTGGACTTGTCTCGTCTATCTCCCGGATTCTCTATGAATGTCTCTTTAGACTAGCTTCCTCTCTTTGGAATTGATGTAGCTATTTATAGAACTTAGCACCTCCTTCGTCAGTGGTCCCGCTCTGAAAAGTTTCTTATTCTGCCAAGGCTTGGTGGAAACGTCCCCTCTGCTCCACATTCAATTTGTCAAATCGTACAACAGAAAAGCTATACAATTTCAGAAATCCCCACGAATGCGTCGCTCTTTTTATCTGCGATCGATCGCCGCATGCGGTGCAAATGCGTTGATCTTTTGATGATCGATCGTCGCACGCGGTGCAAATGCATTGCTCATTTCGTCCACGATCGATCGTCACATACGGTGCGAATGCATTACTCTTTTTGTCCTCGAGCGATCGTCGCATGTGGTAATACCTATTTCCTACAAAACAAAGACTTGGACATCCCTTTTTGCCATCGCAATGGGGTAAGTGGGTGTGCTTCCGATATTTTACAACTTTTTCATTTCTAAGTCAATTTATATATGTTCGACGCAACTTTTTCCTTCTTTTTGCCACATATTCTAAATAAGATGGTATAAATAACTTGTATTTCTACAAGTTATCACCTATTGAATATTTCGAGTAGGGTTTTGAGTTGGAATAGGAGGACACTCCTCCATAAGGACGAACCGGAGGTCATCGATGATAAGTATTGTGTTTATCGTGTTCTTCCAACTAGCGTAGTTTTCGCCAGTCAGTTTGTCAACGGCTAAAAGAGCTAAAGTAGCGGTTGCCATTAATTAAAAGTTGCTAAAAACAAGAACAAACTTAAGAAGTCTACTTGCATTACCACTTTTCACACCAATTTTAGGTTTTAACAAAATAGTTATATTGTACCCTAAGTGACATCTATTTTGCAATGATGCCCCAGCGAAGCAGGACAAAAGTCACTGTTGGGGTGATCAAGTGCTCCTTCATTGGGATGAGACATTCTCAACTATTAAACAGAAACAACTGCTTGTAACTAACTCTAACAGTCACCGTTATTCGGTCCAGAATTTGTTAACAACCTTAACAATTTCGCGTAAGTGTAGCCCCCATTTTAGGCCCTAAAGTCCCGTCCTAATGCGTCCACCGTAGAGAGAAAGTAGATTAGGATAAGAGACTAAAGCAACCTTATCCTTTTCAGGAGATATGATAAGGAGTAATGCAAATAGAGCCATCCTTTAGGGGGACACTCCCAGGGTGCCTTAAGTTGATGCATGACAACGTTATCCAATCTAATGAGAGAGACCGTGGGATATATTGTCACATGTCCCACTCCCACTTACTATAAACATTCTCTCCATTCATCTTAGTATTGACCTACCCAAACACCATTCTTTAGGGGAACACTCCTAGGGTGCCACGAGACCGAGGATAGATCTCACGGTGTGAACTTTTAGGGAGAAACGTGTAGAGGTTTAAGTGAAGTATCATATACCCCAAGTACCTCCCACTAAATGTTCGACCTAGGGATTCATTAACTTAGTAAATCTGGCTATTGATTTTAACTAAGTGGGTATTTAATTTGCTCAAAAACAACTCTTGCTTTTGATAATTAAACAAGTTTGATTCAAGCCATATAAACACTTTGACAGACTTTCATCAAATTTGCATGCATGCAACAAATCTATCTAATTCACCTTTTCAGGTTGGGGTGTTTCGTTTCCGTCAGCTTAAATACCCCAGCCTAGCCAGAACCCGCCTTAGATAAAAGGTCCCTTATAGATAGATTTGGTACATATTTAATCTTTTATTAGTCAGTTTAATCCTATTAAACCGAATTAAAAGATTAAACTTAGATTACTAATCTCATTAGAACCGTAATCTTAAGCCTATCTCAATCAAATTTTAAAACTCTTTTAAAAAACATGATTAAAACCTAAGTTTGCATGCATGTCTTCCTTATTGATTTTAGTTCTAATTTCATTAATTATAACACTTATAAAAAAATGAAACTACTAAAAACATCCACATTGCCAAGTTAGACTAGGTATTCATAACTTTTATAAATTAACCTAAGTGTCATGCTTCATGCAATGTTCATTCATTACTATATATAACTCTTATATAATCTATAATGAACTAAGCATACATGTTCTCATACACCCTTATACTATAAAACTTATAATATAAAGATGATGTATGAATATGCTTAATGCATGCATATATTATAACTCTTATATTATACGATGCATGAGCATGCTTTAATGTAATTTAGTCATGCAAACTACTATATTATAACTCTTATAATATAAAGATGATGCATGAATAAATGCATAACCTATGGTGGGTTTTAAAACTATATGACATACTTTATGGCATATAATTAAACATATATCACATTCATCAAAATTAATGGACCGGGATAATTAGCCTCAAAAATCGAAAATAAAACTATTTATTACATAAACCACCGAGTCAACTGGTTCAAACAGGCGAACCAGGTCTTGAACTGCCCGGGTGAAGCCTCGTTCTTTGATCGTATAGCAGCTCCTTGTGATCGTCGAGTAACGTTGATCAAGTAGAAACGATTGTGTAGCATGGATCGAGTGCCTTAGACTATGCAATGAAATATGAAGGCCATGCGATCGTGCAGCACACATCGTGTAACGCATGCCTAAACGATCGAGTAAACGACTACTATACGATGAAGCATGATCGTCTAAACGATCGAGGATCAAGAGTCAAGTATCTTATACCGAATGATCGAGTAGCCAGTGACAATGCGATGAGCATGCTGGCCTACTCGATCGTTTGGTGCGCGCGTCTACCATGCATCATGTATCATATACTCTGCGATCATTTACCTCAGCGTCTAAGCGATTGAGTAGCCAACAACATGATCGAATAAACTCTTTACACGATCAAGTAGAACTTTCTACACGATTGTGTAGCCAAATTTAAACGATCGTTTAGCTTGGGCTACACGATGCGACCAACCCTTGGTCTCCTTCCTCGAAGTGAACAGCATCTCCATGCGTTGAAGCTTCATCATGAACGACTCAAACACACCAAACACTTTGAATACGACTCGATAGCAAAATATTTATGCCAAAAAACGTAGGGGGCCTTACAAATTAACTTTGAAATGTAAAGAAAGCTTTAAAACCAAAGGCAATCATCCCGTAACATCCATCAATTCACATCCACAACTACATCTAACACTTAAACGCATTGTAGAAACATAAACCCCACCAAGACTGCAAATGTAATTCAATACATCAATGGAATTTGGAATATCAGAACAACCTGGCTCTGATACCAATTGAAGGAACTCTAAATATAGAGAACCAATGAGCGGAAACGGATCGTTCCAAATCTCATTATGAAAGAACAAGACATTTCCAATCAAACAACAATTATGCATAACGAGTAAATTACAGCATGCTACAAAGGTAAAAACAAAGGGGATCAAGTAAACATACCCTTGAAGAACCTTTTCTTCTAGTATTTCCTCAATCGAACTCAGTAATGCGTCCCACAGCACGAATGCAACACGCCTCTGGAAAATACTCGAACAGAAACAAGTGAAACTCGATCCTTGACCCTCAAATAGAAACTTGACACTACCACGAGGCTATCTTGGTATTCTCGGTGTGAGAATTCAGGAGGTGTAGGCTCTATATGGATTTTGAAGAGGGAAGGAGAAACTGGACGATCAAGTAAGTGGGAGAAGGAAGAAATCTATCGTATAGACTTACGTACTCGATTGTTTAGCAAGTAAGTCAGTATCGTATAGTATCCTCGATCAGTCGTTTACTCTCTCAAAGCTATCGTATAACTTTTTGCTATTTGTGCCTGGATAAATAAAATAAAAACTATTTTCACTTTTATCCATTCGGTTTCCATAAACTGTCCATAACCAACTACTAAGTCAGTTATTGGAGAAAACCAAAATCAATTATCTTATAATTAATTTATTATAAATAAATATAATAGCTAATTTATCATATTATATTTATAATCTATATTTTTAATATCACATCATATGTAACATATAAACCATAGTTCTTTTTCTTCTTTATGGCATTTAATATAAATCATGTTTATATTAATTCCTCTAATCAAATAATGTATCAAACACATTAAATCAATTATATCACATATAATTGAATCAATTTAGTTATATCATATATAATCAAATTCCCTCTTGTTAATTTGAACACTTCAAACTAGCCCAAAAACTAATTCTCAACATGAATCCATTGAGCTATCAAGGGGACCTTATAAACCTACAGCTTGAAGCTCCAACGGTACGTGAATAACTAACTAAACTCTTTAATCACGATATCCACCATCTGTTAACTACTGGGCACTCCACTAAAGACCGGTAGCTGGATTCTTTGTACTAAAAATATATTTCTGTGTCCATTAGATATAACCAATCAACAGTACGATAACCCTTCACAAATCGCTCGTAAGTATAGTTGGGTCAATTCACCATTTTGCCCCTATAGTTACATCTAACTCCTTAAGTATCACTAATTCCTCTAATGAACAATACATCATAGTCCCACTATGAGTAAACCCTTCTTGTGCCAAGAGAAGGTGTGGTGTCACATTGTCAAGCCCCAGAATCAACCCTTAAGGGAGTAATTTATCTATTTACTCCTGCTTTGGGGAAAGAGTGAATTCCATCTTGTATAGCTGAGTTCTCAGCTCCTCAATCAAACGAATCCCCAAAGTGGTAGGTTTGAGTCGGCGATCTGGCCACTCGCACCCATGCAAATCAAAGGACCGCTTTCATAGGCAAGAGTTCCTAACTCACTCAGGATTAAGGTCATGTTACTTATGTCATCCTAGTGAAATGAAAGTCTCTGTCATGAACGATGTTATATAACGAGACTAAACATATCGTGGTCCGATCTTATACAAACTCCTTTATATAGAGCATCCTCATTCGTATGTCTAATACATGAATGGTCAGGATCAGACCATTTGTAGCACTTTACAACACTTGTAATATCTACAAAGCGGGCCACACTCATAAGGTCACCAGGATAAGGTTTCCCTCCTTTATCCATATACTACAGACCATTTAGGTTATCACTTAAAGTATGATCCACTTGTATGTCTCCACATACATGCTTAAGTTACAACAATAACCATGGATCTTAGTTTATTGATTTGTGGTTAATGAAACTAAAATATCTCATACTTTATAGACTGAAGTGGATAAAATATCTCATATTATAAATCACAAAACTGTTTATTCATACATATGTTTACAAACTACCGGACTCTACGAGATTTAGGGGATCAGCCCCAACAGTTGGATCTCAAGCAGGTTATTTGTTCACATGAGGAGGAACTGCTATACATGGCGATCAGTGAAACAGACCATAACGGTCACTTTCTCAAATCATGCTAAAATTCTTGCAATTCACGAGGCTAGTTGAGAATGTGTGTGGCTAAGGTCAATGACTCAGCACATTCGTGAAACATGTAGCTTGTCTTCTAATAAAAGTCTTCCAACAATATTATACAAAAACAACACAACTTGCATAACCCAAATCAAATGAGGATATATTAAAGGAGATAGAACAAAACATATTTTACCGAAACTTTTCTACACTCATGATCTTAAAAAAAATATGACGACATCACTGATTTGTTCGAAGGATAACCTAACAAACTTATTTATAAAGGCATTAAGAATCGTAGCTTTTGAAAAATTGGTGCACAACATTGCAATGCGGCGACTCAAAGATCTTAAGTGATGTTTTCGTGAGAGGGAGTAAATATATTGTATTCTTTTAGGAGTATATATTATATGAAATATGTACCATTTTTCCTTCACTAGGATTTTTTTCCCATTGAGTTTTTCCTAGTAAGATTTCAACGAAGCATATTTCATATATATATATATATATGGGCATCTAAGGGGGAGTATTATAAATGTCATAAAAAGAGATGTCCAATACTTAGTGTCCTAAAAGTCATGTGTCATTTTTCATGTTATCCATGTGCCTTGTAATAATTTATATTTGGTGTCCATGTAAATCCACATATTACTTGTCACTTTTCCTATTAATAGTGGCATTTGATGGATATTAAAATTATGCATATTGGTGAGAATAAAAAGAAAATTTCATATATTTTCTATTTCCATAAAATCATATTTTTTATTTCTATTATTCCTATTTCCATAAAATTATAGTTTTAGTTATTTATAAGTTTAGTTATATTTTATTATTTATTATTATTATTATATTATATTTTATTTATTTATTTATTATTGTGTCTATATATATATATATAGATATAGATATATAGATATATATTTTCTTCATATCTATTGTGCTCCATTGTGCTCAATTTCACAACACAAACATATTTTTCATTTTTCATTTTTAGAAAAGAAATACCAAACATATTTTTTCATTATTTTTAAAATAGAAAACCAAAAATAGTAACCAAAATGTTTTTCATTTTTTATTTTTTAAATACAGGTGCCAAACATTTATGAATTTTGTTTCTTAAAAACTGAAAATTAAAACAAATTTTCAAAAACCAAATAGTTATCAAATAAAGCCTAAAATTTTAATATAACCTATAAATCATTTTCACTATATATTTTGAGGTGATATATATAATATATGGCAATAAAGGTCTTCGTCTTCCATATAAGTTTAATTTTTACACATCAACTATCACATCAATTTTCGTTTCTTATATAACAAATATTTTAAAACAAACTCAAAGTTGCATAGTAAAAAAGGGGGGGAAATATTGAGTCTAACAACATAGTCCAAACTTGAAACAAACCCTAATTTGTTTTTAAATATTTATCATTATTTAACCCAAAAAAAACATCAATTTAAAACAAGAAAAAGCAAAATTGTGAAGAAACTCCGTGGGAATAATGACGGACAAACGTCAAACGCGGACTGAACCATCTCGATCCTGTTTTTTTCACTTTTAACGGAACATTCTAGACGTAGTTCTTCCTAGAACTCTCCAGACTCGCTCTACCCATTACTCAATAAAATTCCGTATATATTCCAATTTCCATCCCCAAGGTTTTTGCAATTTTTGTTCTAAGCAATTCGTTCCAATTCAATTCTACCAATCCGTTTGTTCTTCAAATCTCTGCTCAAATTCTTTTCTCCATCTACTTGATCTTCTTCAGCTTTGTTTGTAATTCGTTAATGGCGGGAAAGGGAGAAGGTCCGGCCATCGGTATCGATCTCGGTACCACTTACTCTTGCGTTGGAGTTTGGCAGCATGATCGTGTTGAGATTATTGCCAATGATCAGGGTAATCGGACGACGCCGTCGTATGTTGCTTTCACTGACACCGAACGACTCATCGGCGACGCTGCCAAGAACCAAGTCGCTATGAATCCTCTCAACACCGTCTTTGGTATGTAAATTCGTTTGAGTTTTCTTTCTTTACTTTTGTTCTTTCTTGTGTTTGTGTGTTTTGATCTCGTGTTTCTTTCTTAAATCTTTCCGAATCGGAAACGTAGGTTTTTTTTCGTCTCTGGTATGTTTTTGTATCTAGAATTAATCTAAACAACAATTATGAGTATACTTTGCGTTTCTGAATTTGTGTGCAAATTGTGGTTTTGTTAACATATGTAAATTCATTTGAGTTTTCTTTCTTTCCTTCGTCTTTATTGTTGTGGATTCTGCTGTTCTTTCTTGTGTTTGTGTGGTTTTCTTTCTTTGCGTAGGTTTTGTTTGTCTCTGGTCCGTTTTTGTTTTCAGAACTAATTTGAAGAACAATTATGAGTACTTGTATAACTAGAAATTACTGTACGCGTAATCTTGTGGTTTTGAATTTGAGCGCAAATTCTGGTTTCGTTAACATATGTTTCGAAGAAATATGTTGTCGGGTTAATTCTTCAGACGAATGACGCTTGATTTCTGGAACTGTTTACTGCCTCTGGACTTATGTCGCTTTCTCGCCGAATTAGACGTTGTTCTTCGTATCATTCTGTTGTGTTAGTTTAATTGCTAAATTCTAACTATCGTTTACGATCGACAGATGCGAAGCGGTTGATCGGAAGGAGATTCTCCGATCCCTCAGTCCAGAGCGACATGAAATTATGGCCATTCAAGGTAATCGCCGGTCCAGGAGACAAACCTATGATTGTCGTCTCTTACAAAGGCGAAGAGAAGCAATTCGCGGCTGAAGAAATCTCTTCCATGGTCCTTACAAAAATGCGTGAGATAGCAGAAGCTTACCTCGGTTCCTCCGTGAAGAACGCCGTCGTCACCGTTCCTGCTTACTTCAATGACTCTCAACGTCAGGCCACCAAGGACGCCGGAGTCATTGCCGGTCTTAACGTCATGCGGATCATCAACGAGCCTACAGCTGCAGCCATTGCGTATGGACTCGACAAGAAGGCAAGCAGCGTTGGCGAGAAGAATGTTCTGATTTTTGATCTGGGTGGAGGAACATTCGATGTCTCTCTCCTCACAATTGAGGAAGGGATTTTTGAGGTGAAAGCAACCGCCGGTGACACCCATCTTGGCGGTGAGGATTTTGACAACAGATTGGTTAACCATTTTGTTCAGGAATTCAAGAGAAAGCATAAGAAGGACATAAGTGGAAATCCAAGGGCTCTCAGAAGATTAAGAACTGCTTGTGAGAGAGCCAAGAGAACCCTTTCATCCACTGCCCAAACTACAATCGAGATTGATTCTTTATATGAAGGTATCGATTTCTACACAACCATAACTCGTGCTAGATTCGAAGAACTCAACATGGATTTGTTCAGAAAGTGTATGGAGCCAGTTGAGAAATGTTTAAGAGATGCAAAGATGGACAAAAGCTCTGTTGACGATGTTGTTCTTGTTGGTGGTTCCACGAGAATTCCTAAAGTGCAGCAGCTATTGCAAGACTTCTTCAATGGCAAGGAACTATGCAAGAGTATCAATCCTGATGAAGCAGTTGCTTATGGAGCTGCTGTCCAAGCCGCCATCTTGAGTGGTGAAGGAAACGAGAAAGTGCAAGACCTTCTTCTTCTGGATGTTACTCCTCTGTCCCTTGGTTTAGAAACTGCAGGAGGTGTAATGACGGTTTTGATTCCAAGGAACACGACGATACCGACAAAGAAGGAGCAAGTCTTCTCTACTTACTCAGACAATCAACCTGGTGTTCTTATTCAAGTCTATGAAGGTGAAAGAACAAGAACCAAAGATAACAACTTGTTGGGCAAGTTCGAACTTTCAGGCATTCCTCCAGCTCCAAGAGGTGTTCCTCAGATCACTGTTTGCTTCGACATCGACGCCAACGGTATCCTAAACGTATCTGCCGAGGATAAAACAACTGGACAGAAGAACAAAATCACGATTACGAATGACAAAGGAAGGTTGTCGAAGGAAGAGATTGAGAAATTGGTTCAGGAAGCAGAGAAATTCAAGGCTGAGGATGAGGAACACAAGAAGAAAGTCGAATCCAAAAATGCTTTGGAAAACTATGCATACAATATGAGGAATACTATCAGAGATGAAAAGATTGGTGGCAAACTTGCTCCAGCAGATAAGAAGAAGATTGAAGACGCCGTTGAACAGGCTATTCAGTGGTTAGATAGCAATCAGCTGGCTGATTCGGATGAATTTGAAGACAAGATGAAGGAGCTTGAGTCAATTTGCAACCCCATCATAGCCAAGATGTATCAGGGCGGTGCCGATATGGGCGGTGCCACCATGGATGATGATGCTCCGTCCGGTGGCAGTGGCGCCGGTCCAAAGATTGAAGAAGTTGATTAAATGTTTCTTTTTTTCTTTCCCCCTTAAGTTTGTTCAAGCTTATGATAATGTTTTGTGACTGCCATTTCCGATTCGATCAAAGCTTGAAGCTTCGATGTTTTTCATGTAATTTTTCTTTTCGCTGTTTGAAGTATAATTCTCTCTTATAAAAAGTTGCCGCAGTCATAATTTCTGTCTCAAATGGTATTAAAATTTTCATCGAAATATTGATATTTAGTCATACTTTTTCAGTTTTCACATCTACATTGTTATTACAAGTAAATAAGAAACGTTTTGACTTTTTAAAACAAGCGAGGAATATGTATTTATTAATTTGAGTAAATTGTAAAAATCATCTCATTTTTTAATATTCAAAAATCAAACTGTATAATTGTCTTTTAAGTTTTGAGGTCTGATGAAATTTATCATTTGAAGTAAAATTGGGATAAAAATGATTAGAAAAAAAACGTATCTTTCGCGATTTGAAATGTTATATATTAATTTTTAAGTCTTGGATTTAGTTTCAACAATTTAGTTCTTTCAAAATGCTATAATTAAGTCTAGTTTTAATTTAGTTTTAATTTTAGCTTTAATATGAGTTTTGCTTTGTATCTTATTTTTTACTAAATATAACAATTTAATTTGTTAAAAGAATTATAATTAATTAAGTTTTATAATTTTTTTTTGTCACTTTTTAAATAAAATTTTATTTTTTATTTTTTTAATTAATTTATAGAAATTAACTTCAATTAGGTGTGTGTAAATAATTCGATAATCTGAACGACCTGAGTTATTCAACTCAAAATATGAAGGTTAGTAAAGATTGGGTTGAATTATGTGAAGGTTAGGAAAGGTTCGGTTGAATTATGTGAAAGTTAGTAAAGGTTGGGCTGAATTAGTTTTGTTCTTGGATTGGGTTTAACTTTTTCTATTTTTATTAGGTTCGATTGGGTTGGGTCGTGGGTTGACTAATTTGGATTGACCAAGTCTAATTTGAATTTATATATATGTATTTTATTTTTTTTTTGTTTAAAGTTTGATTGTTTTGTATTGATTGTGAAATTTTAATATTTTATCTTTAAAATCGTTATAATATTTGTTTTTGTTTAAAATTTGCAATAAATATCATAGATATTTGGTATTTAATATCTAGATTTTAAAAGATTTTAATTGTTGGTCATGTGTTATATATAAATTTACATCTTTTTAATTTTAAAAAAATAATAATAAAAAAAAAAAGAAAAAGATATAGTCCGATCCGACCTGAATTTTAATGGTTGAGTTGAGTTAGAGACTTTATTTGGTGGTCTAAAAAACACCTTCAACTCAATCCAATCCAATCTATGTACACCCCTATCGTCAATGATTGAAAATAAGTATCTAAAGAAAATTAAAATTAAAAATATAAAATCTTGAAAAATCAGATCAAAATAAAATTCAAATTTTAAAGAAAAAATTGTAATATTTTAAAATTTAAGGACTAAATGAAAATAAGAATTTAAAAACTAAATGTGCAACATTCTGAGAACAAACCTAGAAACCTAAAACATATTATTCCAATTACTATCATATTTCAAGACAGTAGGCTTATAAATTTATACATTTTTTAGATCTCTTTTATTTTTAACTATTCATTGATATCAATGTTTTATTGACATTAGTTATTATTTAAAATATTTTTAATTTTTTATTGGTTAAATTACCAACACAATTTAGAAAAAGTTGAAATGTACACCATATGATTGGCTTTATCATATTACAGGGACAAGTCTAACTTTTAAAATCATAAGACTAAATTATAACTTTATTTGGATTAAATTTGTAATTTAACTTTCTTTTTAATTTTATAATTTGTAAGTCATGTGAAATTACTTCATAACCGAACATTTTTTTAAGAAAAAAAACTAAAAAAAGTTCTTAGTTGTTCTAAGAAAAATACAATTCTTAATCTGGAGGGATCATCCAAGACCACTATAACTAGAAATTCTCCTTACAACATCCTCTTCCATTTCCATTAATTGTTGACAGAAACTCCCAATATCTGTTGCTTCATTCTTCAACGTAAATCTGAAATCTTTCCACTCATACTGACCAAATTCACCATTCACAGCCAAGCTTGGGACTTTCCCCAGCAAGTCAAACCCCTTGCGATCCACTGATAACATGTATGCATCCTTAAACATATGAAAAACAGAGTTACAATTCCAATTGCTACCATTTTCTAGCTTCCCTCACAAATCTCCATAAAAATGATGGACAAATATCATACCTTTACATTTGCATTGAAGTAAACAAGGCAGAAGAGCATCAGAGCTCTACGTCTTGCGTCGCTTTGGTTTATTCCGTCAATAAGCGCTGCCGAGAAAGGTGCTGAGGGGAATAAGAAGCAGTCTGGAAGTTAGCTTAAGAACAAACCACACTTGCATCAAGTAAATAAACGGGGAAGGTTGGGCAAAGTGGGAAGTGCCTACTCAATGAATCGGCTTTCGATGTGCTGAAGTCCTCTGCATCAACCTCATGCATTCCTCCTTTACTATCAATAAACATACTCGATCTAGCGAAAAGAAATCTCAGTTCAAAACATATCATTCGAAACAGATTCGAAGAAGAAGGGGGGAAATATCCAATACCTCACATCAAACTTATACATCACATGTTCTCCATCCCCTTTTAAGAATTCATTAAGGTGTTGGCTACGTGATGTATATTTGAGATTGGAGGATTTCAAGACGTTGGAGACTGTACTACCAAAGTCTTCAATGGCTTTCTGTTCATACAGTATGGTTTCTCTAAGCCTTTCAACAGCAACCTGAGCCTGTAATTAGACTACCCAATAAAGTCGAGATCAAAACATAATACTTCAAGGAACAGCTTGTAATCTGGTACTTCCAAAGTCGTAAACACACCCTTCATGGCATTAGAGAATGGAGACCTCAATGAAGATCTTTACATGCGCTACATACTATTACCAGACTGTAGTGTTTATATTCTAAGTTGGAAGGACGTGTTACTGTTACCTTTTCACTCTTAAGACGTATCATGTCTCCAGTGAGAGCAACCCGTGGTGGTAACTGCACGATGAAAAATGGACAAATATTCAGGGTATTTGCTAGCTATAATCTAAGCTTGAAGTCCAATTATTTGGGTAACAAGTTTTTTCCGGGAAAAAGATAACAAGATCGTGTATGACTTAGGAACATATTAAGTCTCCTACAGCAGAAACGTTTTGAAACGAACTTACTGCTCATACATCTCAAGCTCACCTTTTCCAGAGATCTGAACAAGGAAGCTAGAGGACCTGGGAAAGGACTGGCCACAGCAAATGAACTACGCTCATCAATTATTGTATTCTGTAGAAAAACCGAATAACATGTGTTACCAGTGCCTAGTACAAGGAACTCAAGTTAATTAGGGTCTATTTGATTGTGTCTTGTTTTAGGTTTTTCTGTGTTTCAATTCAATGATTAAAGACTCATAATATCCTCTGTATTCTAATCTACTACCAAAAACGATTTTGAAATCCAAGCCAAGTGTTGAAAATAAAAATTGCAGTATCAGAAAATGTTGGGTTCTGAAATTTGTACAAATTATTAAAAATGTTATCAAAAAGTGGAAAACTAAAAATTAACAAGCATATGTATAAGTGGTTTTTACAGAAATAATTTTTAAAACTAAAACTAAATCATAACGAAATAGGATTAGTTCTAAATTCTATATTGCAGGTGAAAAGAGAGGGAGTACGTAGAGGCAACAGGGGAGGGGAGTTAAGAAAAGATGTAAGACATCCTTCACTAATCCAAGTGTAATCCAAGTGCATAAACTACTCCAACTCTATGAAATGATTAGGGTATTTCTCATTGATTAAAGTAATCGCATTGGCAAACAATTGTTATGTCACTCAACTAACCAATACCAACATCAAAACATCTAATAGTAATTTGACATATAACAACGCTAGATACTAGATACGATAAGTCAATATAAATCCAAGTCAGGAAGTTCATTTGAAATCAGTTAAACCTGAATCTTTAGAGTAATGGAAGGCTTCAAATAACAAGTTCAAGAGTTCTATGGAAAGAATAAATGACTAAATTTGTGAAGAAAAATTATACCACGTTATGCAAATCCTTCTCAGGAATCCAAATGTATGGCCTTCCTTTCCTGATCATGTACATAACTTTTGAAGTGTGAATGTTCTCCTTGCTGAGACAAACACAACAAATCAAAACAAATCAGTAAAGGCGTTTTCTTAACATAATCTTCAATAAACCACAATACCATTCCCATCACCAACATAAACATTTTTCAGTTCACCAGTAGATTAATGACTAAAATGAAAACTCGAGTGTAAGAATATGAAAATAGAACATGACCCCAATTGTAAGAACAAATGGGTACCTTCCTTTAGCATCGGCTTTGATCGTATTGAGAGTACCAATCCAGTTGGAAGCAAGAATATTCTGAAACAACAAGAAAAAACCAGATTTAATTAGCTGCAAAACTAAGCTTCATTATACTAATTTCAGAAGAAGAGGGAAAGGGGAGCACCTTGCACCTCTCTGCAAATTTTAGGAGAGCAGTTTTGTTAGCCTTCATCATATTGGGAGCCAAAAAATTTGTAGTAGCGCCCGCCAAGTGCTCGATTAAATTCCTACTCTTGAGTCTTGAAGCAGCTCTTCGAGACGAGACGGCTCCGTGGTTGCTCGAGAAGAACGGAAATGAAAAATCGAGTGAGGGTTCTTTAGTGGGGGTATGGGTATTGGGCTAACCTCTTTTTTTTAATCAATTTTTTATTTTTTTTTAGTAACTGTCACATGAGATCGAATCTTTGACCTCAAAAGAAAAATGTCATGTCAACTACTAAATTCACCTTGACGTAATAAGTTATAGTGAAAGTTTAGGATTTTTTACACGTATAGCCTAAATAAAATAGTCTCAATCACACAATTGTCTTTCATATTTTTTTACATTATAGTTTTTAGTCTATTATTTTATACAAAATTTCGGTTCAATTTACTTTTTCAAGACTCTTTATATATATATATGTAAAGGGGATTTTCAGAAATAGAAAAATAAGAGAAAATATTTATACAAAATAGCAAATTTTTAATCTCCTTTGATGTGGTTGATAGAAGTCTATCAATGATAGAAACTGATGGAAGTCTATCATTGATAGACGTAGATAGAAGTCTACGTCTTATAAGTTTTTTTTTTTTTTTTGCTATTTTTGTAAATAGTTTGACGTTTTTTTCTATTTGTGAAAATTTTTATATATATAATAATATTAATACCAAAATATGTATACTCCGTGATATGTTCAAGGAGAACGGAAGTGAAAATTAATCATTTCCCTCTTAGCGACTGATGTGGTTTCATTCTTTAGACACTACAATCTCGTATCATTTTTCTTTGAAAAAAAGCGAGGTAAACACATTCCATGCTACCTTCGGCTCTCCACTATACTAATGTGCTCCAATATTTCTTAAATCAACTGTAGTTTTAATTGCAAACGTGGCCTTAATTGCCTTGATATTCCATTTCTTCAAACCAATAGCATGTTCAAGTGGATTGACCTTAATGCCTCATACAAGATCCTACAAGTCTTGGCCTTGGAGATACGATTTCATGCATGTGAACCATGTGTTTGTAATTATGAGGATTAAGCTTCTTGATTCCTTCAACAACGAGAAGATCTCCCATCATTCTCAGTAATGAATGTACTCCACAAGTAGTTGTGTCCTAAACAGTAAACTTCACGGTCTCAAATTGTACTCGATATTTGGAAGCTCCACCATGGCAAGCTAAGCTAGTTGGCTTTAATACATTTATTGAAGAATTTTGTACAAAAGAAAGACAAATACTAGGAAGAAAGAAACTTTTATTAAAAATGTACAAAAATAGACACTTTTGAGATAATACTTTTTTACTTCTTTATGAAGAAGTGTCATCCTATATGTTGTAAAACTTCATAGAATTCAATGAATGATCAACCATTCCATACACGAGTAATACATAGTACAGTCATCTATTTAATTTTCGATAAGCACATGTTTTGATTATCCAATTAATTTTCTACCTTAAAATTAACAATGATAATTCCTCCTCTACTTTAACAAATTACTTTTGTACTTGAACAAAATTTTAAAACAAGTCGGGATTTAAACTTCAAGGAAGAGAATAAGGGCTAGACATTTATTAAAAAAAAAAGAAAGAAAACAGAGAGATGTTTCATCTAGAATATCATTTTTATTTTTTTAGACGGCTCAAATATATTTATTTTGATAATTCCAAACTTGAATTTTAAGAAAATTGTTATTCCTAATCGAAAAAGTTCTTTATTTTTTCAAATTAAACTCTTTTTTTAAATTAGTTTTCTAACTCCTTTCTTACCTTTTTCAACTTTTATTGGAGGCTCGTATTAGGGGTGTACATAATTCGGGTTGGGTTGAGTTGAAAGATTTTTGTAGACTAACCCAAAAATTCGGGTTGACTAATAATGAACCCTATTACTTCTTTTTTTGGAGGGTCAACCCAATCCAAAATTTTCGGATTGGGTCTTCTGCTTTTTGTTTTTAACTTTTATTTATATATTTATATATATATATATACGAGTCGGGTTCGGGTTGACCCGATCCTGAAATGGGGTAACCCGAGACCCAACCCGAATTTAATATTTTTTAACATTTTAACCCAACCCAAACCGCGGTTGGGTAGTCCGGGTTGGTCGGGTTACCGAATTTTTTGAACACTCTCGTATGGTGATGTTACATAAATATCTCTATGAAAAGCAATAAAAGATGTTTGAGTTTCTTTTTTCTTGGTTATTTGAAATGGACCTCTTTCTTACTTTTTCAACTTTTTTTTTTTATACGATTTGAAATGTGATTTTTCGTAGCACCATAGAAAAAACAAAAAATATTTCTGAAGAGAAAAGAGAATGAAGAAATTTCTGTGTGGATTTCAAACAAAATGAACATAGTTGAATTTCACTAAAAATCTCGTAACGATTTGACTTCAAACAAAGATTATTTTTAAAGAAACATAGTTTAACTTTTTCGGGATTGGAATTTTTTTTTTTAAAAAAAAAAAAAAAAAGTCGGAGATTTTTTTATTTAATTTTTAACTTTTATGTATTTTTTCTCTAAGAAATAGACAAAATACGATTAAATTTGATTAAAAAATCCATTGTTGCAAGAAATCGAGGAGGTCCTTACAAAAGACATATTTTACGGAGTAAATTTCATTTAAAAAAAAAAAAATCGTAAATGTTATATCAAAACAATTCCTATAAAATTTCTCATAAATATTTTCTAAAAAGTTGATGCATATCCGACAAAAATATATACTGCATTCTACATCATTAAAAATCATTAAAAAGACATGAATAAGCCGTAAATGGGTCATTTGAAAAAAGAAAAAAAAAATAAAAATCTTACGAGATTCTTTCTTATGGGAAAATTTCTAGATTTTTTTTTTTTTTCATTTTCTTTCTGCTTTTTCCCATACTACCCTTTAAGGCTTAGTCGAATGTTTTTTTTTTCTTAGTGATGCATCTAATATAGTAAGCAAGATTTTGTTTTTTTTTGGGTCAGGTATGCATAGTCTTTTCAAGAAATTTTTTGAGAATCTCGCCTAAGGTCTTATCAATTTTTGTCCCTTCATTCATTATTCCTTTCTTTCTTTGTCCTATAAGAATTGGTCTTTGGGTCGAGAATCGTTAATTTGACTCCAAATTGAAACAAAATTAAAATTTATATATATCGAACTACTCCTATCACTACAAAATCGTAACAATAATTGTAAGTCCGAATCGATCCGCAAGGAAGTGCGATTTGTTTCATTAAGTTAATTTTCTAACTAGAACGGTAAATTGGAGGTTTTTGTGTGGAAAAGATAAATGCATGAAATTGAAATAAAATGGTAAATGTAATCTAGAATAAGAGTCTATTTAATTTCTAAACCAAGAGAGAGTTTCCTACACAATTTCTTTCATTAGGCATCAATTAATTACACTGAATCTGCCAACCCCTCAACTTATTAGAAAATCTAATAGCTCAATTAGCTAAATTCGAATCAAATTAGCCCTAATTCAATTTATAATTCTTCCTTCCTAGCAACATACAAGTTAAAATTGAATTGCATAAAAGTGTTCAATTGTTGAGACATCCTATAAACCGAAAAGCCATATCTTATAGCACGATTTATTTGGAAAATATTATATTAGGGCATACATGTATTTGGTCAAAAAAAGTCTAGACTTTACACATGCGATCCTAATATGTGCAACTAAATCAATCAATATATGCATAGGCTATGATGATTTTGCAAACAAGAATTTCAATAAACTAATTTGTCAAATCAATTTATAAAAGTTCATTAAGATTCAATCAAATTATCCCAAATAATTCACAACAATTCAGTTAAGTTAATTAGAAAACCTTCAAGAAAATAGACATAGGGCTCTTGCTGAAATAAACTAGATAGAAGTTACCTTAATTCATAGACAAATCCGAGATATACATCCAATTTGTTGATTACAACCCAAGACAAAAAGAAAAACTAACATAAAAGATACTAAATTGTGAAGGGAAAGGAAGAAGAATGGAGGTTAACTTCGGCCTCCAAAATTCAGCCTATTTATGACCTAAAACCAAAGGGAGGTATTTATAGAAATCTTTGCAGCATTGCAATACTAGAAACGACGTTGCAACGCTCGAAAGGAAAGGGCCACGAGCGTTAGGAAAAATGTTGCAACACTGAGCATTCTGTCAAAAACTCGATACTTGATGCACGAGTTCCTTTACTCGATGCTCGACGCTCGATTACTTGATAGTATTTTACTCGATTATACTTAATGACACTCGATGGCCTTTTACTCGAGGATAATTTTACTCAATTACTCGATGGCTTATTATACTTGGTGAAACTCGATGACATTTTGGTAATTTCAACTATTTTGAAGCTCGAATGCTCAAATCAACTCCAAATTACTTCAAATTAACCATGTTCTTCACCAAATGATTAATTCTACCTCTTGATTGCTCAGTACCTACAAAATAGGGAAATAAACATGTAAAATCCGATAACGAGCCTGAATTAAGCTAGGAATAATAGCTCTTTTTGAGAGCTATCAAACGGATTGATTTCATATGAGAAAAATACATATGAATTTATAGGACTTTATTTTTTAAAATTAAATTTAATCATACTATGTCTTTTTTCTCATAAGATCCTAGTCAATTTCTTATGGGAAAAAGTATAGAAAATTTTACGGGAAATTTAATTTTAAAAATTTCCCAACTTTTTTCTTAGGAAAAAAAACCTAAATCCTTGTTAAACCCCATTTCTTTAAAAGAAAATTCTCAATTTTAAAAGGAGTTCTTATTTTAAGTTGAATCTTTACAAGATTTCTTGGTGGATTTCAACAAATGTTCTTTTTGTTTGAATCCAACTAAAAACTGTCGTTCTCTCTTCTCTTCAAAAGCATTTTTTCCTCATAATCCCAAATGGCTAAGAGGAATGAAACCGAACATTCTTTTTTTTCTTTTACAAGGGTATTTCTGTAATGTCACTCTATGGACCCTCCAATAAAAGTGGAAAAAGTTAAAAGAAATTAGAAAAACTAATTTTTAAAAAATATGTTAGTATTAAAAACCAGAAAACTTCTTAAGTTAAAAATAATCATTTTTTTCAATTTTTTTTGACAACAAAAAAAAAACTAGAATTGTGCTAAAAGTTAAAGGGTGTTCAAAACCCGAAAAAATCGATCAACCCAATCCAACTTGTGCGGTTTGGGTTGGGTTATCAACTCATCTAAGTTGGATTGGATTCAAATAAATGAAAATTTTATGGATTAGGTTGGTTCATGGGTTCACCTAATATAACTCGAACCAACCCGAATTTAATATAAACTTTAAAATATATTTTTTTTTGTTACTTATAACACAATTATTTAAACATATATTTATTTTAATTTTATTTAATTCTAATACTTTTTTAATAATTTATTTTTTAACAACTCTTAAAAGTAATTTCTTTTCATTTTATAAAGAAAATTTCACTATATAAATTGAAATTGAGTTGTTAATCTTAATTCAATATATAAAAATAATAAAAATAGATTTTTACATATTTACATTTTGCTTTTTTTAGAACAAAATTTTAAATAAATGACCTATTAACTCGAACCAACCCAATCTAAATATTTTATGATTGGATTGGATTCATTTTTTAACCAGAATTATTTGGGTTGAAGAAATTTACAATCCAACCAATTGGTTTGGGTCTAAAAAAATCTTTCAACCCATGAACACTCCTACTACAAGTTTAACTACATTTTGAAAAAATAAAATGATGTAAATGATAGATCTACATCTTTAATAACACACTTGATATTTTCTTCAACTTCTCCTCTTTTTCTTTTAATCAAAAAAGAACTTCTTGCAAAAGCCAAATTACAATTCTAAATCTATCAAGTAAATGAAAATTGATTTTTAAAGAATTAAATTTACGTTTTGTTCCAAACTTTTTAAAGTGATTTTCAAATATTTAAAAGAGATTTTGAATTATTATATTTGGTTCTAAAAGTGAATTTAACATGACTCAACTATTCAAAATTGTATTTTCTATTTAAGAAATTATTATTTAACTAAATAATTGCAGTAAATATCTATTTCTATTTATTTTATTGTTAAATTCTTATATGTAAGATTGATATTTTGAATAAGGTGAATGTTTATAATAGATATTGAATGAAAATTCAAAAAATATATAATTGTTTGTTTTTATTAATGATTTAATGATAAGCTATATCTCATCTGATGTTCTTGTGTTTAAAATTTAAAAAAAAAAAAAAAAAAAATCACAAATAGCTAACCAACAATATTTTAATAAAAACTAAATTAAATAGCTATTTTGGGACTAATTTTCGGTCAACCACCTAACAAAAACCACATATCAACTAATTCCTCCCAAATCAATTTGAAATGATTTTATAATTTTTTAAAATCAATTTTAGCTACACCATCATTTTAAGGAAAAGTGATTTTGGCAAGAGAAAAAGTGATTTTGACCATCTCAAAATCACTCCCAACATACGACTTTGTTCAAATTACTTCTATCATTCCGAGAATCACTTTAAAACATAATTTTAATCATTCAAAATTAATTTTAATGATATAAAAAATATATATAATAGTGTAAAATTAAATATTAAATTAAGATGGTAAATCGAATATCATATTTTAAAATTATTAGTTCATATTCATGTCATTAAGCTATCCTTAAACTGACTATTTTCTTTTTGGAAAATTGCAAAAACCACTCATGAAATATGGTGACAGGTACAATTACACCTTTAAACTTTCAATTTTAAAAATTTAACTCTCTAATTTATATGAATATTAGAATTGGGTCAAGCTTGAATCTTCAAACTTATGTAATTGTATAATTTATAACATTTGCATAAGTTTAAGAGTTCAAATTTATCATTTATGGATTCTATTTTTATAATTATTATAAATTTAAGGGTCTAATTTTAACACTGGTAGAAATTTATGAACTCAAATTTTATAATTAAAAGTTTGAAGGGTAATTTGTAACTACCATTCTATTTGAAGGTGGCTTTTCGAGTTTACCTTTATTGTACTTAAAAAAACAATTTTTATCATAAATTTTTCATTTGATTAAAGGATATTTGTAATACATAGTAGAATAAGAGAAAAAAATCTAAAAATTATATCATCTTTAAAATATTTGCAAATATGGATGAGTTGATTAGTCAATCTTTGGATTTTTTTTTTAATTTCTAATTTCACCGTCTCTTGTCTTATCTTGTTGTACACCTTTTTTTTAGTCTTTTTATTTTCTTTCTCTTCTTCGATTTTTGCTTCTTCCCTCCTTTTTTTTATTTTATTTTATTTTAATTTTATTTTCTTTCTCAATTTTTGCTTTTTCCCTTATTTTATTCTTTCCTTTATTCGATGTTTGCTTCTTTCCTTTATTTTTTTATTTTCTTTCATTTCCTTCTTTTTCCCTTTCTTTTTCTTTCATTTATTTTGTTATTTTCTTTTATTTCCTTCTTTTGTCTCATTTTTGCTTCCTTTTTTCTATTTAATTTTCTTTCCTTTTTTCAGTTTTTGCTTCTTCTCTTTCTCTTATTTTTAAATTTTTTCTTTCCTTTATTTGAATTTTTTCTTCTTCCCCTTTTTTCACAAGAATTATGAAGCTGAGTTCCGTACGTAGGACTTAGGACTTGAAAGTACTCAATTCATAAGTGACTTAACACCAAGAAGCCAATCATCAAGTTTGATTATTATAACAAATAATAAATATAAATAGCAAATGAAAGCCACTAATATTTTCTATCATTGATAGCTTAATCTTTGATTATATTTTCATAGTTAATATCCATTTATAGAAATCTATCATTGATAGCCAACTTAGTCAATTTAATTAATCAAGTTGAATCTCGAACTAAAATGTAAGTGAAATGCCTAGAAGTTATCACTAATAGCATATTTATCAGTGATAGAAACTATCATCAAAAAGAAAAGGGACTTATAAATGTTTGGGAAGGACAAGAAATGGGCAAAAAGGTGTTCACTTACTATAATTGATAGAAGCTACTATTGATAACATTTACCAGTGATTAGCATGTTATCGATGATAGAAGCTACCCGATAGCACGTTATTGGTGATAGAAGCTACCACTGATAGCATGTTATCGGTGATAGAAAACTATCACTGATAGCATGATATCAGTGAGATCATTGATAGCATCTTATTAGTGATGTTATCAGTGAAAGAAGCTACCACTAATAACCACAATATGAGTGATGTAAGTGATATCGGTGATAAAACTTAGGTGATATCTATATATCGAGTTTCTTTCAAAGGTGATTGTAACACCCCGCACATTTTTTAGTAATAATGTAATTTCAGTAACTTTATTATTTGGAATTTCAGTAATTGTTATTAGTTGGAGGGAATTTTTGGAATTTTGGACTTCAAGTGTAAGTGTGAGAATTTAATTGTTGGCATGAAATTATTCAAATTTAAAATTAATGGCAGGAATTAATTTTCTTTTGAAACGGAAAGGAATTTAATAGTATAAAACGGAAATGAATTAAATGTAATTATATTTACTTCCTTTTTTGTTTTATTATTATTTCTTTTTTATAAAAAGTCAAACCCCACCCCCTTTTTTCCTCACGTTTGTGAGCCCGTTCGACGCCGCCCAAAGCCGCCGCGTCAGTTTCTTCTTTATGACCTCCGTCCACCACTGGATCTATCAATTTGGGTAAGATTTCTGCCGTTTGGGTTTGTTTTCGGTTGATTCTTGAATACTCATTTACTTTTGGCATCAATTGGTTGATACTCATTGTTTGTGAAGGTATTGAGGTGTTGTTCAGTGAAGTTGGAGTTTGTTTCAGCGAGTTTTGGTAAGTTTTATGCTTTGATTACCCTCTTGTAGATTAATTTTGGTTGTTGAGAAATTTTGGTAAAGTCATTTGGAAGTGATTTTTTGACAAACTACATATGGATAATTTATTTGAGACATTGGTAGTGAAGTATGTATTTGATTCAAGCTTTAATCATGTAAGCCTAATTTCAAATTATGATTAGGGGGTTGATTCAAGAATTTCATTCAAGATGATGAAGAGTTTAGTTTGCTAATTATTCAGACTTAAAATTAGAGGTTTGGAAGGTGAATTCGAATTGGACCACACCTTAGATAAGGTCATCTGGAAATATTTTGTAATATTTTGGTGTTTGGAATTTGGCCTTAAGTATTAATTTTAAAGCTTGGTTTATGTTTAGGCTTGATTAAGGATTCAATAATTTCATAAAGATTCAATTGCTACCTAATATCAAGGTAAGTAATCTTACTATTGGAACTGCCCACGGGCCAGGCATTAGATGTATGCTAGCATGATAAATGTACGTTATGGCAAAATGTTAGCATGATAGACTGATAGTATAATATGATCACAGTATGTTCTAGTACGAGATATGAATTATTTATTTATGTACATAGACACTTGAATGCTAGTGTGAGATGGTATGTGCTTCCATATGGTTGTATTTGATCTGATGATGTTGAGGTACACATGTATGTTGTAGAACCATGATGTTGAGATACACATATATGTTATAGAACCATGATGTTGAGGTATATGTGTATGTTGTATAGCCATGATGTTGAGGTTTATATGTATGTCATAGATTCGTACAGTGATGATTATGATGTTGAGACCGTGCAAATGTCCTTACTGATTAGTTAGATGTCCGTTAGATTTTGTGTTTCCTTCGGGATTCACCAGTTTGTGTTTCCTTCGGGATTCACCAGTTTGTATCTCCTTCGGGATTCACCAGAGGTAGTGGGCATACTTAACTACAGTAGGATAAGACTCAGTCTTCTTCTTGTTTCATGTGCATATGTGTCCTATGAGGACTAAAGCAGTTTATATGTTTCACCAGAGGTGAGTATCTAGAGGACATAGATACCCAGCTAGACCTTAGTAGTGGGGTTACTTACTGAGTATTTTATACTCATTCTTTCTCATGTTGTTATTTCAGGTAAGGGTAGAGATGCACTGACGATGGACAAGCGAAATTCGTGATCGAGCCATTAGGACTAGTTTTTACGCTTTCGCAACATGAAATTTAGAGTTCTTTTCATGTTTCTCTTAACTTTTAGTTTTGATGTTTAAAACTTACTTTAAGAATCGTTTTTCAGACTCATTTACTATCCATTAGTATTTCAATTTAATTAAAGTCTTTTGAACTTACCATATTTAATTAGCATTTATTTCGCCATAACCGAGTGTCGTTTTGAGTTCCATGCATGCATGTATTTAGTAACGGCCTAACTTAAGTCTTAGGGGGTCGGGTCATTACAGTGATAACCAGTGATCAGTTATAAAAGTCTATCACTGATAGCCTTAAGTGTTAATATTTCAAGGTTGATTCTAATTGATGAAAGTCTATTAGTGATAATGAGTGGTAGTTATTATCGGTGATAGCCATGATAAAAGATTATTAGTGATAATTACTATGGTAATCAAAGTTGTTGTCTTCTTTCAAAGTTGATCACTATTTATAAATTTATCATTGATAGCCAATGATAGGCATAAGTAGTAATATTTAAATGTTGATTCCAATTGATGAAAGTGAATCAATGATAGCTACTAATAATTGATAGTAAATTAAAAGCTAATATTTCAAGATTGTATTAATTTTTCTCAAATTGAAAGCTATCATAGATAACAATTAATAGAAGCTATCAGCGATAGCAACTATCAGTGGTTATCACTAATAGTTGCTATCAGTGATAGCTTTTAATTTGATAAAACCGGGAAGAAGTGAACAAAATGATGACTAGGCATGAATTTTTTAGTCTTTTATCATTTTTGATCTATATATACAATTATTTTATTTTTGTACTACATATTCTATTATTTTGGACTTAATTCTGTTTATGCAACTAGCCCGATTAAAATGTCCAAAAGCCAAAGACATCGCACTTGCCAACGCAGTGAAAGCAGGAGTCTTCCAGGCATCTAGAGAGGCGTCGCCATGGATTCAGAGTCGAACCTTCTTCAAGATTCCTCCACTCCTTCTTCCTCTCCTCCTCCTCCTCCTTCTTCTTCTTCTGGGTTCGATAGAGATCGTCATGTGATGTTCTTGGAGATGATGTACCAGTTGTTGCCTTTTCAGTATCAAACTCAAGAGATTAACCACCTTACACTTGCTTACTTCGTCATCTCCGGCCTTCACCTTCTTGGTGCCGTGGATCGTGTGGGTACAATTTTTAATTCACTATTAAATTTAGATTTGTGTTATCATTGAAATGTTTAGGTTTCCTCTTTTCCGTTGAATTTCTATCCCTTTGATTATACCCAATACTGCCTATGAATTGCTCGGATTAGACTATTTGGAATTTTGGAATTGGGAATGTTTTTCTTTCTGATTATAAATCTTACTCTTGGTAATCGTTGCGGCTTAAAGGAACCTGTGCTAGTTATGTGATCCCATTAATTGTTTGATTGTAGATATGGAGAAGTTTTGCTGTGAGAACTGAAAATGAGGGTGATATTGAATTTGAGGGGTGGGGGTTTTTGGGAAGAGTGTTTTGGGCTGTTATTCGAGTTCTTGTATCTAAATTTTGATCTGAGTTGTGGATTTTTCTTTGTAAATCTATTCAACTCTTAATTATATTAGAGGAATGAGTTTTGAACCAACTAGCTGTAGAACTATCTTAATTATATTAGAGGAATGAGTTTTGAACCAACTAGCTGTAGAACTATTATAGTGATGACAATATGCTTGCTATTAACTTGTGTCTTATATGAGCAGAGAGGGACTCTTGTGAGCTTTGTTCCCTTGTGCATTATCATGTTTCTCTTTGAGCTTCGAATTTGAGGGTCTTTTGTAATTATTCTATAGGTGTTATTTTGTTTAGCTAGACCCCTTCCTTTAGAGGGTTCTCCTTTTGGTGGGCTGGGTTTTTGTCGCCCTTGTATTCTTTCATTTTTTTCTCAATGGAAGTGGTTTTTCTTATAAAAAAAAGAAAACTTGTGTCTTATATGTTTATCACCGTTTGTGCAGCTATTATCTCCATGATTAGCTAAAATGCGCAATGCATTGATTATTTCCTTAACCAACGTATTGTCTTAAAATAACGAAGCTTGAAAAGGAATAACATTAGATATTGGAAATTGTTTTAGGTGGACAAGGACAAAATTGCTAATTGGGTCTTGTCCTTTCAAGCAATTCCTTCAAACAAGGCTGAAAAAACCAATGGTATGAACTTCCTAAGAAAGAAAGTGTAAAATTTATATGGAGAAAGTGCCTTCTAATTAGCTTTGGGTTTGATGCAGGAGAGTTTTATGGATTCTGCGGATCGAGAAGTTCTCAGTTTCCTCCAGACGAGAATGGGGTATGATAAACACATTATGCACAAAGCTCCCTGTTGGAGTTTTGAAGATAGCGTATTAATGTTTATGATTTGTTTCGTCAGGCATCCAATATCTGCTCTTACTATTGGGACATACAGTTAATGCAGTGCAAATGAGACCCGTACATATTTTTTCTAATAATAGTTGATTTCTGCTTATAGGATTTAATTCACAACGGTAGTCACTTGGCGAGCACATATTGTGCCCTTGCAATACTGAAGGTCATTGGTTACGACTTCTCCAATATTAACTCTGAATCAATTGCAATCTCAATGAGAAACCTTCAACAATCTGATGGGAGGTATTCTTATAAGCTTTTATGTTCGTTGATTAATTGATCTAAAATTAATTAAAATTGATTCTTATATTGTATCTTCATCAGATTGACTGGGCTATTTATTGGTACCTCTCACATCTATTCATTATTTGATCTTAAGTAGATATTACTTAATGAAAAAGGTTGGCATGTATTTAAAACTTTTTTTTGAACCAAAAACACAAGGTGTATGCATACTGCTGCTAAGAATGTTGGTGAACCTTCTGAAGTTAAATGTTTATGTACTATTGTGGAAATTTAATATGTAACATGAGAATTTGTTTTTATCATAGATCCATCTCCATTATTATGCTGACACATTCTCTGCTTTTTTTAAAAAAAAATAAAAAATAAAAAATGGTGTAACAATGTCGAATCCAATCCTCTTTGGCACCAATGTTTGTTCTGACAGCTTTGTGCCTATCCATGTCGGAGCAGAGGCTGACCTTCGGTTCGTCTATTGTGCTGGTATATGAAAGTTTGTGGCTTTCTTCTTAAACTATGGGAATATTAGTATAATATATTTGTGATGCCATTAACCCATTACTCAGCTGCCATCTGTTATATGCTTGAGAATTGGAGCGGGATGGACAGGCAGAAAACTAAAACCTATATTTTGAACTGCCAGGTTTGTTTGAAGACTGCCACAATCTTGACGTATGTGTGTTTATTATGTTGTCCTCCTATAGAAAATAATGAATCATCTTGACATTTTTGTAATGCCTTTCTTGTAGTCATATGATGGTGGCTTCGGGTTAACTCCTGGTTCAGAATCTCATGGTGAGATTAACAATACCGTTGATTAATAAATTTAATACCTGTGTGCCTTTATTTGTAGAACTCACAAAAACATAAGGTCTAAGATCGATTGTAGTTTCCAGCGTTGTTCGTTTCATGAAGTTGATCGTTATTTACGAATGGTTGGATTTAGTGACACAGGCGGTGGAACGTATTGTGCTATTGCATCTCTCCGTTTAATGGGTTTCATTGAAGATGATCTTCTCTTTAGAGACAATCCTTCTTCCATAATAAACGTCCCGTTGTTGCTGGAGTGGTGCTTGCAGGTTTGTTTTCATCATTCTACCACAAAAGAGTTTCAACCCCTGGACATCGTAATGCTTCAAAATTTGACTTTTACTAGAAAATAAAGGGCCAAGGGTAGATTGGAAACAAAGACACATTTATGAAAAATAGTTTGTCCTCTCTTTGATTTTTCTCAACTTAGTTGCTTTCTTATGTCAATGCGTTTCTCAACTATTTATCGAGGCGTTGCCTAAATGTTATTGTATCCGGATGTAGAAACAGGCAGCCAATGGAGGATTTCAAGGTCGACCTAACAAGCCTGCTGACACTTGTTATGCGTTTTGGTAAGGAAAAATGTAGGTGTGACCGTTTTTCTAGGGTAATATGGGATTTAGCTCTTGACTAAGCAATGTTGTGGTAGGATTGGATCTACCTTGAGGATTTTGGGAGGCCTTGATTTCATTAATAAGAAGGCTTTGAAGACATTTTTGTTGACTTGCCAGTCTAAGGTAGTATCATTTCTCTTTACCTCCAGTTCACTTTCATTCTTAAAACAAACATTCAAAAATTTCCCGTGGATAAATCATGAAAGCACAGGTTTAGAATCGATAACCAAATTTTGATCCCTAGTCTCAACCTTTGAACTAACTAAAAGGGTTCGAAGTTCAATAACTTTTTGCCGTAATTTTGCTTGACAGTATGGTGGTTTCAGCAAGTTTCCATTGGATTTTCCTGATTTATACCACTCCTACTATGGATTTACTGCTTTTAGCCTGTTGGAAGAACCCAACATCAACTCTCTGTTTGTTGAACTCGGAATAACAGATGCTTCTGCCTGGGGAATCTAACATGGGAACGTTCCTTTGACATGTGATGAATCATTTTCACTGCTTTTGCCGATTTGGGTATCATTAGAACGTTCGTTTGACATGGGATGAATCATTTTCACTGCTTTTGCCGATTTGGGTATCATTCCTCTCCCCTTTTCCAAATCTTTCACTTGGCCTACACAACTTATCACAAAGAAATGTAGAGTTTGATCTTAGCTATTCACAACTCCAGATGGAGCTTCATCCAGAATCCCTGTTTGTATACTATCTAAAAAGCCCGTCATCCCTTCTTCTGATTGTAATTTTATATTTTAAGTTTTAAACACAGGATCTGGTTTTGATGCTATATTTCTTTAAATTCAATTAAACAAGTCTTTGCTTCCTCAGCAATTTATCAGTAACAATTTGTTCATTCTTCCAAATTTGCTTGCATAATCTGTGGGCATAGTGCATGAACACATTCATGTTTTGCCTCTGATGCCAAGATCATCCATTCATTGAACTTGTCTCTGTTAGAGCAAGAAGCTACTGATACTGAAGGAGGACAAAGAAACGGTATAAACACTTCTTTTTAATAGTACTTCAAATCTTATAATGTTTCAGTTTTTGCTTCACTTTCCATATGTCTAAAGAAAGGTGGAAAAAGCATTCGTAAGAGCTAAGAATATGGAATTCACTTTCTTCAAAGGAATGCTAGCAAATCATGCTGAAGTTCAATCAATCTGTCTATTTGATTTGATGATTTTGGTCCTTTTTAAAGACATTATTGGTCTACCAAAATATGATTTATTGCTCTTATAAAATTTTAGTTTGATCTTGTGAATCTTTTTGGTCAAATAAACAAAAGAAATGTTTGTATCAGATATTTGTTAAGTATTTTTTACATATATCTTCGAGTTGCCAAGCTAATTTGTAAATGTATTTGTTTAATGTCATGGGATAACTATTTTAACTTTTTTTCTTTTATAATTGTCAAGAAAATTCGTATAATGTTAGATATCACACTATCCATAGTTCCAAATTAGCCTGGACTAATTTCTATTCAAAATATCGGAATAAAACATAATTTCAAAAATTTTGAAACCCTTTTTTTAAAGTCAAAGGTTCAATCATCTTATTATAAAAAAATTATCGGAATAATATATTTATCTTTGTTTTGGGTGAATATAAGAATATAATTATCTTTTATTTTAACGAATATAGGAATATAGTAATCTTTTCTTATAGCAAATATATTACTTTATTACTATTAACTTCCTTTACTTTTATAATCATGAATGGTTGAATTTTCCTTCCTGACATCCCTAAAATATTGTAACACTTCAAATTTTTAAAAAAGATCAATAATGTAATATGATAAGGGAAGTTTAGAACCAATGTAATTTCTCTCCCACAATTGAGAGTCTGAGTTGGCTTGTGCTAACCCTTAAATTCAAAATCAAAATTTCATAAAATATATAGAACAAGTGAGTATTACAGCCTGAACTTAATTTCAAAATATAATTCCACAACTTGTCTCTTTTGGACCAATTCATACCAATAACAAATATTCCTTTTTGGGATCTACAAAGTACTGGAAATCGAATCAAACTATTAATCTTCAAAATAATAATAAATGTTCTTATTCACTAGAGATTTTTGTACATATGACCTTTTCACGAGCACTTTTATGTCCTCCCCACAAACGTATGAAATCTAACCCATTTTATACCGTATCACATTAGAGATGGTCATATCTATCATAACTTTAACGCGATGGTCATCTTTATTATGGTTTTCATTTTTCTCACCTCATTGTGATAGAGATGGTCATCGCATTAGAGTTACGATAGACATAGTCATTTCTAACGCGATATGTTATAAAATGCGGTAATGTGCTTTTATGTAAGCAAAATGTTAGATTTCATACATTTGTGGGGACCGTCATTAATCATAAAGATACTCATAAAAGGATCATCCGTACAAAAATACTCTATTCACTAAACTATATTTGAATCGACATGAACAAAAGTTTTAACAAAATCATGTTATTACACTCCCAAGAAGTGAAATGTGAGAAAATTGTGTTGAAAACATTTTGAAGGGTATGGGCCAAATAAAAAAAAGAAAGAACATATTATGAGTACATGTGCCACTAAAGTTCAAGAGTCATGATTCAGCTATGGACATATCAGCTTTAAAAAAAAAATATAAAACACAGGTAAAAGGCAATGGCTGTAATGATTCTTAAAGGTGGGGGCAGCAACCTATTCCGACAATACATTTTCACGAGCAATTTCCTACCTTTGTCGTTTTAAGGAAAAAAGAAAGGCAAAAGCATCTAAAAACCTGTCCACCTCTGTCTCTTTGTTGTGAGTGGTACTTTTTCAAGCCACGTACTGCTGAATAACCCTTTGCGAATTCATCTACCTATTTCTTAGTATAAAGTTGATGGAAGGCAAGTCTTAGTCTTTTCATAAGGATATGTTATATTGTTATGGAAGAGTTAAAAGTTGTTAAGATCTTATTCATAACGATTTTGTTTTCGGTTTCTTACTTGTTTCTTCATATTTCTTTACTGTGTTTTCCACCTTCCTTAACGAAATATTTGAGTTTCGAGTCAAATTACAAAAGTAGAAACAAGTTATTAAAAATTGAGTTCAAACATTAAGTTCATGTTTGATAACTATTTGGTTTTTTACTTTTGAAAATTAAATTTGTCTTTCTTTTTTTTGGGGGATAAAGAAACATTTCATATCATTTAATGAATGAATGTTGGAAAAACCCACGCCTAAAGGTGATTTATAAGAAAGCTCTCCAATTGTAAAGAAAAAAAAAATGAACTTTAATGCACCAAAGAAAAGTATTGGTAAAGACCAAATTCATATAATGATCAAAGGTAGAAGAGGAATCCCTGAAAATATGATGTTTACGTTCACACCAAAGAAACCAAAAGATTTGAAGAAATTAAGTTTGTAAACATTGCTTCCACTTAATGGTTTCTTTGTTTGGTTATCTACCTTTTAGTAGTATTTTTTTATATTCGTGAGTGTCCAGACCAGCTTATGCGTACCTCGACTAATCTCACGAAATAGCCTGCCTGACCCTACAACATTTAGGTGTCCAGATATCAATTCCTAGGTAGATGACCAACCATGGATCTTAACCATTTATTGAGACTATATCTCCTTTTTTACTATTAGGTCAATCTATGATGGTCAATCTACCTTTTAGTAGTATTCTTGAAATCCAGTAAAAAATTTGAAAGCTAAAATACAAATAGTTTTTAAAAACTTTTTTTTGGGGCGACTTTTGACTAAAAATCTAAATATATATTCAAAAAGATAAAAACAAATTAAGAGAAAATTGGAACGGTTTTCAAAAACTAAATAGTTATCATGCGAGATCTACTTTTTTCTTTTTAGAACTTAGCTTGGATTTTGATAACATTTTAGAAGGTAGATAACAAAGCAACGAAATAAGAGGTGAAAGTAATGTTTATAAATCTGATTTTCAGCAACTAAAAATAAAAAAGGAAATGGTTATCAAACAAACCCAAGTTTTCAACTAAAAAAGCTTAATGGAAATATGGAAAAAATGAGGGGAAGGGGAGAGGAGGAAGAGGAAAGAAACAGCAGAAAAGCATTAGGTTCAAAAAAGAAAAGGATTTTACAAAGCTCCCTTCTACCCCAAAGTTTCAACCTTACCATCAGCCACAAGAAGACTTATAGGTATCTGACAAGCTTAGGAGACATGGAGATTGAATAAAACAAATATCCCACAAGTCCACCCATCCACTTGCATCAGGCCCACCTTCCATTTCTCAACATCATTTTTCAGAGAATGTTGTCCTTCAAGTTTTTAAGACAGTCGAAAAAGGTAATTGCAATGCAGCAGAGATTAGCTTAGCCTACAAACTCCCACCCTTAAAAACACTTCAAAAGCAACAAGTTTAACCCAACAAAGAAGGGTTAAAGATTAAAAATAAAAAAAATAAATACCCATTTTCGACTTTGGTGAATCAATCCTAATGGTTAGATTGGCTTCTTGGTGATTGATGAACTGAAGGTTGAAGGTGAAGATGGCAAAGGAAGTACCTGTGAAGAAGTGCTTGAATGATACTGTTGTGTACATTGATGATGATGGTGATTCAGCTCCATATCTTGGTTCCTGTCAACAACAATTGTAATATAAGATTTGTCCTCTTCATCTTTAAGTAATTTCTCCATGGAAGCTTTAGTTCTTGAATCTTCAACAGACTCTATGGAATTATTATGAACCCCTTTCTCAGCTGCTTCAAGTAGTTTCCTCTTAAGTTTCTCTTCTGCTTCCTGTAGAAATTTGAATTTTGGAGGTGGAGATGATCTTAACTTGTTAAACTCTGCATCTGATGCTGATTCAAAGAGAGGATTGAATCCATGGGGTTTATAAGAATCTGCAGGAGTAAGAGGTGGTGTAAAAAGAGTTGGAGAAGCTAATGGAGTCAAATATGGAGTCTCCACAGTAAGAAGAAGATCACTCAAGCTCCTACTTTTTGATTCTTTTCCATTCTTATCTACTCTGGACTTTCCATCTTCAGACTCTAAATCTTCCTTGGTTTCTTCTATTATGGTGAAGAGAAATCTTGCTGGCCCTGAGAGACTTTGGAGCCTCATAAACTCTGTCTCTATGCCATCTTCTCCAAAGGGTTTCAGTAAGAAATCATTGTTTGTGTGCATATTAAACTGCCCTTCATCTCCATGAATCATTGTTTCTGTGAATCTTACTGATGAACTTAGATCTTGAGGATTTAGAGCTGTGTGGCTCAAAGAAGATGACCTTTTCCAACAAAACATGTAAAATAGCTCTCTAGCTGGGCTACTATAATCATTTTCAACATCTCTGTCTGTGAACCTCTTCTTCCACCATAACAGATAATAAAGCTCAGCAACAAGAGCCAAGAAAAGACAACCAAAGATCACACTCAAACCAAGTCCTACACTACTCAGAGACTTCATCTTCCTCACAATTACATCAGCAACCAAACCTTCTAATTACTTCAACACTTCACAAAACACAAACAGAATTTCTCATTTCACAAAGACAGACAAAACAAAACAAAAGAAACAACCTTCAAATTGTTCCTTGAGGAGAAAAACTTCACAAGAAATGCAGTAGCCTCAAAATCTTCCCACTTCCCAGGATGCAACTTTCAGCAGAAATTAAGCATGTGATGAATTTAGACCTCAACTTACAGGAAAAACAGTACTACATCATCGAGAAATCAAGAAAAAGAAGAAAAGCTTCAAGATTATCCAACTTTTAATGCCAATGACAGAAGCAAAACTCCCACTACATAAAAATAAACCCCCCCCCCCCCTTTTGTTTCTGAGAATCACACACACACTTCAATCATGAAACATGATTACAACTACGAGCTTCTCTTTTTTCCTTTTAAACCAAGAATCTATTAAACATACCCACAACTCTTGTGCTGAGAATAGCATAGTTTTAGCCAGAAATCAACACTCTACTGGCTTGAAAAAGGACAATTGCAAAGGAGAGGAGGTAGCAAAAGATTCCCAAACTGGAAAACCAGTGTTGTCTGTGTTTAAGGTGCTGAACAAAAACCAGGAGGAAGTGGGTAAAAGGAAAAATTAGAGGCGAATAGCAAAAGGGTGGGCAAATACAGGAGTTGTTTATGGGTTGGGCGGATGGATGCGGGCTTCGAGGGACGCTCACATGGGACCAGAAACATATGGAATTTTGCTCTGCTGTTCTAATTTATTACTCCATTTTCTTTCTTCACCTTCTTCCTTTGGGAATAGAAAATCTATTGAAGCCCGCGCTTCGTTCAACTTCGTTTCGGGCCTTTGGGCTCTCAATCTTACGCCACAACCCACAAGGAAAAGGGTAATCGGAGGAAATAGTAAAATCGGGTACCTCCTGATATATATATATATATATAAACCCGGAAAAAGTAAGATTTTTAGCTAAAGTGTATTACGCACCTGATATATATATTTTTAATCTCCTAAATTGTCCTTAGTATAGTTGATTAACAATTTTTTTCGAATACGGTATAATTGTTATATCGTGTATAAATTCTTAATTAAAATATAGTGTAAATAGAATCATATGTTAAATACAGTATAAAAAGAATTATTGGTTATGAAACTTCAACCTAACGGAATCAAGAGATAAAATTGTCAAATTTTTCTTCCATTTAAAAAATTTGAATTGCCGGTTTTATATCTGTTTTGATTTGATTTAACTACTTTTCGAAAATATTCAGAATTAATCTATCTTTAATCTGTTTATCACCATCTTGATTTTAATTTATAATATATCTTTAGATTTTACATTATTTTATTCATTTTTTATTATTTTAAATTCAGATTAAAATCCTTTTATCCTGATTAGGATTTTATTTTTCTACATATTATCGTATAACAAATCAATTGTATATTTAATTTACATTTTATCATTTTCTGTATTTTTTAAATCACATTTTATTCATTATCATCTTATTACATTATTATATCATTAGTTTATTTTTTTGACAAATAAATAAGTATTCATTTTTTTAATCTTGTTGTTTTTGCAATGCCTCTACAACTAATTAGATTTCTTTCATATGTTTTGTGGTTGATGGAGTTATAAATACAGTGTAATTGTTGGAACTTAAATGAGAATGGAACTATGAATGCATTGTAATTATAACTAAACGAGCTCTGCCTGATTTTTCTCCTCGTTTATATTAGAATTTATATTTTATCATCAAATTAGATTTTATCTAACTAACATAATAAACAAAAACTTCATGATTCTACCCCAGTTTATATTTGAATTTATCTTTTAATGTCAATTTTGATTTTATCTAACTAACTTTCAATTTGCTTAAACATTTGTTACAAATTCAACTGTATCTATTTTTTTTCCCATTATTTTATACATATTGTTATCAAATTAGTTTGATTTTTTTTTTTCATATTTTTCGATATTTTCAATTTTGCATATAGAAATATGTAAAAATGACTTGTTGTACTTAAAAAGGAACATATATATATATATATATGTATGTATGTATATGTATATGTTCAGTTTATTATTAATATTAACATTATCATTATTATTATTATTATTAAAATAAGATAACAAAAGACCCTAAATCTCATCTTCTTCGTCTTCTTCACTTAGTCGTCCCCTAAAATCTCATTTTCTCCTTCTCAATCTCATGTCTACCGTTGATTCAGCTACCATTTCTTGAATTTCATCGTCTGGTCTAGTTTTTTACAACCAACCTTGCCAAGTCGTCGACTTTTTTTACTCACACACATTTTTCCTGGTTTTGTTTCTACTTTGAACATCATTTTCAACAATGGCGTTCTAAGATTGATAGTATTTAAAGCTGGCTTTCAAGATCCTGAGCAAAATGGTCACATGGAATGAAGACGATAAAACTCCCTACAACTATTTTGGTGTCAAATGCAATTATATTTCCTATAGCCATATCGTCCTGGAGTTGTAATTTCTTCAAATATTCACTTGCCAACAACAATTTCATTGGTACAATCAACTTTGCTCTTTCTCACCTTGGAGGAAATTTATCGTTGTAGACATCCATAAGTTTCTAATGACCCCATCGCTTGGTCGTCATCTTCCCTCGCATACATGCGTTCATAGGCAACGGGAAGCATTAAGTACTATATTGGGTGATTTTTAATTTTTGCTTCTGGAATGTTTATATACTATATATTTGTGTTTAGTGTATTTGCGGTATTTGAGTTGTTTTTTAAGCAATGTATCTTTGCATTCTCGTTGTACTTAATTTTATTGTTTTAGGATAGTTTTATCATTTACTAATTAGTATTTTCTATTATATGAATTCATTTTGCTATTTTTGTAATTTTGAAACATTGCCATTTTTCCAAGTGAAACTTTAAAATTTGCCATTTCTTTTGTCAATCCAACAATTATTGGGACGGTGGATAAATGCCAAAATTTTGAAAAAAGGCCAAACGTATTTTTCTTTGTTAAAATGACCGAATGGCTAACTTTGAGACTATTTAAAATTTTAATAATGGACACAAATACTCCTACAACCTAGTTCCTATAATTATGTTGTATTTTGACATAGAAAAATAATAATCTAAAGCAAGGTCTAACAAACTTCACCAACCAAAATCTAACCTTAATTTTAAAAAAAAATATCTAAAATAATATCACATGCAATCAAAACTAAACGAAAGAGATGAATAATCTTATATATATGTGTGTGTTGTAGAAACGACAGGACCCAACAACGAACTATAAACTGTCAAGGCACGACGGTCAAGTGAAGAGCAAAACCTGTAAAACAAAAACTCGTTATAGGCTACCCAAGTGTGCAAGCAGGTCTGAAAATTGTCACGTCGTCCCTAGGATAAAACAGCCAAAGGAAAACTGATCGAAAATGCACCGTTACCGATCAGAACGTACACCCTTTCTAAACTCACTACTCGGAAAGCTAAGATGGAGGAGGAGAGGAAAATGAAGTGGAGAATTAAGAAAATAAATTCTGTGTATTACGAACTGCTAAAGGCCTTGCCTTTTATAGGCCTTTAGCGTCGAATGGTAGGGAACGAAACGTGTGTGGACGTTACGAATGGGTGGATGAAACGCGCGGATGAACAGACCGTTTCCCCCTTTTTTCGATTAAATAATAATAATAATAATAAATAAATAAATAAAATAAAATAAAATAATATTTTTTATTAAAAATAATCATCACACACACCTCGCTCGACCGATCGGACGACAGCGGCGCATGTGGGATGTCCATCGAACCCACATTGGTCTATCTCCTCGCGCGTGTGGGATGTTGATAAAATTAAAATAAGATGTATGACATATCCTTGTTGAAGAAACCACGAACCCAAAAACTTCATTCCAATCCAAAACTACGATTTCTTTAGAAAATTGGGAAATCATGAGCCGCAACACTATATTCTCTAGATGTAAACTATACAATGTCCGGATGAAAGAAGATATTATATTTATTATTAAAAATGTACATGAGATCCATTGGTATCCTTAGGAGCTCTCATAAAACAATTGGGAGAAGGGGTTAAATGATTTGTCTGAAAAAAGGGAAACGATAAAGTTTTAATGAATATTTAATCTAAATATCTCTTATACAGCAATAAGGGTAAATAGGGAAAAAGTGTAACCGACAATATTTGTTTGGTCATATTTCAATAGATTTTTTTTTTTTTTTTGGATATTTTTCAAAAACAATGGTTTGAAACGGCCATTCCACAAAATTTCTCTTTTATATATATAGCAATCATGTCTAATGTAAAGTTATTAATTACTATGCTTATTTGAAGCTTAATATGAGTAAGGCAATGATCAAGTTGAGTGGCATTATCTGCACAAGATTTTGCAACCACGTGATTTAGTTTATTATGAATTACATTTGAACAGAGACAGTTTAAGGCTTCCAGAGGCTTGCGTCAGGGAGGTTCGTTATCACCATACCTCTTTGTTATTTGTTTTGAAGGTCTTTCTACCATTCTCCAAGAAAAGAAATATTGTGCTACTTTTTCAAGTTTGCATATTAACCCTTTTTACCATTCTATTTCACACCTTTTTTTTAGATGACAACCTTTTCTTTTTTCGGTCAACGAAAAAATTACTGCAGTGTTGTGAAGATGATGTTAGAGACATATGAGAATATCGCATAACAGACGATCAATTTCTATAAATCCATGTTCATGGTCAGCAAGAATACAAGGTCGGATGTGATCCAATATTCCGGCTTGCCTTCCTAGATTTCTAAAAATAAGAGTGAGGTGTTCGAGCATGTTTGGAAGTTCCTGCAATGTTGGAAAGAGAAGATTTTCTTTGTTGGCAGCAAAGAAGTCTTCATTAAAGCAGTGGCTCAAATTGTCCCAATTTACATGATGAGTTGTTTTTTCTAGATTCCCAAAAGTTTGTATGATGAGATTTGTCAAATATTTGCAAGATTTTGGTGGGGGATCAACCAATGATAAAAACAAAATCCGTTGACACAGTTGGTCCCATATGTGAAAGGTAAGGAATATGCAGTTTATTCAAATTGCTATGGACCCGACTTTCAAGGGACGGGAGCACCGTGCTTGATAGCTTCTACAAGTACAAGTTATTATTCTCTCAAAGTTGAAATAATTAGGGTTAAAAATGATGTAAATACGGTTATAATAAAGGAAAATGTATGGAATTATATATATGTGATAAGCTCATGCAAAGTATCATTTAAGTAAAAAAAACTGCATCACTAACACACTTTAATGTAGGAATCAGAAAAATTTACTAAGTGTCGCAAATAAAGCCATCATAAAGAGCATGCATCCAACTGTTTCTACGCATAATAAATACATTTGGCTTGTGCAATCAACATCAAATTACAACTTGCAAGTATGGATATCTGACTGGCGGCATCTGATCAAGGAAAAATGGTCGGGGTGTCTTAGAGTATGAAATTTAATGCAATCACATCACCAAATGGCTATTTTGATTGCCTATATAAAGAGATGTCTGTAATTGAGGAGTTAGCTAGATTAGTTAGAGAGTTAGACAACTTTTATCCTTCATCTTTGCCAATTGCAAGAAAGAAATAGGAGGGATGATTGCCATTTTCCACTATTGGTAACAATGTGCTGCTGGAGAAAAGCTCGAGAGAGACATCTCCTTCACCCCTTCTACCTAGTTGTTAACAGCAAACACAAAAACAAGCCAAAGGGGACAAGAGATTGAACCTTGGTACTTGACTTCTTTCTTTTACTTAGCATTTTCATTCACGGTCCTGTTTGATTCAACTAAGATTATATGTATCAAGACATATTTCTTTAATTCAATCTCCATTTCAATCACTCTCCACATCTCCATCTGTTAATTTACCAAGTTGTTTGTGTATGTGAATCTTTTAACTTGATAATTGCATAAAGTTTGTTGCGTGAGTCCACTTGATTAGTTCATTAAAGTGAAAAAACATTTAGTTACTCAAGAGAGTAGTTATTTGTAGAACGCATCAAGTTAGGGCGTAAGTAATTTTAAGATAAAATCATTCATGTTATTTGCATGTTCATTTTAACTAATGCATGCAACCTAGAGATAGGATAAGTGTGGCATCCACATCGAGAGACATTGAGCATAAATTAAAGAGTAGACTCCAAATGCATCACACATCTACACTTAGATTTTAGCAGACATCTTCACCATCTCCATTTCATTCTCATTGTGCTTATATAGGCTTGTTGTTTTCACTAGAAAGTCAACGCATATCATCTAATGCTCGATCCAATCATCCATGTATCTTCTTCCCCTTTCTCTGAATTCCTATTTCCCCTTGCACGTGTGTTGGTAGTTTAGTGTATATAGCCAATGCACATTGACCAATTAGTAACTCTCTGCAATAGATCCAAAGACTAAGTTTGCGCTAATTCACTCTAAATTCCCTACGTTCGACCCTGGGCTTAGCAAGACACTTAAGTTAGATTTATACTTGTGTCTAGCTTAAGAGAACTTGTATGCAACTAGCAAGGTGTGCATGAACATAAGTCTATCCTCTATCTTACGCATAGCATCATCTTCATACCAAGAGATAGATTAATCATATTCCCCATAATCATTCATCTTCAAAAGCACGAACACGATTGAAACGTAACAGTGTCTCTTTGGATACTCCAATGTTTTGTAAGGGAGAAATGCGACATATCTCTTATCAGATAAGGGAGAGTGGAATAAGGAATTGATTCAGTCAAGATTCATACTTACTAATGCAGATAATATCCTTCAAATCTAACGCTCAAGGGGTAGCCAAGATGATGATAGTATCCTTCATCCTCACATTATTTATGTCACGTGATATTTTTTTGTTGTTATTTGGGTTTTTTCTAATTAGTTATTGTCCCAAGGAAAAAAATAGCACACTTTATGTTTAGTATGCGATACTTTATTAATGATACAAAGTTTTTAATACCGATGCCATACATTGAAGTTGTTTTTATATATTTACACAATCAAACGTTAGAAAAGAAGAAATGCAAATCCACTTTTTAACATGTTGGAATTCCTATAATCAAGTTGGACAAAGCACCAATTTTGTTTTCCTAATAAAACTAACAATGCTAGCATATAGCTCATGATCTTCGTGTAAAGCTCCTTTTGAAGAATAAAAATTATTCAATGCAGTTATGATAATATAACTTACTTTTAGTATAATAGAGATAGACCTCTTGATAGTTAATACATATTATATATCAGTTGAGTTATGTTCGTTTTGATAACAATAATGTAATCATCAATATAGATGAAACTAATAAAATATGTACACAAACCTTGCATTTATATTTACACTTTAATTTCTCTTCACTATTAAATAATCAATTTATAAACACTTGAACGATGTACGTAATTCACTTCAACTTTTATCACATTAAAAAGTCACACGTTCCATTTGAAAAGAGAGTAAAAACCCTAAACTTTTAGAGTAGGTTGAGGAGAAGTTGAATAGGCTCCCTGACTTATTAATTTTTTATATTATTGTCTCACGATTAAATAATTTTCAAACTAAACAATTTTACTTCTTATCTCAAACATTGTTTTTTAAGATTTCAAATACATTTAGTGGTAAAAAGAGAAATTTTTTCTTCTCTTTTTGTTATCGAAGTAAAAAGGGAAATTGACATTTTTGGCCCTCTTGAAGATTTTTTTTTGGAATTTAACACTTTTTGAAAAACTTGTTTTTTTAGATGTCTTGATGATGAAAATGATATAAACATCGAAAACTTTAAATGTGCAATTACTTTTGCAATCTCCCCATTTCATTAAACTCACACTTCATTCAATTCATCATACTTAATTCAATAACTAAATTTTCAAGAAATTAATTGTTTTACGACCAACACTTAACCACGATCTTAGAAACATCCATTTTAACCCATATATTAGTTTAGATATCTCAGAAAAATCCAACATCTTAGAAAAATCAACAAAATGAGCAAAAACAAAGGGTAAATCCGAAATTATATTGAAAATTATTTAATTAAATACGGCCGTAATCAAGAAGAAAATGGCAAGGAAAAGGAAATGGAGAGGGTTTCGAGATTTTTTTTTCTTTTCGAAATTCTAAAGGGCAGTAATGTAATTTCATATTTTGAAAAGTTGAAGGAGTAAAAAAAAAACCAGTTGTCAAGAAGGGTCCAAATTAAAAATTAAAAAAAAAAAATAAGAAAAGGGTAGAAATTTACTGTGTTGTCACGGGTTAGAAGGTAATTTTTAATTTTTCCATATATATAAAAGAAAGTATAAAATCACTCAATTCCTCGTGGAAGCACGTGCACAACAATCCCAGAACTCGGCTGCGTTTCAAACTGCAGCCTATCATGAAACGACGTCGGAGTAGCATTAGTACGACACATCGGACAGCTCGAGTGAGAGTAAAGCCACATGTCGATACACGGCACGTGATACGAATGCATACACTCCGGCAACGTCTTTATTTCCTCCCCTTCTTCAAATTCACTCAAACAAATCGCGCACGTGCCATCCCCTTCGCCGTGATCTCCACCGCAACCCCCGCCGTCCACCGCCATTCGCTTCTCATACTTGTGAGCCGGAATCAAATGAACCACCGAATTCTCGGTGCTCCGCGGCGTATCCGTAATCGGCAAGGAGTGAGGGTCGTTTGCCGGCGTTTGGCCACCGGAGTTGAAGCGGCGGCGATCGCACCAACAAGCCATGATGCAGTGGTAAATGGTGACGACGGCGCCAGCGGAGCCAATTGCGACGAGGAAAATGTCGAGTTTTCGGCTGTAAATTGTGGCGTCGGTGTCTGACATCGTGGATGATTAAAGGGAAATTAATGGTTTAATTAAGTTTAATTAATCCTTTTGTGTGTTGAAGTTTGTTAATTGGTGATGGTTTCAAGGCAAAAAGAAACTTCCAAAACACCTGCATTGTAATGGCGTTGTTTGTTATGAATTAGAAGAATCAGCATCTTAGCGAAAATTTCAAAAGGGTCTTTTTTGGAGATCACTTTTTGGCTTAAAAGGGTATTTAGGACCTTTCACCCATATACGTTTGTTTTGTTTTAGGCAACGTTTACAAATCTATGATGAAAATTAATATAATCTATTTTTGATCGCATTCCGAATTCCAATTGGTAGTATTTTAGGGTATATTAATTGAGGTTATAGGAAAATTTAAAATAAATTACAAATATAGAACCTTTTTGTTAATGCCGTGATTTGCTTGATGTATATTCTTAAAATGCCCTTGATTTCAAATGGAAAAATAGATATGCATGCAATTTTATGTTCTCCATTTTTTATCAATTTTTCGCAGCCTCGCACGCGTATTGTTGGTATTTTCCCTTTTTCTTCATTCTTCACCCTGATTTCTATGGTTTTTTTGCCAATTCTTCACTGTAATTTATTCCATTTTTCGTCGGATCTTCACATGATTTCTTCGATTTTTCGGCGACTCTTCATGGTGGTTTCTTCTGTGTTTTTGTCCATGCAAGTATGCTTTAGATTATGTTCGATTTCCTTGATTTTTTGGCGACCTTTCACTGTGATTTCTGGTTATTCTTCACCATGATTTCTTCTATTTTTTCGGCCATGTTGATATGCTTCTGGATTCTTTACCGTCGATTCTTTTGTGTTTTGTGTGTTTTCGCCGACTTTGTTCTCTTTTTCTCAATTTCTTTACAAAATTGGAATCATCTGAATTCATTTGTGATTTTGTAGGATTCATTGATTAATTTAATGATATTGTGTGATTTTTCTTCGGAGTCTTCCTCAGTTAGTTCATTCGTTTTATGCCATATATATATGTGTGTCATATACATATATATATATATATATATATATATATATATATAATATATATATATATATATTTGCAAGGTAGTGATGATTTTTTCAATACGAGTTGATAGACTAGTTTACTTCGCCTCATATCTTGAGTCTATCATCGATAGCTTGAAGTCTACTAATGATATTAGTCTATCACTTATAGGCTCGTTCTTTAGTTTATTGTTGATTTTAGTCTATCACTAATAGATTCCGTCTTCTATTCATTTTTATATATAATTATAGGATATTAGTCTATCAACGTTATGAGTGTAATAGTAGAGTGATAACAGAAATTTATATTTTTTGTCAAGTACATAGATTTCAAGTTATAGTGGTCCAATTCATCCCGTCGGAAATCATGCTAATCGGAGATTTGTAGAGATTAACATGAATATATTACCTTGGTAAGTATTACGTAGGATGGCCTAAAAAACCTATAATGTTATCAGGAGAAAAGTCTCACAAAATGCAGTCATTGTTATCGCATTGGTCACAATGGTAGAACGTGTAAATTGTCATCAATTTTACAATGACATAACATTAACTTTTTTTTTTTTACCATTGATGTGATTATTATATCGTTGATAAAAATATATCATTCTATTTGAGGAATGAAGAACGTTTTTCCATTTTTGTTAACAGTATATACATTCAATTTGCTGGTGACTCATGTATATTAGTGATAACTTACCATTGTTGTTAATCTATGTTGTCACTATTGTTCTCATGAAAAAAAAAAAGAAAAAAAGAAAAAAGGTAGGTATTTTATAATAGGAACCTAGCATTGTAGATTATCGTTTGAACAAAATATATCTGGAGCATTTGGGACAAGAAGTTGGTTATTATAGTCTAGGTTATTAAAGTTGGATTATAATAGTTTGAGTTTGAGGTGTAGATTATTTTAGTTTGTAATAATATGTATTTGAACTGTAAACTATTTTAGTTTAAGAAGGGAATAGTAGACACGGTAGAAAAAAAAATTATACATGTAAAATAATAAAAACTATAGCAAATAGTAAATATTATAGTAAATGAGATTTTGAAATAATATAGTATTAGAGAATATAAAATAGTATTTATTGTAATAAGAATTAATTATTATAATATTAGGATAATTTTTGTCCCAAACATATCCATAGAAATATTCAAATAGTTCATCATCGTCATTATTATTTGCAACAATCACTTTTGCTTTGTCTATGAAATTGCTTTAATCAATGACGTATTAATATTAGTTAAAACATTTTAACACAGGTAATCATTTTTACAAAATATTTATGTAGGACAAAAACAAACTAGGATAAAAAGTTGATTTTCTAAATACAGGGCTTTGGTATAAAGATTTTCCTAAATGGGCTTATGCTCTTGTTATTACATATATCTGAGAGGCTTAATAAAGAATTCATTTTTCAAATAATAATCATCATCATAATTTTTTAAAGTAACAATTTAATCGATAAATTTTGGTTTGCAATAATATAGTTAATATACTTTTCAAAACTGTAACAATTAGTGGTTGAACTTTAGCATGTAAAAATTTAGTGTCATACTCTTAAAATTGTAACAATTTAATTCTTACTATATAAATCTCATATAAATTTATCATTTATAAACAAATTTGATCTCTAATCAATTTATCATCTACATGTATATAAATTTTTTTTATCAAATATTATTTATATTTCTTTAGATAAAAACTAAATTGATACAAATTATAAAGTAGGTTATGTACCCTGTGAGAAAAACCAAATCTGAGGATAAAATCAAGAAGGTTACCTTATCCTAAGTAGACCCAATACATGCAGGAAACAGACACACGAGAGATGTCAATGAAGAGTGGACGAAATAATTGGATTGCTCGACCCAATTCGCTTGTCTTAACCTTAGAAAACGAGGTCGAGGTCAACTTGTCTCTCTTACTTTGATAGATACCAAAGATGAGAGGGTGAACCAATTGGCCCGCCTCGATCTTGAGGAGGACGAGCTCGCCCATTTCCTTTGGACAAAATGGCAAACAAAAGAGAGCAAAGCAATTGGGCCAATTGACCCACCTTGGCCTCAGAGGTCAAGGCCGAGGCCAACTTTGTTCTATTCTTTGGAGCATGTTCTCGGTAGACCTGACACTACCATGTTTGGAATGTTAAGCATGAAAATGTTTAGTCTGGGGTTAGGCTGAGAGATTTAGGTAGCCTTATTTTTTTTTTTTAAAAAAAAAAAAACTATGTTTAGAGTGTAGGTCTATAAAGTCTGGGTTTAAGAAACATGTGTTTAGAGTGTAGGTTTATGAATCTTAAGTTTGTAAAATATTTTCTTGTATTTAATCATTCGTTAAATTGTATATTAGTTTAAATTTGTTATCTTAATTATTTTAATATAGTTGAGTTCAAAATAAACTAAAAAATTTAGAAGAATATTTGTTTTTTTTTTTTTAAAAAAAAATTGAAATAGATATTTGACTAAAATTATAATTTTATTTAATTTATTATTTTAGTAATTTGATATTTTGATTGTATTAGGTTTTGAAATAAAGTTTCACCGACTTTTGTCACTTTAACTAAGTTAAATTAGGACTTTCTACACATACAAAAACCAAAACAAATATACCTAATTGTAGTATAATGAGCTATTATTTTACACAAAAATCTGGTTAAACTTATTTTCACAGCCCTCCTTCTATTATCTAATAATAATAATAATAGTAATAAAAAAGAAGCATGTAAGAGAAATTTCTTGTGGTTATGAACTTTCAAAAAGAGTTTTTTTCAAAACTTATACAAGTAAAGAACCTATAGATAGGTGATCGATTTTCAGCTTGGAAAAATAGAAGAAAATGAATGAAATCTTCTAAAATGAAGGAAAGGTTGATGTTAAACAAACAAGAGAAGAGAGAGAATTAAAAAGATAATTTAAAATAGTGATAATAATTGGAAGAAAAAAAAACTTCAAAAGAAAAAATTAGAAGAAAGAGAAAGTATATTCTAGAAAATATTATCATAATTAAACTAAGGGTCTGTTTAGAAAAATGTTTATACTATTAACCTCGTGGTTTGAGATTCGATTCCCCACCCCACACTTTAATTACAATACTTCTTCAAAAAAAAAAAATATTTTTCAAAAATTCATTTTTATTTTCACACTTTTGATTAAAAAAAACTCCTTACATAAAAACATTTGACAACTCTTTTTTAAAAATATTTTTATATAGAAGTTTGTTTGGTTTATTATATACTAAAAGTGTTTTATTAACATCTTTCAAAGTTAGCTGTGATAGGCAGAGGTTGGTTGGAGTTGGTGGTCGGAAGTTCGCTTGGGGGTCGATGGAAGTGGCAATCGGAGATTGGCCAGTAACGGTTGTCGGAGGTGACTGTCGGAGTTGGCCGACGGAGGTCACCGAAGGTGGCGTCCAGAAATTGGTCGGTGAATTTTCTAGATTAAATTAGAAAATAAAAAAAAAATGTAACTCATGTGTTTGAATAATATTTACTATTCAAACTTATGAGAAATAGTGTATGAAGCCCAGACTTCCTAAACTCTTGCCCCAAACAAAAGTTGGGTTTAGAATGCCTAACCCAACCCAAGCCTGGAAATAATTACTCTTTGAGAGTCTTATCGATTAAATGATGACGAAAATCTGAGCCAAAGATGAATGGTAGTCTAGGTTAGTCTCATTATATATATAAAACATGACAACGCCACATCAAGTAAATTCACTTTATTCTCTAAACGGTTTGCTCTTCGTGTACTAAAAACCGACTTAAGCATCAAGTGTCTATGATAAGCACTAGATCGATGTGTTATTTTGGAGCTAACCTCTTATCCAAAATATATGTTATCGATGGTATGTGAAGGGTAGGTGAATCTCCTTTTCAAATTTTGCTATAACTAACATTTACTAAATTGTTGGGACTAAATTATTTTAATTTCGAAAATAAAGGAAACAAATGAGTGGTTGGAACGTTTGACTAGAAAATATCACTAACTACCTGGCAGCGGCATTATTGTAATTACTAGTTGAACCATGGACGTTCATGTAATAACACAAACGCAAAACAGTGACGGCCGTGCTTCAGTCCGTTTTCTTGATTCTGTATTCTCGTCTCCGAACAAGCCCTTCATCCAACTGCGGTTCGGCGGGAGGATGGAATTTGCCGACGAGCTCACGGCCGGAGCCACAGCCTCCAATTCCAACCGCCAAAAGCCCTCCGATACTAGAGACAGCGGCGAGCTCTCAACCTCCGACAACGACACCGAAGATGTATTTTCTTCCTCCTCGTTTATTTTTTCGCTTTCCATTCTTAAAGTTCTTGCATCTCATTTTGTCTTCTCTGCTTCCAATCCTCTCGAACGCAAAGCTTATAGCACCGCCATCTTTATTACTCTGTTTTTACGGCAACAGCGGCTTCCTGAGCTAGATACGTTGCTCAAGTGGAGTTCCATGTGTGTGTGTTTAGCTCAATTCTTGCTACTTTTTTCTTTTCTTATCCTCGGAGTGGAAATAGCGAGAAGTTGTGGTACATAGAAGAAGTTAATCGATTTCCATTTTCGAACATTTATATCGATGCAGTAGATTTTATGACACTATGTAACGGTAGGGTTTAAGATATTTAGAGTCGAGTGTATTCAATCGATATACGTTCTAGTTCTGTCCACTCAATTATGATTCAAAATTGTTGGCATTTGTGAACAATTTTTATTTCTGGTAATCGGGATCGGCATATTGTTCTTCGTCGTTTTCAGAATTGTAGTTGCCATTGTTCATTAGGTTCTGCTATAGTAATCATGCTCTCATATTTTCAGTCTGGTACGACTTACGTGTAATATTTACCCAGGTACATCCTGTTTTTTCTAACATGCCTGCTTCACTTGCACCACCAGTGTCTCCCATTCTTCCTTTGCAAAGTAAATGTAATGTAGCAATTCAGGCTGGTAAGTATTTTTGAGCTTTAGTAGAGAGCAATTAGCTCTTTTTATTATCTTTGTATATAAATTCTCAATACTCAAATCATTTGAACTTGAACTGATCATAATCTTCCTACCACCGTTTTTTTTTGTAACATTGCTGTTTCTGTCTCGCTACTGTCCTGCACACTTGCTGAGTAATTTTGTTGATTGTAGTGCTTAGACATATTAGATGAAGTTGAGGATATGTGAATGCCTGCATATATGTGATGGGTACTGTGGATTCAAGTGTGCATCGTTTGTAAAATACACTTCAGGCAGCTAAATTGGTAGTGTGTGTGTGATCACTTTACCCCCTGGGAGCATGGATCCTCCAACTCTCACTCTTTGAGATTTTTTTAGGACGTGGACACAATTGCTCTGCCATTTTCTAGCTGTAGTACTTAATATGATTGCTGCATTTGAGGTTAGAACGTTTGGGCGTCCATATTCTCCAACTCCCACTGTATGCCATGAATTAACATTTATTGTTGTATTATTTTCGAGTAAATTCAGAAGAAACAATATTTGCCTCTTGCACAGAAGCTTGTTCCTGGAATTTTCTTTGACCTCTGTTGATATTTGCACCCGAACTGGTGCAGCTGAAAGTGGAGAGAAGTGTCTGTTTATTGATTTTTTCTTCAGAACTGAGTTATACAGAAAGGAAAACAATCTTGAACAAATCTGTTCTATAAGTTGTCAATTGTGTGTAGGAGTTCTTAGAAGTGTGCAATTGGCTTAGGAGTCATTTTCTTGCATTCTTTCTCAATGAAAGTTTGGTTTTTATCCAAAAATAAATAAATAAATAAATTCAGAGACCTTGTTGTGATACTCATCTCTTTTTCTCCTTTTAATAGAATTTTCCATCTCATTTTAGAAGTTCTCTACCTGTCATAGCATAATGAAACTGTATATACTTTAGCAAATTATACTTTTGCATAGTATTTATGGCTTGCTATGATATAGTGTCACATTTAAATGGCCTAATTTATTGTAGATATGGATGATAAATTGGAGACAATACAAAATATATGTCAGAAAATTGTGGACACCACAAACTTGTACTCATTTTCTAAATTGGATGACCAGCAAGTATATTCTCTTATGAGGCTGAGGGAAATTTCTCATCGGATTGTTAATGACCGTGATTCAAGGGTAAGTAAAAATGCTTTGGTGGAATAATAACTGTTTTGCTCTTAGGACAGGGACGTGAGATTTGTAATTAAAAGAATGTTTAATATGTTGTAGGTGACAAGAAATGATGTGATTAGTGCTATGTGCTTTTACATCAACAGGCTGGTAAGATTTGCATAGTTAATCACCTTAAGTAGATCCTCGTTAAACATTCATGGATTGACAAACTATTATGCAGGCAGGTAAGTGCAAGGATATTGTTGACATTTTAAATAAGATGTCATATAAAGACTTGGATGACCAGCAAATGCAGCAGATATTGAGATTGAAAGAGCTTCTATGCGGGATTGTTGATGGAGCTAAAGATGTGGAAACTGAACCTTCCCATATTGTTGAACAGGTAGGGCTACAAGCTGCAAAATTTTCTTATGGTAATATATATATTTCAAAATCGTTTCTATAATAATTACGAAGATGCTATTTACATTAATAGGGCATGGTAAGTGATATGTGGACGACAGAGAGTTTGGAGGTCGAGCCAATTGATTCCTGCAATGATGACGTACCACTTGGAGAGACACAAATTGTAGTGGTTGAAGATGAACAGGCAGTAGCTGAAGCTAGGCTTGAGAATCAATATTGTGACCTGTCACATGTTAAACACTCTGTCAGTTGGCCACCAAATGGTAGCTTAACCTTAGAGTGGGTTGTAGAGATGATGAAAACTCTCGAGCTGTCTTCAAGAAACTACTCGCCTGCAGAGTTTCAACTTATCATGCCAGTTTCTGTTGTAGATGCAATGCTCGATGTAGCTGCAAGTCTCCTTCACAAGGAACCGAACTGCGTGGAAATTGACTGCCATGGAGAAGTTTCAAAAGTGGTTATAGTTGGGGACATTCATGGACATTATCATGACTTACTTCATCTATTCAAACTTGCTAGTTTGCCATCTAAAAGCCAGTATTACGTTTTTAATGGTAATTATGTGGACAGAGGAGCATGGGGACTCGAGGTGTTTTTGGTCTTATTGGCATGGAAGGTAAGATGAAGTTGTTTTACTTGTTATTAAATGTATAAAATAGAAGGCCGAGGCGGGGATACGATTGAATCAAATGTGTTTGGAAAGGGCAATCACTCATTCTTAAAACCAGCATTCTTAAGACCAAAAAAAGGGGAAAACAAGCATGCATACCATAGAAAAATTTTGAACGAGTCTATTTGTGCAAATCTTTACCCGTCGAGAAGAAAAAACAGTTGAAAGTATAGCTCATGAACTCTTGAAGTACATTGCCCTTATGTAAAGCACACACAAATTTGAGTATGGGTCATTGTTCACTACGTTTTTTTCCCCTTCACATAACTGCACCCTTGAATGTACAGAAAAAAATTGGTGCTCTGTGAGCAGGAATTGGATGTTTAGGATTTAAAGAATATAGCATTAATTACTTTATTTTTATTCTCGAAAATGCATCTATTTGACACCTTAATGCCTCATTTATTGATGAGATACACAAAACAGATCTTGATGCCTGATAGAGTATATCTGCTTCGTGGAAATCATGAAACCAGAATTTGTTCATCATCCTACGGTTTTGAGAAAGAAGTAAGAATGAAATATGGCGAGCAAGGTGAAAATGTATATCACAGGTGCTTGGAAACGTTTAAGGAACTTCCTTTGGCTGCAATTATTGCTGGAAAAGTATATACAACTCATGGAGGGTTATTTCGTAAGCCATGCAGTCCTGATGTGCAGAATGACAAGGAAAGGAAGACACGAAACCTAGAGATTGGATCCTTGCAAGACTTATCTAAGCTTGAAAGGTTTTTTGTTGATATTCCAACTAAAAATGAAGATCCAAATATAGTTTTGGCAGATGTATTGTGGTCGGATCCTTCTAAGGTAGATGGTTTAAGGGAAAATCAAGCCAGAGGAGCAGGTCTATTATGGGGTCCTGATTCTACTGAAGCATTCTTAAAGCTGTCCAATTTAAAGGTGATATTCAAACCTCCCATTATTGAATAAGTTTATTTGTGGAAAAAGCTTGGAAAATTCAGGCCATTTTACCTTGGAAATTTTCAAGGTTCTATGAGTTCATTTTGAGTATGCAAATCAAAAGTTATTTCTTCTTTATCCTTCCTTCCTTTCCTCATTGACATTTATGCCCATGTGTAATTACAAAACTTTTTGAAAAATATGTATAACCATTCAGCCAGAAAGGGAAAGAATTGAACTTTGTTCCTTATGAGTTGTGTTTGAGAACCAACTTTAGGGGTTATGATACCAAGCTAACAGGTTTATTATTTTTCTTTTTCTTGTGCATGTGTAGTTGATCATTAGATCACATGAAGGACCAGATTCAAGGGATGGTAAGATTGATTTTGATGATATGATAATGGGTTACAGCACAGATCACGACATAGAATCAGGGAAATTATATACTCTATTTAGCGCTCCAGATTTCCCTCAGGTACCAACTCCTTGCTTCCTCATACTTTCATTTACATTGTCATTAAATCATATTTTATGATAATATAAATCTACTGAACAAGGAAAACGTATGAGGTAGTCATGGGCTCATTATAACGTGCTCATAGTCACATATAACTGCTCTATGTGTGAACCATAAGTTGAATACATTCTTAAAGTTGAGAATGGGAAAAACTTAGTGATTTTTAATCTGTTTTGTGGATGTATTCCTTATCATTTTTCAAACAAGTCTCTGCTAGGTATTTAAGGTAGAAAAACACTTCCATGCATCTTGGGATGCGCCTACCTTTTTGCAGCTGGGTTAGTGGTCCAACCATAGTTTACCATGTGGCAGACCTTTCTTTCTTTTTTTCTTTTTCCTAATATTGTTGAGTTTTTTCTGCTGTGTGATTGGGATGGGTAGCAAAAGAATGGGTCTAGTCCAAGATGCATTATGTATTGCTCTTTAACGTATGTACTAAATGAATTGTATAGTATTCCAAAGGAGAAATTATTCGAAGAGACTGTCACAATGTGGGTGGCAATTTTGAAACTCTAGATGTGAGAGAGAAAAGCTGTAATTTGTAAAAAATACTTCAAAATTGTATCTCGTAGTTCTTAGAGGGTGTGCAGATTATTAAGAGGCACCCAAATTATGGCAGTCTCATTGAATAAGTTCTCATCCCAACGGGCCAGGCTGAATTGTCAGGAATCCCACACCACTAGTATCCAAAATTTTATTTGTTTTGTAGTGTGTAAAATATTTGGCTCTCTTTCCTTCTCATTTTTTATTTCATTCTCAAAAGAGGAATAATTTATACATGACAGTATGATATCCCAATGTACATTTAAAGTAAATTAGTTGAAGGTTTGATTCATCTATATCATTCAAATATGATTGGGTTAAGCGGGAATGCCAATAGATTTGTACTATATGAGCATATTAATTACTCTAGAACCAAATTATAATAATTAAATATGATATTTGTAATAAAATATTAATTGAAAATAAACTTTTTAACCTACAAAATGAATTAAGCATTTGGTAAAATATAATATAACAAATCTATTTCTGGAATCATATTTGTACCTATAATGTGAATCTATGCAAACAAATCCCAAAAATTGCAATTCAGTTATCAAAATACATCAAGTATTCTCACAAATTTTGCTTATAGAAATGAACGAAGTAGTCATCCAAGAATGTCATGTGTCTTGATTCCTTAGCATTAGCATGTGGTTGTCAAACATTTAAATTTCCAACGAAAGGATGGCCCCTGAGGTTTATGTTAATACTTGGGTGGTAATGGTGAAGCAACTATTGAGGAATATGTTTCTTATAAAAAAATTGTGAACAGCCGTTGATCCATCTTTTTTGCTCCTCATGTACTGAATACAAAGAAGAGTCATTCTCATCATATGAGGCTTTTTTCTTTTCCCTTTTTTTTTTTTTGTGACAGCTGCTATTCCTTTTCCCAAAAATTTCTTTCATCTGATAAGTCAATATATTTGCCCTTCTTTAGTTATGGGTTCACATTTTTCTGTGTGACAGGATACATTTTGTGGTACAACAGTGGATTTGATATGAACTAAAATTTCCGATAAACTTTCTCGTTTGGATTTTATGCAGTTTGGTCAGAAGAGTTACAATAATGAGGGAGCATATGCTATTTTGAAGCATCCGGATTTTGAAACTCCATCCTTCCATACATTTAAAGCTGTAGAAAAACCGAAGGTACAGGCATCTATCTTCTCGTTCTTGAGGGAACAATTAGAATTTGATCATACAAGGCAAGATCGTATGCAATTCCAACTCTGATTTGGATTTAGGTTCATGAACTTCAAAGTACATTACTGCATGCTAGGGTAAGGGTAATATTGATCCTTCCAGTTGCTTTTAGGATACTCATCTAATTTATTGATTGGGTGTGAATATTTTTTTTTTTAGAATAGGTATAAATTTTTAAAATGATATAATTTACAGATCAATTATTTCATTGGTGGTGAATATTTCTAGACCAATTTTCGAATTTGTTTTTGCTCCAGCATTTTTAATTCAAATGCTTGGTTTTGTTCACAGATAGACGTTTGCTATTTTGGCTGTGAAGGACATGATGTAGATTTAGATTTGACATTAATGGTAAGTCAGCATTATATTATTCAGAATCTAAAAGCAGATGCACTATATTACCTGAACGTGATATTACATAAACGATTACACATGCATATCTCAATGCACACGTACCATGTTTTCTTGATGAATCTGGAGATGCATATATAAGGAGATAAGTAGATTGCATTTGGATTTGAGTTGATTCAAATTGCCAATGAAATACTAGAATCTAGAACGAATTTTGTATCTGCCTGTCTTGGACGTGCGAACTACTAACCACCGCCATTGTTGTTGCATTATTTCAAGCACTTCAATATTGATCAATATTGAAGCCATTAACCGTCTTAAAAAGATTAAGGGTTTGGTGATAATTGACAGCTTATTCGAGCAAATGCAAACAGTTTGATCTAGGGATGTGAAGCCTCTAAATAGAGAGCTAATGCCTCTTCTGGGTCTGACATTGCATTCAAAACAATGCCTTCAATATCAGCTTCCATCACTTATTTTGTTTTCTGGTGTCTCTTATAGGCTCTAGCTGATGCTGTCTCTTCTAACAACTCTAGTCCTATTGAGATTCATTCTGGGGTTGATTTTGAGGCATTAGGCATATTAAACCCACCTTCTTGGAGCATTACATTGACAGATGATACTACAGGTACCCAAAATGTTCAGATTCCGAAGGCTCCAACAGTAGAAGGGCTGCCTTTGCCACCTAGCATAGAGGTGATCGTTTTTCCTAGTTGTCATTTTACAATTGTCAAAATGTAATAGGATCTAAAGCAAGGTTAACAATCTCTAGGAACCTCATAAGGCTGCTTACGAATACTTCTTGGAGCTCATTGCAGGACTGAAATTTATGCTCCAAGCAACGGTTAGTGAATCATGACCTTCTCTCTTATATTTTTAACTCGAGAAACTGATGGTGATCATAAGCAGGAAAATAAGAACAAGATTCATATTTCTCATCGAAAGAGGAAGAAATGCAATTAAGCATGTGAAGAAATTGAAGTTTTGTCATTCAGAAAGGCTGGTGATTCTTTTTCTCTACTGATTTATTTCTTTCAACTGCAAACCTCTGGAAATCAACCTTTGGGATAAAAGTATGATGCCCCATTCAAACTTGTATTCCAGGTTCTTGCCCAAAGGAAAACATCTCTGATGGGAGGAGGGAATGAATTGACATAGGGAGGAGGTGATTCGAGAGTTTGCAGCTCAATCTACACCCCCCGCTCTCGTTATTGGCTCAGTTTTAGTGATTTTCCTCATAATGTCACGGATAACGTTGGAAGATCGAGATGAGATATAGTATTGGAGCCAAAATGATCACTTCAATTCTTGATTCTTTCTATGCCCATCAAATATTTGTACATTTCATCTCAAATAATAATCTCCTTTCAACGACCCCCCCAAAGTTCCCAAAAAATTATTCCAACATGAAATCACAAGTCAAATGGGAAGACAGGACCTTCCACGATATGCTTAAAACAGTATTTTGTAGTCCACGATATGCTTAAAACAGTTTAGACAAATCGTGACCCAAATAGGAAAGCAGTTCAAAATTAGGAAAGTAAAATTAAGAAGTTTGAGAAATAAAGTTGTATCAATTTGGTCTTTATATAATGTACAACTGAATTGATTAATTATGAATCTAATGTTGTACACTTATTAATAGAGAAGGAGAACGATTTTGGCATTTCTGATCGTATGGATTTGAGCTAGTGCCCCAAAATTTGGTCAATTAGGAGCCCCTAACATAATCAATTTCGAATAACACAATTTAGCAGATGGCCGAATGCAAGAAGACAATGTCGAAGAATGTGGAACCACCCACCCAACCTCAGAGCATGGTTTCCAATATAAAACACGAATAGAACAAGAGAAAACTCAGTATTTTTTTTTTTTATACGGGATTGGCGATGAATAAAATACAATCAAACAAAAACTTCCAGCCTCCCCCCCCCCCCCCCCCCCCAAAAAAAAAAAAACCCCAAAATGTGTGATTACATTAGAAAAAGAAAAAGAGAAATTCCATCGCCCCTAACCCACATTACAGAACAACAATCAAAACCAAATTTAGTCAACTTCCTCAATTTTAGGACCGGCGCCACTCCCACCAGACGGAGGAGGAACATCATCGTCATCCATACCGGCACCGCCCATGCCAGCTCCACCAGCACCCTGATACATCTTAGCAACAATTGGATTGCAAATACTCTCAAGCTCCTTCATTTTGTCTTCAAACTCATCAGCCTCAGCAAGTTGGTTGTTGTCAAGCCATTGGATTGCCTGTTCAATGGCATCCTCAATCTTCTTCTTGTCCGCCGGATCCAATTTAGAGCTGAACTTCTCATCCCTCACAGTGTTTCTCATGTTGTAAGCATAGTTCTCCAACGAGTTTTTAGCTTCCACCTTCTTCTTGTGCTCTTCGTCATCCGCCTTGTATTTCTCTGCTTCTTGCACCATCTTCTCAATCTCTTCCTTCGACAACCGCCCCTTGTCATTCGTAATAGTGATCTTGTTCTTCTGACCGGTGGTTTTATCCTCAGCAGAAACATTCAGAATACCGTTTGCATCGATGTCGAAGCAAACCGTAATCTGAGGAACACCTCTAGGAGCTGGAGGGATTCCAGAGAGCTCAAATTTTCCAAGCAAATTGTTGTCACGAGTTCTTGCTCTCTCACCTTCATAGACTTGGATCAAAACACCGGGTTGATTGTCGGAGTATGTAGAGAAAACTTGTTCTTTCTTGGTGGGGATTGTGGTATTCCTTGGAATCAAGACAGTCATAACGCCACCAGCCGTTTCTAGCCCAAGGGAAAGAGGGGTAACGTCCAAAAGCAAAAGATCTTGAACTTTCTCATTACCCTCACCACTCAAAATTGCAGCTTGAACAGCAGCTCCATAGGCAACAGCTTCATCAGGGTTGATACTCTTGCAAAGCTCTTTACCATTGAAGAAATCCTGCAACAATTGTTGCACCTTAGGAATTCTAGTGGATCCACCAACAAGAACAACATCATGAACAGTGCTTTTGTCCATCTTGGCATCTCTTAGACACTTCTCAACTGGTTCCATACACTTTCTGAAAAGATCCATATTGAGTTCCTCAAATCTAGCACGAGTAATGGTTGAATAGAAGTCAATTCCTTCGTAAAGAGAGTCAATCTCAATTGTAGTTTGAGCTGTAGAAGAAAGAGTTCTCTTAGCTCTTTCACAAGCTGTTCTCAATCTCCTGAGAGCTCTGGGATTCCCACTAATGTCTTTCTTATTCTTTCTCTTGAATTCTTGCACGAAATGGTTGACCAATCTGTTGTCAAAATCTTCTCCACCAAGATGAGTGTCTCCTGCAGTCGCCTTCACTTCAAAAATACCTTCTTCAATCGTGAGCAATGAAACATCAAATGTACCACCACCCAAATCGAAAATTAGAACATTCTTTTCACCAGAGCTGCTCGACTTCTTGTCGAGACCATAAGCAATGGCAGCGGCAGTTGGTTCGTTGATGATACGCATAACATTTAGACCGGAAATGACTCCAGCATCCTTGGTGGCTTGTCTCTGAGAATCGTTGAAGTAGGCTGGGACAGTGACGACGGCATTCTTCACTGTTGTGCCGAGATACGCCTCCGCGATCTCCTTCATCTTTATGAGCACCATAGAAGAGATTTCTTCCGCTGAAAATTGCTTCTCTTCACCCTTGTAGTTCACAACAATCATGGGCTTGTCGCTGGGGCCGGCAATAACTTTAAATGGCCAGAGCTTGATATCACTCTGGACTGATGGATCGCTAAATCTTCGGCCAATTAAACGCTTAGCATCTGTTAATATACAAAAGAAGCTCATCAATATCAATAAACAGTTCCACAAACATCAAACAAAACAAGGAAATCCGCTCAACTCAGCTGAAAACTACAGATATAAATATAAACAAACAGTTGAACTAGTATAACAACATCACTGTTGGTATACGAAAACCGAAACTCAAGAAAATCAAAAGCAACATAATCAAGAACTATTTCAAAAACCTAAGCACACAAAACTTAAAAAAAGTTCAACTCATCAAAGCAATAGCCTAAGACGCCTGATTAGGCAGAACAACCTAAAAACAATTCCTAAGAACTACATCTTGAAGCGAAAAAGAAAGAGAGCTTACCAAAAACGGTGTTAATAGGGTTCATGGCGACCTGATTCTTAGCCGCATCACCGATCAAGCGCTCAGTGTCGGTGAAAGCAACATACGACGGCGTCGTTCTGTTGCCCTGGTCGTTGGCAATGATCTCAACTCGATCATGCTGCCACACGCCAACGCAAGAGTATGTGGTTCCAAGATCGATTCCGATCGCCGGACCTTCTCCTTTACCGGCCATAGTAACTCTTCAAAGCGCTGGAGAAAAGAATCTAGGATAAATGGGAATTTAGCAAGGAAATTGGTGGCTGAAATTTAGGGCAAAAAGATTGCGAAGTTATAGGGAGAAGAAGAAATTAGGAGAATTTATATAGAAATTGTTAAAAGGAAAAGGGTTCTAGAGAGTTCGAATTGAAAAGATACGAGTGCTGAAAAGTTTATTATGTTTGGTGTATGAAAATAGAAAACAGAATGTCAGACCGTTACTTTTCTACTCTCTAGTTTTTTCTAGAACCTTCTTTCCCCCCCATTTTTTTTAAATAATAATAATAATAGTGCAACTCCCTAGGTGAAGCCCAAGCCCACTCATGGTATCTTCCCATACCCAAATCAGTCTCAAACGTCTGTTATGGTATTAAATTTTCAGTTCAATAGAATAAATCAATATTTCTATTATATCTTAGAAAAAAATCTATAAAATACAAAAAATAAGCATCAAAATATTTATAATATAAATAATAAATATGTTAACTTATTTGAAAATCGTAAATATTTATCTACTAATTTAAATTTATTTTTTGAATTTATTATTTCTTTAATTTTTCCAAAAATATCCTTCAAAAGCAATGTCTTATGTTATTTTCATCAACATTTTAAATCTTAATTATATCTCAGCAGATAATCTTTTGAAACACGAGGGGAACATCTAGAGATTTTCATTTGTGAAATCTATAGAACTAATAAAAAAAAAAAAAGAACATGTCAAATAAAATACAATATATAACAAAAAAAAAATATAACATCAAGTATAATATGCAATTTAATATATTAAATAGAGGTTTAGTAATTGAATGAATGGTTTTGTTGTTTGAATATATCATATGATGTACTATATCATATATAACGAATAAATCACAATATATAATGAAAATTATAAAACTAATAATCATATACGTTGTAATAAATTAAATGTGTTTTTAATTCACGTTTATGATAACTCAGGTTGAAATAATGTAATATTACAAAAAAAAAAGTAATATTAAAAAACTATGATTGCAAGGGACGTAGAAGATCATTAATGATATATATTGTAATATATTAAATATACTTTAAACCCCTGATGTAAAAGATCTTGTAGAGCGTCCTACGTAAGGAAAAAAGATAACTACCATATTCCTTAATTGTATGAATATATACCATATTAGTTAACAAAAAAAAAATGAACAAACCAATTTTAATCGTTTGAGATTCGATTCTTCCGTCCCACATTTTAATTATAAATATTTTTTTTAAAAAAGTAATATTCTAAAAAAGATATATATAATGTAATTATTATTAGAAAAATATAATAATAAAGTCTATAAACAAATTAATAAAAAAAAATTAAAGATGAGAGAGATTGTACCAAAAGGTTAATGTTGTTCCAAATTTAATAAAGAAATCTAGTTATTAAAGTTCCATTTGGTAACTATTTTGTTTTTTAAAATTAAGACACTACTTCCAACCAAGCAAAAAAAAATTGAGGACTAAAAAAAAAATAGCTTTTAAAAAGTTGATATTTGTTTTTGAAATTTAACTAAGAATTCAATCATTGTACTCAAGAAAGATGCAAATCATTGCAAGAAATGTGGATGAAATATGCTTAATTTTAAAAAACAAAAACAAAAAATTAAATGGCTACCGGAAAAAGCCTAAATTTACATAAAGTTTGGGAATTTTGTGAAATATTGCTGGTAAAATATGTCAAATCTCTAAATATTTCTTTTATCATTTCATATTTGATTTATACTTTCACATTTATTTCAAATTTTAATTGATTCAATCTTTTATAACAATTATTTTTCTAAAATAAAGTTTTCTCATCCAACAATTTAAATTTGATAATTATTTTAAATGGCGAAACTACTGAAAATATTTCAAATATAGCAAAATGTCACTGTCAATAAGTGATAAACAATGATAATGATACTCAAAGTATTTATTTACCAAACACCTTAACTTGTCTTACAAATATAGAAAAAATTTATTGTCTACCAATGGTATCAGTGGTATAATTATATCACTGATAGACAGTAACATTTTGCTATTTTTATAAATAGTTGACTTATTTTGTTATACTTGAAAACAACCAATTTAAATTAAACAAAATTAGGTACAATTCAAAACATATATGTTTTCAAATAATTATATTATGCTAGTACTCAAAAATATGTTTAAAATAATATATATGGTTAAAAATAATTTTATTTGATCTTTTCCTATTCCAAAAATACCCTCATCTCTTCAAACGTGTAAAACTACTCAAACTTCACGCGTTTTCTTTCTTCGACAATCTCCATCTTTCTTTGCTCCTTCAACATTCTTCTTCTTCGATATTCAACCCTAGAACATCAAGATCCTTCGAAAATCTCCAAGATTTGAAGTTCGAGATTTCTTTTGGACTATCCACAGACAAATCCAACGACGATTTGAAAGTTGTGAAAGTTGGGGAAAATGTATTTGTATTCTTTTATTTTAAATTTTAGCATATGCTTGATTTGTTGATAATCTTCTTCCTCTTTATTATATTTTCTCAAATTTCTCCCATCTTCCTTTGTTTTGCAGCGAAAGGTAATTGTTCCTTCAGTAAGTCCCTAACTTTAAGTTGTAGATATTTTTTAAGTTTCGAGTATGATTTTTTTTCTATGGCATAAAGTAAGCCAATCATGTATATTTTTCCTTGTGCGTGACTTTTTGTCATTGTTGTATTAAACACTTATTTCTATATTTTGAAAGTTGATGTTATCGCCCTTTATTCTATTTTGCAGGTTAACTTGCTTAAATATTGCTTGCCTGACCCTTAGTTATCGATCTTTAGACTTCAAAGCTCAATGTATAGATTAAATAATGTACTTTGTTGAGAGGGTACTTACTAAACAATTTGTCACTTTTGTGTTTGTTGAAAGTTGAGTTTTGTATACAAAAGGAATAGTTGAGATTTTATTTTGTGCATGTACATGTGAAAGAGAAATATTGTTGTGATTTGTGAGGAGTGTTCATATGAAAGGTCATAATTGAACATATGGAATTTTTAGTGAATATATTGAGTTGATAAATCTTAAATCTATAATGTTTATTTAATTGACATAATTGTATTGTTGGAATACAAGGCAGAAAATGAAAATATCAATTGGGGCATTTAAATTTTTTTTAAAAAAAGACATATACTTGACAAATAAAAAACGTCAAGAGTTATCATTATGATACGTAATCAATGTTAAGAATTAATAAACTTGATATACCACCAATGTGTGTATTATCTTTCTTGACATGAAAATTGTATAAAAAAAATATTTTTCTTGACTTTTTTTGGAGTCTGGTCAAGTCATGAAACTTTTGCATTTTGATCAACATGGCTGTACTGTAAGTGGACTGGATTTATGTGTTTAAACTGACTACGACCAAAGTAGTGGCTACTTCAACCAAAAAAAGGGCGACCCCTTTTCAAACCGAAAGAAGTACCTCACCTCACTTACGAAGAAGTAGTTGGAGCTGGGCTCCGAACTATGAGAGTTTGCTTTTCTTTCATTTTCTAAGAGCGGTCTGACCCCTTATTTGATCAGACCAAAGTTATCACATTATACTTGACAGTCAAATACTCGACGCTTTTATAAACGTCAGGTATACCCTTTACTTGACATTGGAAAAACGTCAAGTAGTCTAATTTTTGTAGTAACAAAATAATGGAGATTGAAAGTTAATATAAATACATGATATTTATGATAATTAATTAAATGTATACAAAATAAGATTTAATATATGATTATTTAATTAATGTGTCAATTAATTAAATAAAGACTATTTAATTAATTAACACTAAGGGTAGAAACTTCTTGGAGCATATAAATATATCCTTATAGTTGGTAAGGAGTTTTTTTACACAAGCTTACACCTTCTCTCTATCATTTCTCTAGAAATTCTCTACCATTTTCCTCCTCAAAAATTTTTGGAGGCCACTCTTCTAAATTCTTTGGAATCCTAGAGAATAGTAAGGTAACTTTGTTGGTGGTGTTCTTCTTCTTGGAAAAGTTCAAGATCGTTGATAACAGTAGAAGAGGAAAGCTAGAGGAATCAACAAAGGTGAGTTTTGATTTATTCTCTTATTCATCTTTTCTAGCATGCTTATGTTTTTGTTTGAATGTTGATCCTACAAATGCATGTTTTATTTTGCTGTTTTTGTTTCCATAAAGAACGAATGTCTAAATATAAAGTGTTCACACGCTTTCGCGGGAATTCGATTCCTTTACTTTGTTGTTGCCATTTTAATTTGTGTTTGATTTATCTTTTTGTTTTTTGTTTTATTGAGATTTGGAGAGATGGGGAACGTAGATTCATTTGATATGAGTTTTGTTAATTTATATTTTGGCTGGAGATTGAGTAGTATTTCTTGAGTAGTTATTTTACTTCTTCTTTGCTATCTGATTATCTTTTAATTATTATTTGATACTATATAGTTTGTGATTGTCATTTGATTGTCATCTAATTGCTATCCGATTACTATTTGATACTTAGTAGTTTGTGATCTCTATTTAATTGTTATTTGATTACTTAGGTTAAACCTATGGTGATTTTGAGTATCAAGTACTTGATGGAGGTAAAACATTTTTGGTAAAGTTGAATTGCAATAGTCGTAGTTGTCGTGTTTGGGATTTGAAAGAAACACCATGCAATCATGCTCTTGTTTGTTATTCGTGAGCTTGATTTAAATTCGTATTCTTTTGTTTCAATGTATTATTTTGCTAGCACATTAGCATCAACTTATAGTGGAGTAGTTCGTCCTGTTGGTAATCATAATGAATGAAGTATTGTAGAGGTGAACGACGCAACATTACTTTTGACTGTTAAACGTCAAGGAGGAAGACCTCTGAAGTAAAAGATCCCATCAATTGGTGAATTGGAAAATCGCACAAAGTGTAGCCATTGTAAGCGTGTTGGTCATAATAAAAGAAGATGTTGAAATAAACCAGTTTGAACAATCATATTGTGTACACTAAAGATATTTTTACTATTTATTTTCATTTTCGTACAACAGTGTATTGCTTTAATAGTTTGAGTATATTAGTGGATTTTGAGTATATTTTAGTATATAAATGGCATTACTCTTGAATATATTCCCATTAGAAGGTAATCAAATTGTAAACAAAAAGCAATCAAATAGCTATACAACTATTTAACAAGTAATATACGGTAATCATATGTCAATCAGATGATTTGGAAACAGAAGCATGAAGGAAAGAAGAGCAAGTTTCAGCTTCTATGAGTGAACATTAGTTGTGTTTTCAAGTATCTTTTCTCGATAAGAATGTCATTTTTTTTATATTGAATTTTTTGCATGAAAATTATTATTATTATTCAACTAGTTTGGATAAAAAATTAACTTCGAGAGACTAAATTTAAGATTTATTGAAATTAGAAGGACTAAAATTGAACAAAAGTCCATGAACTAAAATTAAATAAAACTTCAAAGTGTTGGATCAAAAAAAGTATTTTAACCATAATAACAATAACAACTTGGTTTAAAAATATTATTTTGGTTACTTTTAAATGTATCATTATACCGGTCGTAGCAAACATAGTTCAATTGAGATACGAACATTGTAACAACCAAAAGGTATGTGGTTTGTATTCTCTTACCCTTATTGTACTAAAAAAAATATGTCACTATACTCACAACAACCAAAAAAAATAATATTAAACTTAGTCCATGTGGTTAGTTTGTTGTTGATTTTTTTCTAAAACCGCTTAATTTATATTAGCATTTACTTTATAATTTATGAAAATATATTAAAAAAGTTTATTTTCTTACATAAATATTATTATTTAACAATTTTTTATATAAAAAAATTAACTTTGAATGATTAAATTTAAGATTCATTAAAAATACGAAGATTAAATTTAAATAACTGAAAAATACATAAACTAAAATAAAATAGAAATTAAAAGTATCTTGGACCGACCAAAATAGCTTTATTTATTTAATTAATTATAATAATAAAACTTGAATGGACGGTAACCTAAATAGTTTCTTTTGTATTAAAATAATAATATTCTAATAAACCAAACATCATCGATTTGGGCATTTGGTCTAGTGGTATGATTCTCGCTTAGGGTGCGAGAGGTCCCGAGTTCAATTCTCGGAATGCCCCTTTATTTTCCTTTATTTTTTAAAATTTATTTTATTGCGTCATCGGTATTTATTTATTATATATTATTTTTTGGAAAGGTGGAAAAATAGTTTTAATGGGAAAATGATTGGGAAATTAATAATCATTCGGGTTTTTAAAGTAAAATTTACCTCTACTAAAAACTAAAGAAATATAAGGTAAAATTTACTTATGCTTCCATCCATAAGTTTTATATTTTTGTCATTCACTTTTTGTTACTATTTTCTAAAATCAAAGTTAAGTTTTGGAGTTTTTTTAAAGAAAAAAAAATTTACTTTTTTTTTTAAAAAAAAAAAAAATTGTTTTTGTTTTTACAATTTGAAAAATATATAAGAGAAATGGTGAGAAAATAAGTATAAATTTCAAAAACCAAAAACTAAAAATGAAGATCTCATTTGCTAATCATTTACTTTTTATTTTTCGTTTCTTGAAAATTAAGCTTATAAACACATCTTGCATCTCTATATTTATTGCTTTGTTATATACTTTTTAATAATTTTGAAAACTAAAAAAATTGTTTTTACAAATTTGTTTTTGTTTTTAGAATTTAGCTAAGAATTTAACTTTTATATTTAAGAAAGATGCAAACCATGATAAAAAGAAAGAAAGAGAGAGAATAAGGTTACTTTTCAAAAATTGAAATGGTTAGAGCGAAATCATTATCAAAAGAAGTTTTTTTTTTTTTTTTTGGGGGATTTTCAACCATAAATATGTCTTGATTTTCATCTACATTTCATATATATATATATAATAGATTTATTTCAAATATCTACGATGTTATAATAGACTTAAGTTTGTTATATAATATATATCCTATATTATAATTTTGGTCTCATTTCTATTAAAATATATATCCCATTTACTTTATCACATCTATCCATGTATATTTGGTCATTTTGCAAATATATGTCCCATATTATATAATAATGTTATGACAGATTGTAAAATTCATCCTTGAAGTATGATAATTATTTCAATTTTCGCCGAGTTAGATATTTGTTTGAAGAAGTTTCATGGTAGCTGAATAATTTTGGGAATATAACCCACCATAACATATCCCTCAAATTTAGAGATATATAACATGTATTTTTATTAAGGAATAAAACAAAAAATAGTTAAATAGATAATACTCATTAATGATGATATATTTAGTAACTAACTATTAATAAAAAAAACTCTCTAAATAATTAATATTAAATTCATTTTGATCTCCTTTAGTATTTTAATTAATACTATAAAAATTAAATAAGAGAGAATGTACTACAAAGTAAATTTGGTCCAAAATATTTACAGAAATCTAATTATGAAATATGGATCAAGTTTAGACTACTTATGAAATATTATCGGATTGGTATTTAAATCTTTCTATTATTTAGTTCTAAGTTTTAATTTAAAATCTAAGTTTTAATTTAAAAGTCATGTCAACATTTAAATGACATATAAAATAATAAACTTCAATTACTTAGGGACCTTTTAAATTATCCAGTGATTAACCTCCTATCACTTATGAAATCTACAAGTGGCAATGTATTAGTAATAAATTCATAGACTTCTATATCAACACTAGATTTATCGGTGATAGACATCAATTGGATTTGTTGAACATTTTTATGGATCGGACGTAATTTGTGCTTTTTTTTTTTTTTTACATTGTGCTATAGCTCTTTATCACTTTGAGTATAGTTGCTATATTTATAGTTGTACTAGAAACCATTTGATGAATAGGTCTAGGCGAAATGTTACTTTAAATTGATTGTGTTTTTCATAGAACAATGACAGAAAACAGGAAAAAAAAAACACTTGTGGAAGACATCATTTTTGCTCAGTCTAAAATTCCCTCGATCCATGTGGCAGAGGACGATGTAACTCGAGCACAGGTGGTGAGAGAATATCATTTGGTAATTATTTTATTTTATTTTTTAAAGTTAAACTTATAATACTATTTCTTAGATTAAGTGATAAAATAGGATGATTTTGAAAAAAAAATGTAAAAAAACTGGTTGTGTGGAAACTCTTTGTAAAAATAGAGGTAATTTATTTATCTTATTAGGTTCAGTATAGGAAGTACAAATACTTTTAATTGTGCAGAGAATCGACATTTGATACGTATTAGATACAAATATATATAGATACGTGACAGATACATGTTTGATATTACGGGGACGTCCAGATACGTAGCAAATATGTGATTTGAAGTATCTGATTTTTTAATTTTCAGATACGAGTATATGCTTTCAGATACGTGAAAGGGATACGTTTTTTTTTTTTTTTTTTTTTTTTTTTCAAATTTATGTCCAATTACTTAAAAAATCCAACCGACAACCCATTTTATTTAAGTGCAAGTTTTGGAATGATTTTTAAATCATCAAAAATCACTTTTTTCATTTTTAAAATCACTAAAAAAAACACGCTTTTAATTACTCAAAATTAATTTAGTTTTCAATTTCACTTGTAATTGCAATTTTCATGTCATCAAAATTAGTTTTGAAGGATTAAACATATTTTACGTTGATTTTGAAATTGACAAAAGTGATTTTAACCATTTTAAAATCACTCTCAAACATAAAAATCCACTTAAATTGAGCAATCCAAAACAAAATAAATAAAAAAAATGATAAAAACATAAAAAGTTAAAAGAAAAAACCCGAAACCGAATAAATTCTTCATTCTTCTATTATCTCTCATTATCTAAATCATGATTCACACCTCCTTTCATCCTCGACTTCATTCTTCAATCTTCATCATCTACTGTTTTAATCTAACTTGAAATAAGTATTATAACAATTAATAGGGCATTATCGTGTATATATACACACACATAATAATGTATCTTCAACGTATCCGTATCTTAGTGTTTTAGAAATTAACATATCGTCATATCATATTGTATCCTGTATCCGTATCTGTATTTCTTAGGGTTCAGTCTTTACAAGAAACTGAAATCTAAATATTTTGGTCTCGTTTGGTAATCATTTGGTTTTTTTAGTTTTTGTTTTGAAAATTAAGCCTATATATCTTACTTTCACCTTCAAATTTATTTCTTAGTTATCTACTTTTTTACCAATGGTTTAAAAAATCAAAAATTGAAACTAAAAGAAATAAAAAAGGGAAAACATAAGTTTATTTATTTTTATTTAAAAAAAAAAAAACAAAATGCTTACTGACCAATGTTTATTATTATTTTTTTAAAAACTTCTTTGCATCCCGTCTTTATAGGGGATGGAAATTGGGAAAATTAAAAGGATATTGTCCTTTTAGAAACTATTTAGGAAAATATTGTTGTTTTCAAACTATTTGTAAAAATATTGTTGTTGTTTTTTTTAAATAAGTCGAGGGTTCAAAATTTGACCTTCGACCTTCCTTTCATTTGTACGTCGAACTTTGAACCCTCAACCTTACCCTTCCTAACATTATTATTGAGTCTGTTTAATTATCATTCCGGAGACCTTCCTCTATCAAAAGATCGTATTTCTAAATTTTCATAAGGTCCCCCTGGAATTCCTTCCAAAGCTTGTTGAATAATTTTTACGGATTCTGTCATCTTCTGACTAAATAACGAGCTAATGAATCTCCTCCTTTTTGCCACTGAACTTCCCAATCAAATTCGAGAGCGAGATTGTGAGAGAGCGAGAGTTTGAGAGAGCGAGATTTTGAGTGTGAGCGAGAGCGAGAATACCGTACAAATTTTCTTTTTTTCTTTTTTAATTTTTATACATTCCACATTCTTCTTTCTTTCTTCCTTTCTTCCTTTCTTTTTTTTTTATTTTAATTTTTCATTTTATAAAAACAATTTCTAAAAATATTTTATTATTTTATTTAAACTCTAAAAAGAATAAATTAAAAAAATAATAACTCATAAAAGTAAAAAAAATGTAAATTAAATATCTCATTTATATAAAAATAATTACAAAAATCAATGTGTCCCACAAGGCGGACGTCGTCGATTTCGAGCTGGTTGTCGTTGTCGACTTCGAACTTGAGGTTGATCGGGTTCTTCTTGATGTTGCTCTGGTACCTCTGCAGGCGCTTCATAATATAAATATTCATTATGCTCTCCACAACCCCGACCATGTCCATGCACGTATGAAGATGAAGGACCAGCCTCTGAGTCATAATGTCCTGAACCAAATGTTGGCATCATCATCATCGGACTAACATAATCAGTTTGACTTTGCGTCTGCATCATAGGGGGAAACTCTTCCACATTATGTGCAACCTCATCAAACTCATCCTCTTTCCCGAACAGGTCCTCTACGTCTAGGAGCTGGTGGAGGAACAATAGGTATATCATACATATAATGAATTTCCTCCATATAGCTTTGGTTGTCACTACATATAGTAAGAACCTGGTTCGGATCATTCGCAACCTCACGGAGTCTTCTGTTGTTCGATCTCTGTGAATTATAAAACAATTAGACAATATTTAAAATAAATTTAAATTAAAAATAATTAGATAATATTCATTCATCTACCAGATGACCCACAGCTGCTCCCGGATGAGTGACGCAGCGTCTTGTGATATTATTATACCAATGAATATATTCTGGAGTGACATCTGTGTCAAACTGTTCAAGAGAAACCCCCACTGCAATAAACCTTGCACGATAGTGCCATCGCACTACCAAATGTGCAACTTTTTCGGACCAATCTCTAGTCCTTAGGTTAATATCATGCAGTACGGGTTCAATATTACAAGGCGATGGGATATCCTGCTGAAAACTGAATTGTCTCATCACCCTGTCAGGAAGATGCCACTCACCAATGTGAAAACATATGAGAGGACTCATCGTCCGCCATATGTTTTGACCATTCGTACAAAAATTAGGCAAAGTATGCACAATAATTTTGTACGGCTCCCAAATAACCTGAAACACAAAATATTATATTAGAGAATATTAAAGACAAATACAATAAAAATGTGAATAAAATAATCAATTAGGTTTAGTGTAATGTACCTGTTCAGGTTGAAGCAGATCAAACATGTATCTATACTGGTTGACTACATGTGTGGCGGTCCTAGTCACACAAAATTTGTCTTGAACCTACCGAGAACCATAGGCTCGTCCAACTAACTGAGCATCATTAACATGATGTAGCTGTGGAGCCATTGTTGGAAATCACTCCTAAGCCTATAGTTGCAAAAATATGAGAGGCCCAGCTATCTCTTGAACCTCAGGTCTTGTTGCTTTGCATAGTTGTCTATACAACCATGCCAAGCATGCTCCACCCCACGAATACCGACCCGCATCATGGAGGTTAGCTAACAGTGGCAGGAACATCAAGTGAACAAAATGACTTGATTTATCTGAAAACAGACTTCCACCCATCATTTGTAGTATATATGCTCGCGCATATCTTATGACGGTTTCCTCGTCTGCATCATCTGTGAGCTCACGAAATTGTGTTCCTAACCATATTAAACTTAACCTCGATCCTTTAATCTTGTCGGCAGGTGGGGTCGCACCGAGGTACAGTTGACAAACTTCTAACCAGTCATCGTATATCAATCCGGTGACCGGCTCACCGTCAACAAATAACCCCAACAACACTTCTATGTCTTGTAGAGTGATAGTGCACTCTATGGGAATGTAAGCGTCTCAGGCCTCCATCTCTCGACCAAGGCTATGATCAGATGTCAGTCCAATTGAATAAATCCCAATATGGCAACCCCATAGAATCCAGATGTGCGTAGTAGTGGTAGTATTCGAGGGTGGAGCGGAATAGTGCGCTGGAGAACTGCCTCTCGACGTCTGCAAGATATTTCTCCAGCAGTACGATCTCGCCATACAACATATGATCGATGAATGGACTGGTCGTACAAAACATCGGGATCAACAGGTCTTGGGTTTAAAGCCATGATCTGAAAAAAAATATATATTAAAATTGACTATAATTGAATAGTAGAGAAAGGTATGAGGGTAAAGAATAATGTAAAAAACTCACGCATTTGAAGAATGTTATCTTCTTTTCTCGAAAAACTCACGCTCCAATGCATCCCTTATTTCTTCTCTTCTTTTCTCGAAATAGTTCACGCATTTGAAGAATGTTATTTGAGTAAGAGCATTTATAGGCAACATTTGAGCTCCTCTGAGGACTCCATTTATGCACTTTGATAGATTTTTCGTCATCCACCCATATCTGAATCCTCCGTCATATGCTTGAGTCCATTGCTCTAAACTAATGTTGTCAAAAAAACTCAGACAACTTTGATTTATTCCTTTGATATCTTCAATTGCTTTGTTGAACTTTCGAATTTGAAATTGACACCCGGCACGATAAACATAATTTTTCAATGAATTAAATTTATACTTTTTATTGAAGTTGCTGACGATATGTCGTAAGCAGAAACGATGGTAACATTTCGATCCCGTCCAACCATTTGCTGGGTTGTTTACTGCTGCAATTATACCAGCATGTCGATCTGAAATTAAACACACCTCTTCGTGTGTTATAATTTCTTTCAGGTGTTTCATACTTAGTGATCTCGAACAAGCCATCATACCGAGCGGTACTATTCATGTAACAAGTGGCAAGCATTCGGCATTCCATGCTCGCATTTTATGGTCGTTTGCTCACATTTTAACATGAACTACGAAGATTTTATTGAGGACTACTACAAATTGTCAATGTATGCTGAATGTTACTCTCCTCAATTTCAACCTATACCGCATGAAGATTACTGGATCACGCACCCTAATATGCCCTCTTACATCCTGATCCATCGTTGTTGAGAAGACCTGGTAGACCGAAAAGTTCACGTTATCACAACGAGATGGATTGGACAGAACCAACCACTCGACAACGATGTGGATTTTGTAACCAGTTAGGACATAATCGAAGGAAGTGTCCTTCGTTACTAAGACGGGCTCCAGATAGTTAGGGATTGAATAATAAATAATTTTTTTTATTATATATTCATTTTATTGTATATTCAATTTTTTTTATAATAATCTACTGTATATTCAATTTTTTTTTTTTTTTTATAATCAATAAAGTTTTACATTATAATAATCTAATATATTCAATTTATAGTATAATAATCTAATATATTCAATTTATAATGTATAATAATCTAATATATTCAATTTGTTGTCTAATGATTATTCAATTATAGTATAATAATCTAATATATTCAATTATAGTCTAATGATTATTAGCTCTTTTTTTTCTTTTTTTATATATATTTCTATGGAAAGTTCAAATAAAGTGAAGACTCTCGCTCTCTCCTAAGATCTTGCTCTCTCAATCTCGCTCTCTCCTAAGATCTCGCTCTCTCCTAAGATCTTGCTCTCTCACTCTCGCTCTCTCTTAAGATCTTGCTCTCTCACTCTCGCTCTCTCCTAAGATCTTGCTCTCTCAGTATCGCTCTCTCCTAAGATCTCGCTCTCTCTGTTATTGTTGTTATTTTTCCATTAATGATTACTAGCTTTCATTTCTTCTGGAACAATCACAAACACTTTTTTGATTATGGATCTACTACCAGAAACTCAATGCATAATCTTAGCATTCAATGTGTATTCCTGAATAATCTCATTTTTCAATTATTTAACCATTTCATTTTACCAAGTTCAATGTTAGTCAGATTAGTCAATATAAACTAAATCTCGCTCTCTCCAACATTCTCGCTTTGAATCTTGCTCTCTGATTAGTCAATATAAACTAAATCTCGCTCTCTCCAACATTCTCGCTTTGAATCTTGCTCTCTCCTAAAATCTCGCTTTGAATCTCGCTCTCTTTTAAAATCTCGTTCAACATCTCGCTCTCCCCTACTATCTCGCTTTGAATCTCGCTTTGAATCTCGCTCTCTCCTTAACCTGCTTCAGCTTTGAAGTTTCGACATGTGTGTAACCTTCGACAACCTAATATACAAAATTTTGTTCGTAGATAAAGCTAATTCGGAATTGTTTTTCATTCCAAGGCATAACTTGTATTCATGCGCTTCATATTCGCCTGGAGTTCGCTCCCAGAAATATAGCCATCCCCACCCCCTCACGTCAATCCCACAAGCCTCCGTCAATACATATAGTATACCATCTCATTACTTTATTTCCTCTATGAGGGAAAAAGAAAAGTAATAAACCCAAGGGTGGGTGTGTGTTTAAACTTTAACCTTCGACAACCTAAGCGAGATTCGCGAGATTTCTCTTGTCGAGGGTTGAAGTTTCGGCCTATGTATTGTTTTCAAGTTTTTCTTTGTTCGTCAAGTTCTCAACGTTCGATCTCCACATTAGTTGAGTTCTCAACGTTCGACCTCCACATTAGTCGAGTTCTCAACGTTCAACCTCTAGCCTCGAACTCCCAAAACAATAATATTTCTCTAATACGTTTCAAAACAACAATATTTCTCTAATAAGTTTTGAAAACAACAATATTAATATTAAAGGTCCGACGGAAATTCCCTTTTTTTCTTTTTTTCTTTAATTTTATTTTTACACTTATATTCATTCTTTATGCAGCCTATACATACATACATATATATATATATATATATATCAAAAAAGATTTTCTTTTCTTTTATTTATTTTCCTATCTTTTTTCTCATTTATTTTCAACCTTCTTTTCTTTAGTCTATTTTTCTTTAGAAATTACTTTTTTCTAATTTTTTTTTTTTTTAAATTTAGGACACTGAAACTTTTTTAAAACTTAAATTAACAACAAGATGTTAATTGTCTAATTCTATGTTAAATAATAATAATAATAATTTTTTTTACAAAACTTCCGAATTCAATAACATTATAAATTTAAGCCATTCGAATCGGTCCTTATATTCATTGAGTGGAGTTAATAAGTCTATAATTAATATGTTGTAGTTAGTAAGTTTGTGTTTATGACATAGAAGATTAAGATGAAATTTCTCGATAAATGTCAAAAGTAAAAAAAGAAAGAAAGATGAAGTTACTCGATAAAAGTGAAAAGTAAAAATAGAGGAGAAATGGAATTCCTCCACAATATATGAAAAGTATCGAAAGAGAGAAAAGTTAAGTTAATAAATATGCAAACTTCAATAGTGTTGTTTACACCATGTCACAAACTTCTCCAATGACCCATAAAGTTTCAATTATAAACTATAAACAAGAACTAAATATCTTCCCAAATAGATGTTATTATTGTTATTGATTGAAGAAAAAAAATTACATCAACAGTAAATTTATATTTCTAGAAAAAATAGTCTAAGTGCCATAAGGAATTGAGCACTAGTATAGTGCTAATCCACATACACTCAAGTCAGACATTCATACTTCGAAATGCAAATTTACAATTGATCTCTCCTTTTATTTTTTGGCATCAACAACATTTTTTTGAAAAGACATTTGGTTCATATTTATATTTTATAATTCAAACTACAAGTTTACAAATTTATATTTGAGTGATTCAAATGATTGAAATTTATAAAATTGTTAAATTATAAAGTTTTGCAAAAAAATAAATATTTTTTGTTATAGAATTAGATAATATATGTAACATCTTATAATTAATTTAAATCTTAAAAAAGCTTCAATGTACTAAATAAAAAAAATAGAAAAGACTATTTAATTCTCAAGAAAAAAGACTAAAAAGAGAAAAAGAAAAAAAAAGCTCAAAGTAAATGAAAATAAAAGAAAAGAAAAGATGAAAAGAAAAGAAAAGAAAAGAAAACCTTTTTGATATATATTTAAATAAAAACATAGTGGGTTGCATCATAGATGTAAAAAAATGGGAGTTTCTCCTGTAAAGACGGAATTCAAAGGAAAATTAAAAAGTTAAAAAATATACATTTCAGTTTCTTGTAAAGACCGAATCAAATAAGACAAAAATTACCTCTATTAAATAGTTTCCACACAACCTCATTTCTTACAAATATTTTTCAAAATCTCATTTCTTACAAATATTTTTCAAAATCACTCTATTTTATCACTTAATCCCTACTGTTATTTTGTTATTCACTTTCCTAGTAAACTTGTTTTGTTATAAAAATTACTATAGATCAATACTTAAATGATATGATATTAAGGTGGGACGATTAAAAAAAAAAAGTTTAAAAACTATTTTGATTTTTTTTTGTTTATTTTAGTCTAATATTTTTAAAATGTCTATTTTAATTATTAGACTCAACTTTGGTTAATTTTAGTTCCTGGCTTATACTTTAAAAATGTTTATTTTGATCATAATGTGGAGAACTTTGATCCATTTTGATCCTTCTATTTTTAAAAGGCGGCTTTCGTTTTCATTACATATTCAAGGAAAAAAAAATGATCATTTTTTGAAAGTTTAAAGACCAAAATTTAAAAATGTTTATTTTGATCCTAATGTGAAGAACTTTGATCCATTTTGATCCATTGGATGAAAGAAAAAAAACAATATTCATCCAACAATTCTAGTGCATACCGCTACGGATGAAATTTTCTCAGTGAAACTTAACAAACATTCTTGAGATTTAAAATCATTGAAAAAAAAAAAGTTCATGTTAAACATCCTAATGAAACAGAGTAGCCAGTATAAAGAAAAGTTTTGGAAAAGAAATTCCAAATTGCGGATTCTATGCACTCAACTTGCAGACAAATTTGAAGGAACTCAAGGCCGTAGGAAGAAATTCAATCAAATACGTGTAACTAAGTGAAATCAATCAAAGAGCCATGAAAAATAATGAAAATACGTTACGATTTCATAGTGAAAGGTTGCTTACATCGATTGTTGCCGGGAGAAAATTCTCATAGGAGAAAAAGGAAAACCTAACATACAGATCAAAAACAGTATACATCTAACAGTAGTGCATTTTACCAATCAATCTAGGCATCTGAATCAACGAGATCTCAGTTGCCTTCATATTTCGGATCAGCCGTAACGTAATGATAGGCAATCACTAAGGCAAAGATAAAAATGCCGAGAAAATTGGCAAGAAAACCTAGTTCCTGATCGTCAATCATCTGCGCTGCGCAACAATACAACGGAAATTAAAATCTTCAATCGCCTACAATGATTTCAAATTTCAGAAAACTGAACATTTCAAATTCTTCAAAAAACTAGACATCGTAACCTAATAACACAGTTTGGAAGATCGATTCACAAGTCTAGAGATTAAGAATCGAAATTCGGTAAGAAAAGGAGATTCTACTACTGAAGTAAGAAAGATCGATAAAATATTAGAATCAAAATTTGAGAGGAAAAGAGGAAGACGACTTTACCTTCCGATCTGATCGATTGAGAGAGAAACACGAAGACAAAAAGAAGATCCGACGACGAAATTCTTCGAGATGCTATGGGAAATAACCTCGTTTCTAATCTATGCAGCTTTCACAAACGGATGTTTGGGCTCCGGCCCATTAATTTTAGTTTCATTTATTGGGCCTCCGTACTTCACTCAGCCTAACAAGATCCTTTTATGAAATCGTCTTTTTTTTTTTTTTTTTTTTTTTTTCCTCAGTTTTAAAGGGATAATAGATAGTAATTAAATGTTTAACAACATTTTTTTAAGAATTGCAATTATGGTAAAATTTATCAGAGATCAAGTTAAAAAATATGGTTGATTCAAATTATTGACAAAAATGGAATACATAGGAAAGTATTATTAAAAAAAGGTAGGAATGAAAAGTATTGACAAAAATAGGGTAGTTTTGGTATGAAGGGAAATTGTATACCATGTCGACTCAGTTGGTTGACCGGTCGAAGAGATACTCGTGGACGGGGTTCACGATTTTTTTCTTTTTTTAAAAATAGATTGACTAATTTTTGTTTTTTTTAATCGAAGATGTACAACAATATTAAGACTTTAAGATCGAGTCCACAAATTCCTTCATCATTAAACTTAATTATATATTTAATCTACAATAAAAACATAATTATTCTGCACTTATATTAAAAAAAAAATGTCATGATACTAAAGAAGATTTACAATTAGTTCTTTAATTTAAAAGTAGAAGTTTACATGAAATTTAAAGACGACCCCTGGCCCTTACCCCACATGGAGTTTGTCTTCGTGTGCCTCTAAATTAGTGTTGTTGTCGTCTATGACGAATACGTCTTTGATCAGTATCAGCAACATTGAGTCATTGTTAGTTGAATAATACTTTCTATATGGACCAATGTTTGGTGACACATTGAACCCAATTTTGGTAAATTGTGCTGTACTGAATATTGTTGTACATCTCCAATAAAATTATTTTGTTCGATGAAAAAAATAAATATTAAACAATATTCATATCATATATTTGAAAATTTTTTTATTTTAAATATTTTACCATACAGTAACAGTAAGCGCCGTCAGGTGTGATAAATCGTCTCGTGATTGAATCGTACTAGGAAAAGTAGTCATCTGATACAGCTGACCCATTTGTTATTTCTCCCTGTGATCAGGTGCTAGTAGGATATATATTTCGCGTGAATTTGACGCCAGTCTTGGTCGTGCTTACCTCTCAAATCAATCTGGTATAGTGCTGAGAGTGTATAGCACAACGAAGGTATCGTTTGTCGCAGACCGAACTGTTTCAACACACGATCTGGATGATGTCACTCTACTGTATGGAAACATATAAGATGGCTAACAGTCAACCAGGCGTATTCACCATCATGACAGTAATTAGGTAGTGATGACCAAATATCTTGTGTGTATGGTGTCCAATTAATCTGGAAAAAAAAAAAAAGAAAGATAATTATACATCCAAAATGTTTTAAATATTCATTTATATATACATTTGTTACCTGATTGTGCATTAGTCTATCAAATATTTTTCGGTATACTAGCAACATATTTGTTGACTGTTCAGATGCAACTAATACACCACTTCATCTAAAATTAAAAAAAATACAATTAATTTATATTTTTACATAAAATGACAATGAAATAAATATATAAATGAGATTAATAGTTGCCACTAAGTGGACGGATGACCTGTGGCATGTAACTGGACTTGTGGTGCTATAATTGGATATCTATCATAAGCCCATACCTGTACTAGTATCAGCGACCTCGCTATTTTCAATGTTTGTGCATTAGTAGCCCGACAAAGTTCTCTATAAAACCATGCAAGATAGACACCACCCCATGATTACGTACCAACATGCTCGAAATCAGACAGTAGCGGGAGACACATGAGATGTACTAGAGTGTTTGACTTGTCAGCGAACAAAAATCCTCCAATAAGCTGTATAATATATGCTCGTGCATACCTACGTACGCTGATGTCGTCGACATCGACAGGTAATTCTGGAAACTAGGACGCCAACCATGGGATACTCAATCTTGAGCCTTTTAGATCATCTGGTAGAACGCCTATGAGCTCATCACAAACATTCTTCCAATCATATTGTAATGAATCTGTCAATGGTTCTCCGTCCACTCGTAATCCAAACTGAATGGCAACATCCTGCAATGTAATTGTACATTCCCCACAAGGCAGATGAAATGTGTGGGTTTCTAGTCTCCAACGCTCAACTAAAGCAGTAATGAGGTGTCAATCAAGTTGGATAAATCTCATATGTGCAATCCTAAGAAAACTTGCCCGTTCAATATAGGGAATAATACGTTGATCAAATGAGATAGTATGTTGTGTAGATGCCTCCCTTCTCTGAAAACTCAAAACTACGGTAGAAGAACTATCCCATATCGATTGTGAACGATGCGTATTTTGTTGATATAATTGTACAGTATTAGAAGGACGGGGCTCTATTACCTAAGAAGTTCAAATTACATTACATAACAAAATCCATCACATAACAAAATCCAATTTCTAAGTTTAATAAGATCTAAATATTATACATTTAAATCAACCCAAATCTAAGATCCGTAAACTATACATTTAAATCAGCCCAAATAAAAACAAAATAGTATATCTATGATTTAATTCAGCCCAAATGCAAATGCAAATGATATATATGAAGCCATCTTCATTTTTATAAACAAATACATATATTTTCTTAAATCAACTACCAACAAAATCATCTAAAAAAAATAGCCCAACAAAATCGGTCTAACAAAATCCAATTTCTAAATTCAACATATATCAAAAGATTATACATTTAAATCATGGATCCATAAACTATACATTTAATTCAGCCCAAATGCAAACAAAATGATATATATGTGAAGCAATCTTCATTTTCGAACTTGATCCTCATTTTTATAAACAAATACATATATTGGAAAAAAAATTAAAGAAAAAACTTTACCTACAAAGATTGGAGACAACGAGTGGTAGATCGGCTCACGGCGGTAGCAACAAGAAAAAGCTCATGATCGGATGGAGGAAGAAAAGAGGCTACGACGACAGCAATAAGGGGCTACGGCAGTAATGGGGAGGAAGCAAAAAGAAAACACTCTCGGATGGAGGAAGAAGAAGGGGCTGTAGCGTTTAAGGGACCACTAAGTTGTGTACCCGATACATGACTTAGGATAATTGTGTACCTTGGTCAACGCTGCATGACTGCCACATTGGCAGTCTACGCGTGCTAGAACATAGGGACTCGTGTACTGGCTAATCGTGTACCCGGTACATGATTTAAATGTAATCGTGTACCGATTAAAAAACCTATATTTGTCCATATTATCCACCCAACCCTATTATTGTTAATAACTATTAAAATAACATTATTTAAAAAAAAATCATTTATCAACTATAAATCATATTGTTGAATAGACTTCTATTAGTAATACGATAGAGTGATAGACTATGATAGAGTGATAATTGAATTTAAATTTTGTTATATTCACAAATTCTTTTGCATTGTATTATATTTGTTAATATTTTGAATATGATTGCTATATTTGTCATTGTGTGTGTTTTTTTTTTTTTTTTTTTTTTAGAATAAAAGAGAAATAAACAAAACTGAAAAAACAATCGAAAAGATTCCACAATAAAAACGGTCATTCAAATTAACGTCTAATTTCTTCCAGCACAGAAAACAAATGCGTGCCACGTAATTATAGATTTATAGTTGCATTGAACCTATAAAAAAAAAAAAAAAAACTCTTTAATCGCATTACTATAATATAATGTTGTAGAGATTCGTTTTTTAAAATCCACGAAATTCTTGAATCAAGTTAGAATTTAGAGATTTGGTTTTTAAAATTCACAAAATTCCTTTTTTTAGTTCAACATATTATGTTTGGGGAGGGTCGTCCCGTCTCGGCTCCCTTTTTGGGATTAGAATGTTGTAAAAATTGCAAAAATAAGGTTTAGCAACCGTTTTCCATCTATTTTATTCTTTTTTTAATTTTGATTATATAAAATATGTTATTGAAAAATGTATTTAAATGTTATTAATGATAAGAAATTCCTATTTACAGTTTATATATAAACACACAAAGTAAAAATATCTTTTCAACAAAAGAAAAAAAATCGCACAAAGTAAAAGTTTGGACAAATATTAATTTGTAACGGTTAAACTTTGAGTGTCCTATCAATTAAAATTTTAAAATAATAATTATATCAATTTAAATTCTAAACTATCCATTTGAACTCTCATTTAGATTTTGTTAGACCAATATTGTGTGAAACTTATATTTGAGTCAATTAAATTCCTTATCTAACACACTCAATCTAGACCATTCATTATGATTGCATGATTGAAAATCATCCCTGCATTAATTTTCATAAATGTGTAGGCTTCTTCAAATGTTAGTTTTACAGAAGAGGCGATTAGAGTAAATGCACGATAATTTTCAATGAAAATTTTGATCAAGAATCTAAATTGATTAGTTTAAGGGTTTAACTAATACAATTATCTCCCTATCCCCTAACCCATCTAAATGGAGATGGAGCGAGTCAAGGTGTAGCAAAAAAAACTTCTCCATTCAACATGTTGTGATGGAGATTCGAACTTCTGAAAATATATGCTTTGTCTAGTTTTTTTAAGTACTAGAATAAAAAAGAGGATGAAGAACTAAGAAATGGTAAATCAATGATGGTAGCACCAGTAATTAAAAAAAAATCATCAACCCAAACTTCATTCTAACAATATAGTTGCATTTCAAAATTGTTGTGGGTGAAATTGGATTGACGAAATATGTCAAAAGTTAGGATAAAAGATTGGATTAGGATCAAATAAGTCTAAAGCCAACTAGTCATTGATTCAATCAGATCTAATCATAATTTGTGGGATAAGGAAAAATACATCTCATCCTAATTCTGACAATATATATATATATATATATATAAACTACAAATTATTCTCCTTATAAATACATTATTATAATTTCATATGAGTAATTTTGTATGGTCTGTCCTGACTTTGGCATTGGAGTCATTTTTTGTTTGTTTTGTAGGAGAAGTGATCTAGATCATGCCTGTTTCCAATTGGTCCAAATTCCTTAATGAGATCATCCTTAAAAACTTTATGCTAACCTGTATTTACTAAATCACATGCATGATAAACAAATTTAGATAATAAAACATAAACCATTAACTTTATTTTATATAGAAAATAAATTAAGGTAAAAGAACATCCTCAATAACAAACTCCCGCTAAACCATGGAATCAAAAAAGTGACTAACACGCATGTGAGTAACATGCTCATGAAAAACTTTAGGTGATAAACCTTTAGTCAATGGATCTACCACTATAGAATTTGTTCCTAAGTGTTCTATCAAAATTTGACCATTCTAAACTCTTTCTTTAACAACCAAAAACTTCACGTCTACGTGCTTTGACTTCACATTGCTTCTGTTGTTGTTGGAATACATCACTTTCGACTTATTGTCACAAAATAATTTTAGTAATCTTTCTATGCCAACCATTATCTGCATCCTAGTGATAAAAATTCGCAAACATATTCCTGATTGAATGCCTCATAACATTGCTATAAACTCGGCAGCCATGGTAGAAGAAGTCATCGGCGTTTGTTTGACACTTTTCTAGGATGCAACTCCTCTAGCCAACATAAAGATATAGCCAGAAGTGGATCACAAAGTGTCTTGACATCCAACATAATTGAAATAAGAATACCCAATGATCTCCAGAACTTCTAATCTCCGATAAGTGAGCATATAATCTTTTGTTCTCTGTAATTACCTCATAACCCATTTGGTTGCTTTCCAATGATCCATCATCGGGTTGCTCAAATATCTACCTAACACTCCAACTATGAACGCAATAGCTAGACGAGTACATACTTGAGCATACATTATACTTTCAACAATCGATACATAGGGAATCTTTTGTATCTCCTTAGTATTGAGTACAGTCTTGGGGCATTGACCTAAATGAAATTTATCACCTTTAGCGACAAAGGTATTTCCTGGTGTACAATCTTTCATGTCAAATCTACTCAAAATCTTTTTAATGTAGTTCTTTTGTGACTATCTCAAAATACCTTGAGAACGATCTCACAGTATTTCAATTCCTAATACAAAAAGAAGCATCACTAAGATCCTTCATCTCAAATTTTTTTTTTGAGAAGCCTCTTAATGTCATGCAATAAACTTGCTATGAGCGTTTCATCTACATTAACACTAGAAAGATTGATTTTCTCCCACTGAACTTGTGATATACATAATATTCCACGATATTTACCTTAAAACCAAAGGAGGTTATTACATCATGAAATTTATGATAATATTGACGAAAGACTTGCTTGAGGCCATAGATAGATTTCTTCAGTTTGCACACCATAGTCTTTGAATTACAAGATACAAAGTTTTCTAATTTTACCATATAAATCATCTCATCAATGTTCCCATTGAGAAATGTAGTTTTTACATCCATCTAGTGTAACTCTAAATCAAAGTGAGCTATTAGTGCCATGATTACCCTGAAAGAGTCTTTCGATGAAACTGGAGAGAAAGTCTCAATGCCTTCCTTTTGAGTAAAACCTTTTGTAACAAGATGAGCCTTATATCTTTCGATATTTCCTTGCGAATCCCTTTTGGTTTATATATCCATTTACAATGTATGGGTTTCATTCTTGATGGCAATTCGACAAGTTCCCAATGAATCATTATCGTTCATGGATTTTATTTTCTCTTCCATAACATTTATCCACTTTTGAGAGTTAGAACTTTGTAGAGCTTGTTAGAACTTTGTAGAGCTTGTTGGAAGTTGATTGGATCATCTTCCATTATGCCTACATCATCTTGATGTTCTTGAAGAAATACAATATAATCATCTGAAATTGTACTTCTTCTTTCCCTAGTGAATCTCCTTAGTGGCACTTCTTGAAGTTGTTGAGTTTAAACTTCAAAGTCAACAATGGGGACTTCGATGTTGTCTTTTCTATAATTGGTTCGATAGTGAAATCATGAATTGGAGCCTGAACATCATTTATAACCATATTTGGAAAAGAAATCAATTCCTTTTCAAAGACAACTTTCCTTATGTTATCTTCCTCTTTAATCTCAACATCCTCAAGGAGTCTAGCATTTCACATCTCAAACAATGATCTAGAAGTAGGATCATAAAACTTAAAACCCTGAGAGCACTCAGAATACCCAATAAAATAGCAGTTAATAGTTCTTAATTCTAATTTTTTTTCATTAGGCCTGTAAGGTCTAGCCTTATTTGGACAACCCCAGATGTGAAGATACCTAATCTAGACTTTTTTCCTGTCCACCGCTCATAAGACGTTTTAGCTACTATTTTACTAGATACCCTATTTAGGATATATGTTGTAGTCTCTAGTGCCTCACTGCAGAGGGTTTCTAGTAGAGAAGAATGATTAATCATACTTCTTACTATATCCTTAAATGTTCTATTTCGCCTTTCTGCCATACCATTCATGTTGGGTTTTCCCGACATAGTGTATTACAGAACGATTCCACATTCCTCTAGGTATTTGGCAAAGGGTCCTGGACATTGTTCACTTGATCCATCATATATGCCGTAGTATTCACCACCACGATTGGAAATTGACAGCCTTAATTTTCTTTCCAAGTTGAAGTTCAACTTCAGCTTTGAAAGACTTGAAAACATCTAAAGATTGAGACTTCTCATGAATTAAATATAGGTACCCATATCTTGATAATTGTCTATGAACGTAACAAAATATCATTCCAAGAAACCGAAGGGAATACACCACAAATGTTTGTATGTATTAGTTCTAAGATGTTTAAGCATCTGTTGGCACCTAATTTTCTTATGTTTGTTTGTTTTCCCTTAATACATTTCACACAAATGTCAAAGTTACTTAAATCAAGGGAATCAAGAATTCCATCTGAATCAAGTATCTGAATTCTCTATTTGGAAATGTGGCCTAAGCGCTTGTGCCATAACATAGTGGAATTCTCATTTAATTTATGCTTTGTACCATATGAATTAGATAACAAGATCTTGTTAAATGAAGCAAAAGAAATCAACCATATATAGATTATCAATTAAAGAACCGATACTAATAAGCTTAGAATCTTGAAAATGATTAACTATATTATTTCCAAAAGAACATGAAAAACTAACTTTATCCAAACCGGAAATAGAACTTAATTCCGTCTAAATAATGGTACAATAAATTCAAATCCAAATAACAACCAGTTTTAAATGTAATCTAAAATTCCCAACAGCTTCAATTGGAACTGCTTTTTCATCGCCTACATAGATGAATCTCTCAGCCTCACTTGGCGGCTGGCCCCGCAGGCAACCATGCATTGATATACTTATGTGAGTAGTAGCACTAGAACCTACTCACCAATTATCGGTAGGTACAAAAGCTAAATTAACTTCAGAACAAACCAAAGTAAGAAGTTTACCATTCTTTACCCGTTATTTGGTGTATTTGAGACAATCTTTCCTGAAGAGACCTTCTTTTTTACAAAAAAAAAAAAAAAAAAAAAAAAGAGAAAAAGAGAAAAAAAGGATTTTTAGTAATCTGTTTCTCTTTCTTATTTTGTTGAGAGGTCCCTTCTGCAGCACCCTTAGATTTCCTTTTCTTCTTATCATGAGAGTTAGTTGCCAAATGAGCACTTTATGTCCTTTCTCTCTTAATCCTATCTTCTTCTTGCACACATTGTGAGATAAACTCATTAATACTCCATTTTTCTTTCCGAGTGTTATAGCTTATCTTAAACTGAGTAAATTGTGCAGGAAGAGAGATAAGTACCATGCACGAGTAATTTTCATTTATCTCGATATCAAGTGCCTTTAACTTATTTGCGAGATTGGACATTTCTATAACGTACTCCCTTATATTTTCATTGCCTTTATACCTTATAGAAGTTAAGGAAGTCAAAAGACTACTTGCTTCCCTTTTCATTTTTAGTAAAACATTTCTCAATTTGAGCAAGAAACTTATTAGCATTTTCACTTTCTGTAATAGAGCCCCGAAAAGAATTCGGAATGGAGTGCCTAATGGTCATCAGATACATACGATTTGACTGTTCCCACTTCTCTATATTAGCAATATTTGATCGTTCCTTAGTAGAAGTAGGTTTATCAGTCCTTAATGCGAGATCCGAATCCATACATAAGAGAAGTATCTCTAGGCTTTCCTTCCAAATCTTGAAGTTCGATCTATTCAACTTAGGGATTGAACTCATATTTCTAGATATTTGAGTAAAACTAACTGAAACAATAAACAACAAAACATATACTCACAATTAAAATATAATAAAATAATTTCACATATACAGTGGACCCCTTTAACAAAATACCTAACACAACATTGATGTCTAGCCTTTGGGCAAAAACACCAACTGTAAATGGTACTTTCAATGCAGTAATCTAAGTGTTGACAATAAATTACGTCAAAAAATAGCATTTCTGGACCGACTATTTTTCACATGAGCAATATTTATAATTATCACATACTCATTATCACATGCATACCCACAATTTGGCCAAGCAATTATCTTTTTTTGGATCGATAATTATCTGCATAATTTCATGAATATGCACATCTTTCATAATTAAATTAATCTAGACAACATAGACTATTTTGGTATCATATTATTTTGATCAATTCAATCCAAAATATAAGGCACAATAATATAATAATTTTATTGTACAAAAGTAATAGAAGAAAAACACCATATAATCTTTACCAAAATTTTCTCAATAATTGTATACATATAATACAACTAAAGCAATATAAACATGTGAATATCATCAAATATCATCAAGCAAATTTAAATTTAAATCCACCAAAATATCAATCAAATTTAAATTTAAATTTACCAAAATATCAATCAAATTTAAATTTAATCCACAACATGATCAATAAATCTTAAATCCTCAACTAATTAATCAAATTAAAACCAGATTCACAAAATTATCGATAAAAAAATTAAATTTAAAACTACATATTACCAATTATAAAAACTTGATTTTCTTAAAAAAAAAAAAAAATCAAAGTTATTTGTTAAGAATTAAATTTTAAAAAAAAAACATTTATAATTCAAGCCAATAACCGGAAGTGTGTGGGCCACACTTCTTCAAGGCTCTACAGAGCAGCGGCAAGAGACCCAATCCCTTCAGCCGCAAGACCTGCAACCGAAATTCACGAAACAACAGTCGGCATCACCTGCGAATGAAACTCACAATACATATACATACCACCGACGAGAACTTTATGCACATGGATGGTTTCGGGGTGGTTTTTTTTCTTTTTTTTTTAATTAATAATAATTCTTTAACCAAAATCAAAATTAAATCACAAAATCAATAAAAAAAAAAAACGAAGGTAAACCAACAATTAAAAATGAAACACATGTTCTGATACCAATTGTTAGCCTAATTACTTTAACTCTATATTGAATAGATTAACTCTAGGATTATTCATGTTAAATTGTCAAAATAACATACCGAATTCTATTGAAAAAAATTGTGATGGATATAAATTGACTATTGTCTTCTTTAATCAAAAAGTCTGAATACCCTTGTGGAATCTTTTTGTATTCAAGAAAGACTGACTGTTTATTGTTTTGATATATTGAGGACCATAGTAATTAGGATTCCGAATCCCATTAAACCCTAATTAAGTAGGAATGAGCTTCCACCCATTAAATCCATACATATTATTATTTAAATACGTCTAACATCCTTGACACCAAAATGTTGTAGGATTAGGTGGTTAGTCCAGGTGGTTTGAACACTCATATATAAAAAAGGGTACATGTAAGTTGGTCCAGACAATCACAAATATAAAAGAAAAAAAATTCTTTAACATCCTAATCGGATACACACCTTTAAAGTAGAGATTTAAATTCATGGTTTATATCAAAATTATAATGTATTTAATTAAATGTATAGGGCTGAAATTGATATACCAACATGTATCCCTCCATGCAAAATGAATCCATATCTAAGATACATGTCATCTTTAAATTGTTCCCATGATCGAAGTTTAGAGAATGAATATATACTAAAAAAAAAAAAATAGATATGTTTATAATTTAATTGTGTGGCTAAGATATTACTTTCCACTTGGCGAATTAAAAACCCTCCATGAAACCCAGATCCAAATGAGATAAAAGAGGCTTCACATTGCATGTGACCCACTTTGCACTTCAAAGCCGGCCACGTGGCTCGCAAGCTGCCAAAATTCTTCCACATAGTTCTTTTTTGAAAGTAATAATTTGCCACGTTTAAAATGTGATTTCCAACCCCATTTTGATATTATTAAAAAAAAAAAAATTAAATTATAAATTTGGTGATTATTATTTTTTTAAAAAAAAATTAGAATTTAAGCTCTATTTACTTGAGAAAAAAATTCATAAATTATTGGTAATCTGAAAAGTAAACCCAATTTGATCACGTTGTTGTTTACCTGTATTCCGTAATTGTAATGAAATGTGGCGCACTTCTAAGTTTGTAATAAAAAAAAAGTAATATGATTGAAAAGTGGAAGGTGATCAATCAGATTACATTTTCAATATTACGCATGGGACTCGCTAACCCATACTGTTGCTATTATTGTTATGATTACGATATAAGAAATATGAATCTGTCACATTTATTGTTATCTTATCATTACTGTTACTATTACCGCTACTGTTTAAATGGAACGTAACAATAACGGTAACAATAAATGTGACAGAATCGTAATTCTAAGTAAACATAATCAAAAGAAAACCAATTACGTTTGCAATTGTGACCTAGTACGATTGATCTATCAATGAAATTTCATTACGATTGTACCGATTTTTATTACGAATTGTTGAACTGGTATGAGTTCCTATTTTCTATAGTTTTAAAAGTTAAGATTTAGTTCTTATGGTTAGATAAAACCTCATAACTAGTCCTTATGGTTCGATAAAATTCTCATATTTAATCCCCACACCCTGACTACTTAGAAGATTTTATTAAACTATGGGACTAAATTCTAATTATAAACTACCCGACTAAATTTTAACTTTCTTAGAAAAGTGATCGTAGGTCTATGTGAATCATGTTTTAAACAATTTTAAAAGATGATTGTAACTTAAGGTTTACATGCAACTCTTAATTACTGATTTTAATTTCTAATTTCATTTTGTTATAACAAATATAAACCAATGAAATAAATTAAAACCATACATTGCATGTTTTGACATACTTTAGTAAATTATAACATTTATAAATTATCTAAGGTAGTGTCATACTTCATGGAACTTCATTTCATTACTAATATATATAACATTTATATAATAAAGTAATGACACATATAATAGCATACATCCATACATACATTGAACCATATATTATCACATTTATAATATAAATAATGCATGTATATGCTATTAATGCATGCATGCATATATTATAACTTTTATACTATATGATGCATGGACATGCTATATTAATTAAATCATGCATATACATATATATAACACTTATAATATAAATGATGCATGAAATTAAATGCATAACCTATGGTGGGATTTTATTATATATGACATATAAAAAATGAATAAAACATACATCACATGTATATCTAAAATAGTAGTTAATGGACGGGGATTGGGCACCTATTAAAAAAAAATAAGGCTAACTATTACAAAATAAAAGCCTTCCGATTTGAAACAGGTGAACCGGGCCTTGAACCGCTCGAACCAGACAAGGAACCGATCCAGATGAACCCAAACAGCTCGAACCGGAGAACCCACAAACCGAACTGGATCGGCAGAACATGAACTAGGGCAAAACCGCATGAAATCTCCATCTCGGAATTTCTCGACGTTGTGCCCTAGCGTCGCAATGCTATGAAGAATTTCTTTGTTCCCCACATCGCAACATCGTGACGCTAGCAAAACATCACAACGCTATTGTACAGTCGCCACTCTACAGTTTCGAACTACTTCGAAACTCCATCGTTTTTCCGCCTTGAATTCTCCAGAAACCAGTTAGGAACAACCATGAATGACTCAACATATGAATTTACAGACTCGATCGTAAGTTTACGCCTTAAAACACGGGATTTACAACACCAAATTTGTAAAACAAAAGCGATAAATCTAAATGCCCAATCCCGTAAACATCCATTAATGCAAACCATTCATCATAAAACTCATCGTATGGATTTACAGAATGCAAATACCCATCAATGATTGTAAAATTTTGGGAATTTGGATCAAAACCTTGTGTTTTTTTTATACCAATTGAAGGATCCTAGATGAGGAGATTCTTGAGCGGAAGTGGATCGTCCCAAATCCCATTTTTACAGAAGTCATAATTTTACAGAGATAGAAAACAATTGAGATAGAAAACAATTATGTATTTTAACAATAAATAATTATACATGCTAATAACGAGATAACATAAAATTAAAATGGGTTAGAAAACTCTTACCTTTTAAAGAAAGTTTTCTTCAATTGGAAAAAACCCTCAGTATTCTCAAGTAAAGAACCCAGAAGGTGTGGGCTCTGATTGTTTTAGATTTTTTGTGAGGGAAGAGAATTGATTGAGAGAAGAAAATAAGGAACAATAGTTTTTTCTGAGAACCCAGAACTCCTTTGTGAGTTTTTTCAAGAAGAAGAAGGAAACCATGTAGCAATTGTTCCTACTTACGTAATGTGGGGAGAAAAGAGAGGGGGGAAGTTACAACTCCCTCCCATTAATTAATTCAAAACTAATCAAATAATTATATATATATATTATAAATAATTTAATATATATTAATATGATAACTACCTTATCATATAATATATATTAAACTATACGTTATGTCAAATATAACATATAACCTACAGTTGTAATATTGTATCATATATAATATAACCTAGTTTCTTTTCTCTCACTAATGGCTTTAATATAAATCACATTTATATTAAATTCAACTATATGAATCCAATTCATACAATTAATATTTGAATCATATTCAAATATTTATTTCCTCTCATAAATACTTAATATTATAATATATCCAATATATTATAGTAATTATATGATATATAATTAAAATTAAATTAATTATATCATATATAATTAATTCCCTCAATTAATTTGAACAATTCAAATTAATCTAAAAACTGATTCTCATTCAATCTCGTTGAGCTATTAAGGGGACCTCATGGCTTGAAGCTCCAACGGTACGTGAGTAATTAGTTAAACTCTTTAATTAAATTATTCATCATCAGTTAACTGTTGGACACTCCACTAGAAACTAATAGCTGCACTCTTCGCACTACAGATATATTTTTGTGTCCATTGGATATAACCAATCAACAGTACGATGACCCTTCACAAATTGTTCATAAGTATAGGTGGACCAAAATTATTGTTTTACCCCTATAGTTACATTTAACTCCTTAAGTACCAATGATCCCTCTAATGAACAATCAATCAAATCCAACTATGACCAAAACCCTTATTGGGTTAGGAGAGGGTGTGGCGCCATATTGTTCAAGGCTCGGAATCAGCCTTTAAAAGAGCAATTTATCTACTTGCCTCGACATTGGGGAAGGAGTGAATTCCTTCTTGTGTAGCTGTGTTCCTAGCTCTTCAATAAGACGAATCCCAAAATGGTAGGCTTGTTGAGTCGGCGATCTGACCACTCTCACCCATACAAATCAAAGGATTGCCCTTATAGACAAGAATTCACAACTTACTCAAGGTTCAGGTTATGTTACCTATGGTCATCCTGATGAAACGTATGTCTCTATTATAAACGGTGTTATATAATGAGACTAAACATTTTGTGGTCCAATTTTATACAAATTCATTTGTATAGAATATTCCCGTTCACATGTCTTCACATGAATGATCAGGATCAGATCATTTGTAGCACTTTACAACAATTGTAACATCTACAAAGCGAACCATACTCGTAGTGTCACCAAGATAAGGTATCCGACCTTATCCATCAACTACAGACCATTTAGGTTATGACTTAAACATGATCCACCCATATGTCTCTACATACATGTTTAAGCTTACAAGATAACCCGGGATATTAGTTTATTGGTTTGTGGTTAATGCAACTAATTTTGAAATAAAATATCACATGTTTTATTACATAAATAAAATGTTTGTACATTACAATTACAAATTACAAAACCTTACAAGATTCAGGACATCAACCCCAACAAAGACAAAATAGAATACAAAACAATCAATAACATTTCTTTAATTAACATCGATAACTCTTTGATGACGATCAATTGATAACATTTACTATCTAGAAGTTTTAGAACATAAAACCCAACAACACGTTCTCTCATGTTTGCCCATAATGTTTCAAACTTTTTTGGGGAGAAATCATCCACATTGCCACATATCTTATAAATCGAATGCCTAGCTGAGTTCTCAATTTTAAATCTCCTAGAGATGTTTTTCTCAAAATTCATCCCCAACTCCAAATTTTTCCTCCAATTTAACTCCTCGTGTATTTGGATGTTCTTCCTTTATTCATAATCATTCTTCTCATCAATCCAAACTTGACCCAAAATCTATAAAGTGCATTTTTCTAGGTTATTCATCACACCAAAAAGGGAATAAATGTTATTCTCAAACCACTAGAAAAATGTATACATTTATGGATGTTACTTTTTTTTTTTTTTTTTTTTTGAAAATCAATATATATTTTTTTTTCAAATCTCAAATTCAGGGGGAGAATATGAGAGAATTTGATCCATTGGAAGTTAAGTTTACTAAATGAGCTACCTACTTCCATATCTAATTCACCTACTGTTTTTGAACCTAAAGCCTCACAAAGTCGAATTCCTATTTTTTATAAAAAAAGAATAGGAGGCCCCTTGAAAAACTCAGTAGGTCAAGCACATGAACCAAGCTGATTCTCACTGAATCCCATTGGTAAGAATCTTACTCTCATGGCTCCATTGGTTGATGATACAACGTTGTCAATTACTCAGAGAAAAGGTTTCAAAAGTTATACTAGCCATCTCATTGAAAAATATGTGACATATAGAAAGTTGCTTCAATCTTATCAAGCCTTTGTAACTAAGTTGGACAACATTCAAATCCCACAAAATATTCAAGATGCACTAAAAGATCCCAAGTAGAAAAATGTTGTGGATGAAGAAGTTAAAGCTCTTGAAAGTAATGGAACGTGAACTCTTAATAAACTTCCTCCTAGAAAGAATCTTCTTGGTTGGATTTTCATGGTTAAGTACAAATCAGATGACAATATTGAAAGATTTAAAGCAAGACTTGTTGCTAAGGATTTTACCCACTCATATGGTATAGATTACTAAGAGACTTTTGCCCCTGTTGCAAAATTGAGCATTGTACGTGTACTTTTATCTTTAGTTGTAAATCTAGATTGGCCTATTTATCAACTTGATTGTTAGGATACTGATTCTTGAAAGACTTTATTATAGAACGAGTTGGTACAATCTCTCAGAATAGCAACTAAACGAATGAACGAATTCTTTATTAAACGATATGAGACAAACACAGACTAGACGATCACTTATCAAACTCCAAACGGTCATTTACAAAACTCTATACAATCGCTTACAGTCTCTACACGATTGCTGAGTAATACTAGATGATCGCTTACAAAATACCTCACGATCGCTTACAAGATACTACACGATAGCTTACCAAATTCTATACGATCGGCTATCAAATGCCACATGATCGCTAGGCTCCGCTGCACGATCGTTTAGTAGAAGAGGTAGAGAAGATGAGCGGCACACTACGATTGAATCTACACGATAGAGACTTTCGAACTCCCACTCTCGAAAGCTCACCTTCCTCACTTCTGATATTCAAAATCCTCCATCCTCTCTCTTTTCGTTTCTTTCTTCTTTTAAACCTCCACTTCTCCCAACAGAATTGAAAGTAGTCCTTAACTGATTCAACCGCCTCTCCTCTATTCTTTCTTTCTTGATATTACAACATAATTGAAGGCCTATCATTACCTACCCCCTCCACCTTTACCTTGTCCTCAAGGTAAAGTTCTAGTTGTCCAACTCATTTCTTTAGCTGTGACACATGACACACTGGCTAGATCGACATGTCTAAAGGTTCAATTTGTAAGCTACTGATCCCACTCTGTCCACCACCTAATATGGTCCATAATACTTGGGAGATAATTTCACATTTTGCTTTTGCCGAACTGAAATTTGGCGATAGGGCAGTAACTTCAGCCACACTCAATCACCAACTTGAAAACTAACATCACGTCGCTTCTTGTCAGCAAACTTCTTCATTTTCTCTTGAGCCACCCTCAAATTGTCTTTAAGCACGCGCAATACAACATCTCTGTCTCGCATTTGTTGGCCCAAAGTCGCTTTGGCCGTACAATCATTCCCATAGTAAATCAACACTGGAGGTTGTCGTCCATACACAATCTGAAAAGGTGCAAAGCCAGTAGAAGCATTATGCGTAGTGTTATACCAATATTTCACCCAATGCCACCAGTTAATCCATTCTTTCGGTAGCTCTCCACAGCAGCACCTCCAATACATTTCCACGCTACGATTCACCACCTCTGTCTGATCATCCGACTAAGGATGAGAAACTGTACTGCGATGGAGTTTGGTACCCAATAGTCGAAACAACTCTTGCCAAAAGTGACTCACAAACTTCTTGTCTTGGTCTGAGACAATGAACTTCGGCACCCCATGCAGTTTAACTATTTATCTACAAAATGTTTCTACTACAATACCAGCATTTAAAGGATGTTTCAAAGGCAAGAAATGAGCATACTCCACAGATCGATATGCTTCCACAGTCATTTCTTGTTTAATAGCCAAGAATCTTCCACAGATCGATCCCTCTTTTGAAGATCGAAATTTGGCTAACATCATTTTCTTCAAGTTTTCCGAATCTTTGAACGGCTCTTTGTCTACCTTCAACCGGTACCAATCTAATGCGGTGCCGTCGAAACTCACAACTGCCACTGTCATTTTCTCAAATTCAGTCAACTTATGAACTTGAAAATAACGGTCTATTTTGTATAACCACGCGTCTGGATCACTTCCGCTAACACATTGGCATTTCTACTTTCTTGAATTCACTCCGGTAGCAAATCGCTTCTTCACCAGATGCTTTCACCGAACTATTTGTTCCACACACCTTATTGGCATTCAATCCTTCTGCCTCTTCCATCAACTTTGCTTTTTCTTTGGCCATTTTCGTAACATAGGAAATGAACATTTGCTGATGTTTCTCTGCCTGCAATCACAATTGCTCAATGCTCTTTGCTAACGTTACCAAATTCTCCTCTATGGTTGGCAATTTCTGCATTACCCTGAGTTCAGAGATCTCTTGGTTCAATAACTCCAGTTTCTCTTCAAAATGTTTCTGAACCATACTTACCCAGGTGGTTGCTCTAATACCAATTTGTTAGGATACAGATTCTTGAAAGACTTTATTATCATAACTGAAGGAAATCGGATCCGAGATTTTCATGAGTAGCAGAAACAAGATTATTCCAAATCACAATCATGAATGAACAATATATTTACAGTCGTCTTCAAACAAGCGGTTATACAATTGATATAAAAATTCAGCATGAATAACTACAAATACACAAAGGGAAAAATTGTACGAACAATTGAAGATGTGTCTCCACGCTCCTTTACGCATGACCAATCGAACAACAGCAACCTCAAACGCTCGATCTACACGACCACAACGAAGCACAAACTCTTCGCACTCGTCCTCAACTATCGCCTTGGTCACGAACTCCTTAGCAACAGCACGAACGACCTCCAGAAAACCTCGACGATTTCGAATTGAGTATAACACCACCAACAAGGCTACCTTGGTAGTGTGAGAATCCAGAGAGTGGGCTCTGTTCGGACTTGGAATAAGGCAGACGAAGGAGGAAACACCGATTGCATACACGACTGGGCTAGTGGGAGATGACGGAGACCTATCATATAGGTCAATGTCTAATCGTTTAGCTAAAGTTATACGATCGTCTAGCAAAAGCTATGCAATTATTTAGCTCATCGCCTAGTCGGTCTGTCGCTTACAGACACTACACGATCGTTTACTTTGGACAAGCGATTGTATAGCAAAACTATGCGATCGTTTGGTAAATACAATGCGATCATTTAGTTCACCACTACACGATCGTTTAGCTCGCCCTAGACATCGTTTAGTAAATCCATATTTACTTAACGACTACCGTTCGATCCCTTTTTGTCGAGAGAAATCTCAAAAAACTTTTTACAAATTTGTAAAACTTACTAAAATTAGGAAAATCATTTTCCTTTTATCTCACGGTTACCATGAAGATCCAATAACCACCCACTCAATTGGTTATTAAAGAAAAAGAATTAATTATCCAATAATTAATATTATTATAAATATAAATGATAACCAACTTATCATACTATATTTATAACCGATAGTTTTAATATTTCATCTCATGAAACATATAAACCATAGTTCTTTTCTATTTCATGGTACTTAATGTAAATCTCATTTACATCAATCCTCCACTAGATGTATCTCATACATCATACCAATTATATCATATATAATCAAAATACCTCTTGTCAATTTGAACATTTCAAATCAACACCAAAAACTGATCCTCAACTGAATCCATTGAGCTTCCAAGGGAACCTTATGGACTTGTAGCTCGAAGCTCCAACGATACGTGAATAACTGACTAAACTCTTTAGTCCTAGGATCCACCATCCGTTAACTGCCAGACACTCCACTAAAGACCAACAGCTGAACTCTCCTTACCATATATATATTTTGTATCTTAACCAATCAGCAGTGCAACAACCCTTCACAGATCACTTGTAAGTACAACTGGGCCAATAACCATTATGCCCCTGTAGTTACATATGTCTCCTTAAGTACCACTGATCTCTCTAATGAACATAAATCATAGTCCCACTATGACCGAGTCTTCTCTTCCAAAGAGAAGCTGTGGCCACTATGTTCAAGCCCAGAATCAACCCTTAAGGGAGCAATCTTTCTACTTATCCCTGCTTCAGAAAAGCAGTGAATTTCATCTTGTGGATTGAGTTCCCAGCTCCCAGATCAAACAAGTCTCCAAAAAGATAGGCATGTTGAGTTGACAATGTGATCACTCTTACCCATACTAATCAAAGGACTGCCCTCAAAGGCAAAAGTTCCCAAAATACTCAGGATTGAGGTCGTGTCACCTATGGTCGTTTAGGTGAGATGTAAGTCTCTAGTATCAACGGTGTTATATACAGAGTCTAGTAATCTCGTGGTCCAGGTCTTATACAAACTCTTTGTATAGGATACCTCCGCTTGCACGTCTACACATGAATGGTTAGGATCTACCATCTGTAGTAGTTTACAACACTTGCAAATCTCTACAAAGCAGATCGTATCCGTAGTGTCACAAGATCAGGTATCTCACCTTGATCCTTATACCATAGACCTATTTAAGTTATCACTTAAGGCATGATCCACTTATATATCACATATACATGCTTAAGTTCATATAAGATAATCAAGGAGCTTTGTTTATTAAATATGAGTAAATACCAGAATTAAATTTAAACAATGTGTATTTTTACAAAACAATGAGACTCCGGGAGAATTAGGACACCAATCCCAACAGTAACGAGTTGGTACAATCTCCTAGAATAGCAACTAAATGATGAATGAATTCTTTATTAAATGATATTAGACAAACAGAGACTAGACGGTCACTTATCAAACTCCAAACGATCGTTTACAAAGTTCTATACGATCGCTTACAGTCGCTACACGATCACTGAGTAATACTAGACGATCGCTTACAAAATACCCTGCGATTGCTTACAAGATACTAACGATCGCGTACCAAATTCTATACGATCGCCTACCAAATGCTACACGATTGTTGGGCTCTGCTGCACGATCGTTTAGTAGAAGAGGTAGATGATGAGCGACATACTACAATTGAATCTACACGATAGAGACTTCCAAACTCCCACTCTCGAGAGCTTACCTTCCTCACTTCTGATATTCAAAATCCTCCGTCCCCTCTCTTTCAGTTTATTTTTCTTTTAAACCTCCACTTCTCCCAACAAAATTGAAAGTAGTCCTTAATCGATTCAACTACCTCTCCTCTATTCTTTCTTTCTTGATATTGCAACATAATTGGAGGCCTATCATTGATGTTAAAAATGCACTTGAATAGTGATCTTGATGAAGAAGTTTACATGCAGATTGCCCTAGAGTGGTAAACAAGTTTAATCGAAACTTGGTATGCAAGTTGAGAAAGTTATTATATAGATTAAAAAATCTTCCTGTGTTTGGTTTCTCAGATTTGCAAAAGTTATGATTAAAAGTGGTTATTGTCAATGTCAAACTGAGCTTTGTTTGTGAAATCCTCAAATGGTAAAAGTGCAATTCTTATAGTATATATAGACAATATTATCATTATAGGGATAATCCAGAGGATATACTTTATCTGAAAAAGTACTTACAACAAAATTTGAAATAAAAGATTTGGAAAATTTGAGATACTTTTTAGGAATGGAAGTGGCGAGATCTAAGAATGGTATTGTCATTTCTCAACGGAAATATATTTTATGACTTACTAAATGAGATAAAAATCTTAGGTGTAAGCCTAGTGAAACACTTATGGATCCAAATATAGTCCAACACTAAAGTGGAAAGATAATTGCAGTTGACAAGAGCAGTCGTGTGGAAAAATTAATTTACCTATCACATACAAGACCAGATATTACATACTCAATTAGTATTGTTAGCCAATATATAAACAATCCAAACAAACATCATCTAAAGGTTGTAAATCGAATTTTAAAATACTTTAAAGGACTCCAGGTCATGGATTATTGTTTAAAAGGTCACCAAGTAGGATGGTTGAATCTATACTGATGCTAGTTGGGCTAGAGAATTAACTTATCGAAGATCTACATCTGGTTATTGCTCTTATGTTTGGGGCAACTTAGCCACTTGAAGGAGTAAAAAGCAAAAAATTGTGGCAAGAAACACTGCAGAAGCTCAATACCAAGCTCTAGCTTTGGAAAGAATGTGGATTCAAAGACTTTTGAAAGAACTAAAACTAGAAACATTGGCCTCATTCAAAATATGGTGTGATACTCAAGCAACAATTAACATAGCAAAAAATTTTATTCTTCATAAAAGAACAAAGTACATAAAGGTAGACCGTCATTTCATATCTAAAAAAGTCAGCAATAACATAGTGGATCTAAACTATGTTCTATCTCACCATCAGATGCTGATATTCTACAAGTACATCACAACACCTGTAACAATCTATAAAGCGGGCCGCATCCGTAGTGTCACCAAGATAAGGTTTCCCCTGTAACAATCTATAAAGCGGGCCGCATCCGTAGTGTCACCAAGATAAGGTTTCCTTCCTATATCCATATACAACAGACCATTTTGGTTATCACTTAAGGCATAATCCACCTGTATGTCTCCACATACATGCTTAAGTTACAACGATAACCAGGGATCTTAGTTTATTGGTTTGTGATAAAACAAATAAAACATCTCATATTTCATATACAACAGTGAAGAAAATATCTCATATTATTAGAATACAAACGTTTGTTCAATACAGGTGTTTACAAACTATAGAACCCAACGAGAGTTAGGGCATCAACCTCAACAATCTCCCACTTGTCCTAAAGCGAGTGGGGTGTACAAAACAACAAGTACAAAACAATAAAATAGGGCACTAAGGTCCAGTACAAAAATCTCCCACTTGCCCTAGTCCAGTCGCAGGTGGTCCCGTAGACTCATGCTCTGAAGGTGACTCTAAAAAACTATAGTCGTGAGAGCCTTTGTAAACGGGTCAGCAACGTTGTGCTTCAAAGTGATCTTCGTGACTATCACGTCCCCTCAATGCACTATCTCACGGATGAGATGATACTTTTGCTCTATATGTTTGTTATGCTTGTGACTTCTAGGCTCCCTGGAGTTCGCCACAGCACCACTATTATCACAATAGAGAGTGATGGGCCTAGACATATATGGAACAACTTCCAGATCAGTCAGCAACTTTCTGAGCCAAACAACCTCCTTAGCAGCTTCACAAGCCGCTACATACTCGCTCCATCGTGGAGTCAGCAATACACCCTGCTTAGTGCTTCGCTATACTACAACTTCTCCGTTAAGAGTGAAAATTGACCCTGAAGTGGATTTTCGAGAATCCTTATCAGTTCGAAAGTCAGAGTCCGTGTATCTAGTAAGGATCAAATTCTTAGTTCCATACACAAGCATGTAGTCCCTCGTTCTACAAAGATACTTGAGAATGTTCTTGACTGCGGTCTAGTGATCCTGTCCTGGATTAGACTGATACCTACTGACTATCTCCATAGCGTAGTAGATGTCTGGTCTAGTACAGAGCATTGCATACATCAAATTGCTAACAACAGATGCATAGGGGACCCATCTCATCTCCTCAACCTCTTGAGGTGTTTTAGGACACATTTCCTTAGACAATGCAACTCCATGCCTGAAAGACAGTAAGCCCCTTTTAAATTTCTACATCAAGTACTTGAGCAACATCTTATCAATGTACGATGCCTGAAACAACGCTAGCACTTTGTTCTTCCGATCCCGAAAGATCTGAATATCAAGAATAAACTGAGCCTCTCCCAAATATTTTATTTCGAATTGGGTTGCTAGCCAGTTCTTAACTGCAGTCAGTAGAACTACATCATTCCCAATGAGTAAGATATCGTCTACATACAACACTAGAAAAACTACTGAATTGTTGATAATTTTCTTGTAGACACAAGACTCATCAACATTCTGGTCAAATCCGTACGATTTAAACTGAATGTTCCAAGATTGAGACGCCTGTTTCAACCCATAAACGAAACGATTCAGTTTGCAAATCTTTTGTTCTTGATCTTGGTCAATGAACCCCTTGGATTGTACCACATAAATGGTCTCTTTAAGATTATCATTCAGAAAGGCAGTCTTGACGTCTATTTTCCATATCTCATAGTCATAATAAGCAGAAGTGATGCAAACTAGCTTTACGCTTGTTCCACAACTCCAAAGGTGTTCTCACAACACTCTTGAAAGGAACAAAGTTGAGGATATACACTGCAGTCTCCATTGCGAAACCTCAAAACAAGTCCGATAAGAAAGTGTAACTCATCGTCGACCAAACCATGTCCAACAAGGTTCTATTTCTCCTCTTCACTAAACCATTCTACTGAGGTGTACCCAACACTGAGAGTTGGGAAACGATTCCATGTTCTATCACATAGTTCAAGAACTTCGAATCCAAAAACTCTCCACCTCGATTTGATCAGAGTGTTTTAATCTGTCTATCCAAGGTGTTTTCAACTTCAACCTTGAACTCTCTGAACTTTTCAAAGGATTTAAACTTCCATTGCATCAAATAAAAATACCCATACCGAGAGTAATCATCAGTACGATGAAATACTCATAGCCTCCCTTAGCTCGCACATTCATTTGACCACAAAGGTCAGAATGCATAAACTCTAGAGGCTCTTTGGCTCGATAACTTCTTCCAGTAAAAGGTCTTTTAGTCATCTTGCCCTCAAGGCAAGATTCGCACATCGGTAAAGAATTTTCCTGTAACTCGCTTAGAGGTCCATTCTTCACCAAACACTTAATTCTATTGAGATTGATGTGCCCTAATCGAATGTGCCAAAGTTGGGCATTTTCCTTAGGAGAAATCTTTTGTCGTTTATTTTAAGTTACGACAGTTTTAAACATCTTTATGTTATGGAGGGAACTCGTTCCTAACGGCCTTAGCACATACGAGTTATTTTCCAGTTTTGTTGAACAGATCTCAACTCCATCTTCATGAATAAACACTTTATTTAATTTGAAATTAAGAGTATAATTACACTGAATCAAACACTTTATAGAAATCAAGTTTCGCTTTAACTCAGGAACTATATAAACATTATTCAAAATGATAAACTTCTTCTATAAAGTCAACTAGAGCCCTCTCACTATTACGGCTAAGACGACGTGCCCGGTGCCTACTTGCATCGTCATCTCTCCAGCCTCAAGCTACCGCCAGGATCTAATCCCCTGAAAAGAAGAACAAACATGATTAGTGGCCCCAGAGTCAATAATCTAGGCAAAATCATCATTCTCCATTAAACAAGTTTTCAAAACTAGTAAATCATATTTACCTTATTTTGCCTTGGCCTTTGCCTTCTTCTTCTCATTTATCCAATATGGACAATTCCGCTTCCAGTGCCCATCTTGGTTACAATGAAAACACTTTCCTTTGTCACCGAGCGTTGGTCGCCTTCTCTGCTGGGCGACAAGCTGTGGGTTAGCAGGTGCCTTCCCCTTCCCCTTACCACCTTTGTTCTTCTTTCACTTGAATGTGTTAGAAGTAAAAGGTGTAGACTTTTTTCTTGAGGTCGAACTCTTATGGAACTTCTTTGATGACGAGGCAACATTTGCCTCATAAACCTTCTTCTCCTTACTTTTCAACAAGGATTGGAATGTCTGCAACTCGTTGAAGAGAGTTGTAAAGGTATAGTCCACTTCGTTCAGTATCGCATTACTTGCAGGAAGCTATCCGGAAACGAGTGCAGGATTATGCTACGTGGCTGCCCTCATCGATGCGTGATCCATTCATCTCCGCCACATTGAAGTGAACCATCATATTAAACACATGTTCATGAATAGAGGTGCCTTCCTCCATTTTGGAGTTGATGATGCATTTCAGAGCTTCATGCTTGAGCTGTCTATACGGTTGTCTAAAAATCAAGTTTCGCTTTAACTAAAAAACTACATAAACATCATTCAAAATGATAAACTTCTTTTATAAAGTCAATTGGAGCCCTCCCACTGCTACAACTGAGACGATGTGCCCAGTGCCTACTTGCATCGTCATCTCTTCAACTTCAAGCTACCGCTAGGATCTAATCCCCTGAAAAGAAGAACAAACATGATTAGTGGCCCTAGAGTCAATAATCCAGGCATAATCATCATTCTCCACTAAACAGGTTTTCAAAACTAGTAAATCATATTTACCTTATTTTTCCTTGGCCTTGGCCTTCTTCTCCTCCTTTATCTAGCATGGACAATTCCGCATCCAGTGCCCATCTTGGTTACAATGGAAACACTTTCCTTTGTCACCGAGTGCTGGTCGCCTTCCTCGCTGGGCGATAGCCTGTGGGTTAACAGATGCCTTCCCCTTCCCCTTACCACCCTTCTTCTTCTTTCACTTGAAAGTGTTAGAAGTAGAAGGTGCATACTTTGTTCTTGAGGTCGAACTTTTATGGAACTTCTTTGATGACGAGGCAACATTTTCCTCACAAACCTTCTTCTCCTTACTTTTCAGCAAGGATTGGAATGTCTGCAACTCGTTGAGGAGAGTTATAAAGGTATAGTCCACTTTGTTCAGTATCGCGTTACTTGCAGGAAGCTATCCAGAAACAAGTGCATGATTATGCTAACCTAGCTACCCTCATCGATGCGTGATCCATTCATCTCTGCCACGTTGAAGTGGACCATTATATTAAGCACATGTTTATGAATAAAGGTTCCTTCCTCCATTTTGGAGTTGAAGATGCATTTCAGAGCCTCATGCTTGAGTTGTCCAAACGGTTGTCCAAACATTCCTCGCAGAGACTCCATAATCTCATGCGCTGAGACCATAGGCTCATGCTTCTTGGCCAAAACGTCTTTAAGACTAGCCAAGATATAAGCTCGGGTCTTCTCAGTCGTCCGTGTCTATCTCTCATAGGCCTCTCGAATATTTCGAGTGGCATTCTGAGGTGGAATAGGAGGACACTCCTCCATAAGGAAAACCTTAGGTCATCGATGATTAAAATGGTTGTGATCGTGTGTTTCCAACTAGCGTAGTTTTTGTTAGTCAGCTTGTCGGCGCTTAATAGAGCTAATGTGGCTGTAGCCATCTTTACGTTGCTGAAAAATGAACAAACTTAATGATTCTATGCAACACCACATTTTAACACCAATTTGGTTTTAGCAATATAGTTTCCATGTACCGTAAGTGAAAAGACATCTATTTCGCAATGATGCCCCAGCAAGGCAGGACAAACGTCACCGGTGGGGTGATCAGATGCCCCTTCATTGGGATGAGACACTCTCAACCATTAGACATAAATAACTCTTGTAACTAACCCTAACAATCACCATTTTTTGGTCCAGAATTGTTAACCTGTAACAATTCTGCATAAGTGTAACCCCTCATTTTTGGCCCTAGAGTCCCGCCCTAATGCGCCCACCATAGGAAAAAAGTAGATTAGGACAAGAGACTAAAATGAACTTATCCTATACAGGAGATTAGATAAAGAATTGTGCAAAAATGCCATCCTATAGGGGGACACTCCCAGGGTGCCTCAAGGCGATGTACAGAAACGTTATCCAACCTAACGTGAGAGACCGTGAGATATGTTGTCACATGTCCCGCTCCCACTTACTATGAATGTTCTCTTCATTCACCTTGGTATTGACTAACCTAAACACCATCCTTTAGGGGGACACTCTCAGGGTGTCGCGAGGCCGATGATAGATCTCACGGTGTGAATATAAAGGGAGAAACGCGAAAAAGGTTTAAATGAAGTATCATATACCCGAAGTACCTCCCACTAAATGTTTTACCTAGGGGTTCATTAACTTAGACCATCCGGCTACTGATTTTTATCTAAGTCAGTTCAATTTACTAAAAAACAACTCTTGTCTTTGAAATTAAATAAGTTCAAGTAGTCTCATTAAACCCTTTAACAGGCTGTCCTTAAATTTGCATGCATGCATCAAATCTATCTAATTCACCTTCCCAGATAGGTTCTCAGGTAGGGGTGTTCCGTTTCTGTTAGCTTAAGTACCCCAGCCTAGACAGAACCCGCCTTAGACAAAAGGTCCCTTATAGATAGATTTGCTACATATTTAATCTTTTATTAGTCAATTTAATCTTATTAAACTGATTAAAAGATTAAACATTAGGTTGCTAATCTTATTAGAATCGTGATCTTAGGTCTATCTCCACCAAGTTTTAGAACTCTTTAAAACTATGATTAAAGCCTAAGTTCACATGCATGTCTTTCTTATTGATTTTAGTTCTAATTTCCCTTATAACGCTTATAAAAGAAACAACTAAAACCCATTCACATTGCCATGCATAACTAGGTATTTATAACTCTTATAAATTTAACCTATGTGTCATGCTTCATGCAATGTCCATTCATTACTATATATAACACTTATATATCTAGTAATGAACTAAGCAATCATGCTTTCATACACCCTTATACTATAACACTTATAATATAAAGATGATGCATGTCTATGTTTAATGCATGCATAAGTATCACTCTTATATTATATGATGCATGAGCATGCTCTTATGTAATTTAAGTCATACAAACTACTATATCATAACACTTACAATATAGAGATGTTGCATGACCAATGCATAACCCTATATGGCATATAATCAAACATACATTCTATATACATTCAACAAAGACTAATTGACTGGGATGATCAGCCTCAAAACTAGAAATTAAATTCTATTTAATACATAACTCCATCGAACAAACCGGTTCACAGGTGGACCGGGTCTTGAACTGCCCGGGCGAAACCTCCCTGATCGTTTAGTAAACTGGCCAAGCATCCACGATCGTTTAGCTACGATCGAGTACCATCTACAATGCGATGAAGCATGTGGCACACGATCATTTAGTACACCAAATTCAAACACGTAAGTCTAAACGATCGTTTGTGAAGCACGATCATCTAGACGATCATAGAACAAGTGGTTAAGTAACATTTACTCCGCGATCGTGTAGTCAGGGACTAAACGATGAAGCTTGCTGAGCTACGCGATCGTTGAGTGTGTGTGCTTCCACCTTGCTACCGAGTATCTCATACTCAACAATCGCTTACCCCATCGTTTATACGACCTGGCCAATGCTTGGTTATCTTTATCCTCGAAGTACAGTGCAACTTCTTGCTTTGAAGCTTCATCAGGAACGACTCACACTAACTCAAATACTTTGAATTTACAGACTCGATAGCAAATTAATATGCCCAAAGACACATGGGCCCTTACAATTAACTTTGAATGTAAAAGAATTAAACAACCAGAGGAATCATCCTAGAAAACTCCATTAATTTGCATCCACAAAACTATTTAACATTTAAACAGAATGCAGTCATGCTTTACCCACCAAGAATGTAAATGCTATTCTATAATAAATGGATTTTGAATATTAGAACCTGTCTCTGATACCAATTGAAGAAACTCTTATCAAAGAGTACCTATGAGCAGAAGCAAGATCGTTCCAAATTCATTATGACAGAAATACAAGCATTCACAAACATATACAGTAGTTATGCATTTCAGAACAAATTACAGCATGCTTTTAACAATTAAATACAAAGTAATGAGAGATATATCTTTGAAGAACTCTTCTTCTGTCTTTCTTTCATTCTCGCTGTCGCTGTGATCGCCAAGCCAATCGTCTACCCAATCTCTCGCTGTCACTCAACACCAAGTGGTCTTCTACACGAACAAGTAGCAACTTGGACACCACCGCTCAGTGACCTTGGTATTCTCGGAGTGAAAATCCAGGAGGTATAGGCTCTGTTGGATTTGGTAGAGGGAAGGAGGAAAGAGCAATCGTATTCAATGATCAAGCAAGTGGGAGAGGTTTATGTCTATCATATAGACTGGTACTTTATCGTTTAGAAAAGGTGCACAATCGTTTAGGTTATCGGGTTTGCTAGTTTAGACGATCGTTTAATGAATCTCGCTCAGGCATGCGATCGTGTAGTAAAAGCTATACGATCGTTTAGGTATATGCGCGTGTACACGATCGTTTAAGAGACACTTTGAGTTGTCATGTAGGCTCTCGTTAGCTAAATGATAGGCAGTGTACAATTATGAAGCAATACTCCGATTCCTTTCCAAAATGAAAACTATTTTCATTTTATCCTTTTCAGTTATAAAAACTGAATACAACCTTCTACTTTCATGCACGGTTATGGAGAAAACCACCAACAATTATCTCATAATTATTTAATTATAAATAAATACAATAATTAACTTATCATATTATATTTATAACCTATTGTTTTATTATCACATCATATGCAACATTTAAACCATAATCCTTTTCTCCTCTACTAGATATAAATCATATTTATATCCTTTTCCTCCAATTAATGTATCTCATACATCATGTCAACTATATCATATATAATCGAGCAGTTTAATCATATCATATATAATCAAACTTCTTCTTGTCAATTTGAACACTTCAAATTTACCCAAAAACTTATTCTCAACTTGAATCCTTTGAGCTACCAAGTGGACCTTATGAACTTGTAGCTTGAAGCTCCAATGGTACGTGAATAACTGACTAAACTCTTTAGCCACGAGATCCACCATCTGTTAACTATCGAACACTCCACTAAAGATCGACAGCTACACTCTTCTCATCACAGATATATTTTCCGTGTCCATCGGATATAACCAATCAATAGTATGATAATCCTTCACAGATGCTCGTAAGTACAGCTGGGCCAATTTACCGTTTTGCCCCTATTGTTACATCAACTTCTTAAGTACCACCGATCCCTCTAATGAATAATATCTTATAGTTCTACTAGGAGTGGACACCTCTCGAGCCATGAGAAGGTGTGTGGTGCCACATTGTTCAAGCCTTGAAATCAGCCCTTAAGGGAGCAATTTATCTACTTACCACTGCTTGGGAAAAGAAGTGAATTTCATCTTGTGTAACTGAGTTCCCAGCTTCCAAATTAGACGAATCCCCAAAGTAGTAGGTTTAAGTCAACAATCTAGCAACTTGCACCCATGCAAATCAAAGGACTGCCCTCAAAGACAGGAGTTTCCAACTCACTCAGGATTATGGTCATGTTACCTATGGTCATTCTAGTGAAGTGAAGTCTCTGTCATGAATGACGTTATATAACGAGACTATACACTTTGTGGTCCTGTCTTATACAAACTCCTTTGTATAGGACGCCCTCGCTCGCATGTCTCCATATGAATGATTAGGATCAGACCATCTGTAGTACGTCACAACACTTGTAACAATCTACAAAGCGGGCCGCATCCATTGTGTCACCAAGATAAGGTTTCCCTCCTATATCCATATACTATAGACCATTTTGGTTATCACTTAAGGCATGATCCACCTGTATATCACCACATACATGCTTAAGTTACAACGACAACCAGGAATCTTAGTTTATTGGTTTGTGGTAAAGCAAATAAAACATCTCATGTTTCAGAGACAACAGTGAAGAAAATATCTCATATTATTACATCATAAGCATTTGTTCAATATAGGTGTTTACAAACTACAAGACCCAATGAGAGCTTAGGACATCAACCCCAACATATATATACATTTTTTTCATTTTAGAGTTAAAAGAGGATAAATGGTGGCCAATTCTAAGAGTTGGAAGCTCGGTTTTGGCTACTCTTTGCCATCCATGAGATTTTTTTTAATTTTTTTTTTTATTTTGGCTTGTAATGAAGATTTTGGCATCATGATTCAAGATTAAATGACCTACTAGGTCCTAAACATCGACTTTGAGGTTTATTGGTGTTGGAATATAGAAACATGCAGCGGAAGAAAACAGGATTATTAAGCATTCTAATTCCTTAATTTTGACATCAAAATAAGCATGTTCGTAAGGTATTAAGAGGGTTTCAACACATACCTTTGAAGATCCTCTTTAAACACGAATTTGAGCTGCAATATTCTCTAATTGAAATCGAGGACCACCAAGAGATATTCTCTACTATTCTCAACCTTGAATTTAAGTGGTAGAACTCACAATTGAGCTAAATTTTGTGAAGGAATTGGTGTGAGTTTGATGGAGGGAAAAATCGTTTATGCAGAAAGTAGTTTTTAGCCTTGAAAATCTTCCAATCTCCAATTTGAAGAATTTCATCATTCTCTTACATGCAGGCACTTAAGAGACCCGCTGATACCACTTCAAATGCATGAAATTAATGGACGATGTGTATGAATTTAGGAGAAACGCTTCCTTACTTCATCAAAATGTGGAAAAGTCCACTATCGAGTTTCAATTTCCATTTTCAATCTGTAATTTTAATTAATTCAAAATTAATTAAAATCAAAACCAATATTTCAATTTCTGAAATTAAAATTAAAATAAAAATAATTTTTTTTTAATTAATTAAATAAATTTAATATCAAATATTAAATTAATTACATACCTAATTTTAAACATGAATCCTATTCATGTAATTAATATTTAAATAAATATTTAAATATTATAAACTCCCCAATTTCGTTTAATTTCGATAAATTAAATGTTAATTAATTATATCAAATATAATTATACAAACGCTAATTTGAATTTGAACTATTCAAATTCAAACCCTAAATTCAATTTAAACATTTCAAATTGAAATTTAATTTGAACACATCAAATTGATATCATTCCAAATTCACTCAATTTACTAAGTCAAGACGTTCATGTTTTACGAGCTAGTAGAGGGACCTTATGGACCTACAGATCATGAGCTCCAATGATTTGAGATTAATTGGCTAAAACTCTTTAGATCGAATTAATCAATATTTGTTAACTATCGAGTCACACGACTATAGCTCGATAGTTGCACTCTTCTCACTGTAGATATATTTATGTCCACTTGATTTAATCATAATCAGTAAGTCGACTCTTCACAAGTTGTTTGTAATAACGACTGGGTCAAATGTTGTTTTATCTCAAAATTATATGTTGCTCCTTAAGTTACACTGATCCTCTAATGAACAATTAGTTTGTGATTCAATCACTAAACCAGATCCATCTCGGGCCAATGAGAAGGTAGGGTCTTTTGTTCAAGACCTAGATTCAACACTTAAGAGAAAAACCTCTCTCTTATCCCTAAATCAGGTAGGCGTGAATTTCATCTTGCACCCTATGGCCCTAGCTATCTACCCAGTCTTACCCCTAAAATGGGAGGCTTATTGAGTCGGCGTTGTTGAGCCAAACCTTATGCAAATCTAAGGATAATCTCGAATAAACATGAGTTCATAGTTAAGCTCAGGATTAAGATCGAGTTACCTAGGTCATCTAAGCGAAATAGTTAGTCTTAAACAGTAAACAACGTTATAAAGTAAGAGTGACTTATTTCTTGGTCCGATCTTACGCAAACTCATTGCATAGGACGTCTTCACTCCTCATGTCAATACATGAATGAATCAGGATCACTTCATTTGTAGCACCTTACAACAAATTCTAACAATTACAGAGTAAGCCGCATCCTATAGTGTTACTAGAATAAGGTATCCAACCATATTCATATACTATAGATCATTTTGGCTATTTACTTGAACTTGATCTATCTTTATGTCTTCACAAGTTCAAGTATTCATATAATAGTCATGGGTCTTAGTTTATTGGATTTAATCTTTATAAGTGCAATTTACAAATTCAATAACAACTTTATTGAAGAAATGTTGAATAACATATTTATTGGTAATAGAAAATGTTTAACTCTACAAATTGCAAGTTTTAGGACATACAACCTAACAGTTGACACTTTTATTTGTGGGTTTAATGAGATTTTGATGGAATATTAATAAACTTTTCTAATTCTTCTTGTTTTCTACTCCTTACTTGAATCCATGTGCAACGAATGTTCGATTAATGTGATAGATTAGTTGTCTCAAAACATAGGTTCTACACATATGCTAATTATACTTGGTTTATCCTAATTGCAAAGAAACATGCTTAATTTGAGAAGTAAATAGGTGGAGTTATAGTTATGGTTCATTCTCTGACGTTTCCAAGGTCACTAGTAACAAATAGATAACAAAACCTAAGGAATAGAAAACGTTAGGGTCGACTTGCCCAGTTTAACATCTAATATTCTAATCAGTCCAAAAACTTAATGTGATTAATCAGTAGTAGGCAATGAATGAGCACTGTTTAGTTAACTTAGTAATTGACATTGCATTATAAATTGATTTTCTATTAAGGAAATACCAACATTATTGGATCAGTCGATTAGACTTGTTAATTAGATAACTCATTTTCTGAACTAATCCATAAATAACCCAACAATCTTTTAATCGACGAAGGTAATCTCGTGGTATTCTCCCTCTTTTCCAACTATCTTATTTTTCATATTTTAATTTTCTGTGATTACTTTATCCTATCAAACCGAACCCCTCTTTTATTATTTTCCATAAACAAATTTACCTTAAAAGAGATTTTATCTAGGTTTCTTGTGGTTTGACCTAATCTTAGTACTAAAACTATCCAGCAATAGAAGTTCTTGATTAGAATTTATGAATTTCATTTGATCGAAGTACCTCAACAAGTTCTCTCCATCACCCCTTGAATTATAAATCCTTGGAATGTGTAGCTGAAAGTTGATCAAAAGGAAGATTGAATCTTGATCACTGCCACATTATTTTTTAAGGAAAACTTTCTAAAACTATAAGAAAAATATAATATGTGATTTTTTTTTTCAAAATATGGAGAAAGAATGCTAATAAATAATAAAATGTTTTTGGAAAAAATTAACCATAAACAAGCAATAAAGACTAAATTTAAAACTCATTGAGAGTACAATAACTTTTGAACAAAGGTTACGTTTACCAATTCGTAATGAAAATTAGTGTAATCGTAATAGAATTCCGTTAATAAATCAATTGTAAAAGGCCACAATTGGAAATGTAATTAGATTCTTTTGATTACATTTACTCGAAATTATGAATATGTCACATTTAGTACTCGTTTGAATTAACATAAGAAAAAAATGTTCTTAAAAAAACTCATTTTTATTTAAACATTTTTTATAATAATTGATTAAAATACACTTGAAAAACTATTTTGAAAGGTTGTCAAATACTCCAATTTCTTCCACAATAACTTAATTTTCAATTAAACTATATTCCAAACACACCCTTATTGTTACTATTACCGTTACCTTTTAGGGTCCAATGATATCGATAGATAATAATAATGGTAACCGTAATAATAAATATGATTGATTTTGTGATTCTGATGTTCTTTTGATCCCCAAACGGATTGCACTTTTTATTATAGATCTGGAAATTGGCCAAGATATTTGTACGAATACCAAACACAAACAAACAACATCGAACGTAATCGAATGAGACCTACTTTTCAGATTAATATTGATTTATTAAGTAGGGACGAAGAGTATATTTTAACCAATTTTAAAACTATTTCAAATACGTATGGACAATCTTCCGCATATTCTATATAATTATTTGTTTTTTTTTGAGACAGGTGGATCTTCGGCCAAAATAACAAAAGGAAATTAATTAAAAAAAAATGGGACAATAAAAAAAATAGACCATGTAAAGAAAAATGATGATTAAGATGGATAAACAATATGAGGTGTAATCTACGGTAACCATTAATTAATAATTAATCTTTTTAAAAAAATGACAGCTAATCTACGCGAAACGTAACCCTCTTCAATTTCAACTCTCACTTCTCAAATTCCGATTTTTGGGACCCGCGATTTTTGGTTTATCTCCCAAAATATCACTCACCCCATTCGATTTCTCTATAAATTTCTACCAAAAACCTTAATTTTCAAGCCGAATCGAAAGGAAAATTTAAACCTCCAGATTTTGATTTGGTTAATCTAAGGTAAAAATCTCCTCATCATCCACTTTCTTCACTTGATACAGTTTTAAATAAATCACTCATCCATTTTTCTTTTTATTTTATGAGAACTGTTGGCTTCTGTGAGATTTAGATCTGAAATTGTTTGGTGGGTAACTCCTCACTTTCTTTGAACAAAAGCTTTCTACTTTTCGTGTTTTTGAAGTTTTTTTTCTTCATTCTCTTTCTCTTCAAGTCGTTGTAGTCTGGTCTATTGATTCTTATATTCAATTATTTGGTTCATTTTTTTTTTAATTCCCATCTTATTCATATCTATATAAAAGGGCATTGGTAGCAACTTATATTTTTCAAGCAGCTGAATCAAAGCTTTGATTTTGGGGAATTGCTTTGAAGGGTTGGAATTTTTTTGGTTTGACTTTGTTACATTGCATTTCTAATGTGATACATTCTTCATTTGCATCAAATCCAAGTCTCTTAATGAGAAATTTCAACTATTTTTGTTTTTGGAACTCAATTGTGATGTTTGATGATCTTGATGATGATTCAGGGTTTGAAGTAAAGATCCGAGAGTAATGGCTAAAGAGGGTTCTAATGGAAATTCCCATATTTCCTCAAAGCCACCACCAACTCCATCTCCTTTGAGAAGTGCCAAATTTTTTCAGGTACCATTGTTTTTTTGTTTTTTTTCCTTTCCCCCTTGATGATTTCATTTTTGTTCTGGTTTATTCTTGCTGTATGGTTTTTACTTGTTTTGTGTCAAAATTTGGCATATTTCTATGGTAGTGTACAATGTTTTTGTTTATTTTCTGAACCGGTTTGTGATCGGGTTCTTATCTGACAAAACAACAATGGGAAGAGCTTGTTCTTGTTCCATAATTGTGAAATCAAAGATTGTTCTTTTGAAAATAGGGATCTAAGATGATTATGAGCAGGATGGGTTTTGGGATATCCTTGATCGGGACAGAGAAAGAGATGTTCATTAAAATGATGTAGAAAACTATGTATTAATTCAAAATGAAGACTTTGGATCAAATTAAACTTGAAGTTTACAAGATCCTTGGAATTTGCTTTTCCTAATCTCTTATTAAGCCTGGTTCATTTCCTTAACCAATATTGTGGTCTTGCTTTACAACAGGCAAATATGAGAATTTTGGTGACTGGAGGAGCTGGGTTCATTGGTTCACACCTGGTGGACAAATTGATGGAAAATGAGAAGAATGAGGTACCTTCTTCAATACTTTAGCTGCACTTTCTGTACTTTTCAATTGTTGGCCGAACCCTCATGTATTTATGAGTAGTGAATTGAGCTGTTCTTTCTTAATGAATAAAGTGTAGAAGAGACTGGATTATAATCCCTGCGTTACACTTGTGACACGTCGTGTTGGTTGCTTTGACACGACATTCTGTTTCTTTGCTTTTTAGGTTATTGTAGCTGATAACTACTTCACCGGATCGAAGGATAACTTGAAAAAGTGGATTGGCCACCCTAGATTTGAGCTTATCCGACATGGTATTCCTTCTTTTTTCTTTGTTTTTTTCCTTTAATGTTACTTGAAGGGCTTGTGAATTTTCTCATTTTGTTTCCCTGATTAACACCATCCCTAAATTTTTCTAACCCACAGATGTCACTGAGCCGTTGTTGATTGAAGTTGACCAAATATACCATCTTGCTTGCCCAGCATCTCCAATTTTCTACAAGTACAACCCTGTAAAGGTTCGTGTCCAATTTGTATATGTTTTTGATCAAAAGATAATACTATCATCATATTTGAAAATATCCATGTTGTGAATTTTCGGTGATCTGATCTTCTGATTGGTGTTTTGACAGACTATTAAGACGAATGTAATCGGTACACTGAACATGTTGGGACTTGCCAAGCGTGTCGGAGCAAGGTTTTTGAGATATCCATTCTACCTCTCAGTTCGTATATATTTTTCTGCTCTGTTACTTATTGACCTTGTTGAATAGGATTTTGCTTACCTCCACATCTGAGGTATACGGAGATCCTCTCATTCACCCTCAAGATGAAAGCTACTGGGGAAATGTCAACCCAATTGGTAATTTAATTCAAAGATGCAACTAATATCTTCTTTTTCGTTCTAAAACAACAGTAGTTTCACGTGTAACAGTGTGAATTATGATTTTGTAATGCAATGAAGGAACAATATCCAACAGTTCATGGCTCAGTTAGCTAATTCATTGAATATTGTGTTTGTTTGAACTTTTTCAGGTGTGAGAAGTTGCTATGATGAGGGCAAGCGAGTGGCCGAAACTCTGATGTTTGATTACCACAGGCAACATGGGATTGGTGAGTTTATTGGACACACAATAAGGACTACATTTTCCGTGCAATTGTTTATCTCTAATGAACATTTGCAATGACAGAGATAAGGATTGCAAGGATTTTTAACACCTATGGACCCCGAATGAATATAGATGATGGTCGTGTCGTCAGCAACTTCATTGCTCAAGCTATCCGGTAAAAAGTCTAATACCCACATAATCATCTTGCCTGAGTAGTGCATCGTTCATCTCCAATATTTGTCTGATTTCCTCACTCCACACTAAACAAGAAGCTACCGTTTATAATTTTATATTGTGCAGTAGCGAGCCTTTGACAGTTCAAGCACCCGGCACACAAACAAGAAGTTTCTGTTATGTCTCTGACATGGTAAGGAAATCTTGGTTTGGGTTCTTTCGTGTGTATAGATTGAAACATCTTACCAATTATCAGCTTTTCATGTCTGATTCATTGCCTAATTTTTAACTTATGAATGAAGGTTGATGGCCTCATTCGGCTAATGGAGGGCGATAACACTGGACCAATCAACATTGGAAACCCAGGTTTTTCATTTGCTTTTCTTCTCGATAAATGCCTCCTTCTTGCCCTACCCTTGACCTAATTTTTTTTGTGATTCAGGTGAATTTACAATGCTCGAACTGGCCGAGACCGTAAAAGAGGTAAACTTAGCAACTTAAAGTTTTCATTTTTTTTTTCCAATTACAATTGCTTCCCAATGACAAGAGATTCAGGGATCTCTAACTGTGATTGTGAATGTCAAACTATGCAGCTCATCAATCCTGCTGTGGAAATCATCATGGTGGAAAACACACCTGATGATCCTCGCCAAAGGAAGCCCGACATCACAAAAGCAAAGGAGTTGCTTGGATGGGAGCCGAAGATCAAGTTGAGGGATGGACTTCCTCTCATGGAGGACGATTTCCGAACCAGACTCGAAGTCCCGAGAAAAAACTAAGCTTGTTAAGCTTAGTATGAGTATGTCGAAAATGGCGTCGGATGGGTGGAGTGGAGTTTTCAAGAGATGATTGGCGAGAGGAGATTGTGTTGGTTAGGCGATGGTTAGGTGTGTTGTGTTCTTTATTATGTCGTTCTCTTTATTTAGAATAAGTGACAGTCAGAATTTTTGTTTTACTATATGATGTTATTCTTAAGAAGGAAAAAAGAAAAACACAATCTCCATTTTGGCTTTTGTGGGTTTGTATCCAGTACAATCTCACATACACATTTTTATATATATACAAGTATAAAGACACTTTCAAATTGTGGGTTTTAGAATATGGTGGTCAAAAGTAGTGTTCGGTTACTCATTTAAAAATTTAATATCTTACGAATTGTCTTGACATTCAAATATTGTAAGATAAGATAGGTTGTCCCATTAGCCGAAGTGTGCTGTAAACTGGTTTGGACATTCATAGGTATTAAAAAATTGAAATGTCCAAAAAAAATTAAAATAAAATAGAAAAGAAAGAAAAATTGATTGTAATTAATTTGTATATTGCTTTCAAACGTTTAAGTGGTTAAAAATAATTAGCTAAATCGAACCAAATGTTTGGTAATGTATTTATAAATTACAGAGAAGATTCTATTTATCAATCAAATATTAAGTTGAATTCTAATTAATATATTTAATGTTATAAATTTCGTACCATTATTATTTTACAATATCATACTGAAAATGAAACGAGTTTATAACTTTAAATATTAAATTTATTTATCAGAGTTTTTTTAAAATGTAATTTTACGTTTTAAAATTTAAAATTTTAAAGTTTAGAAAGGCTGGTAAGTTTTAATTATGCAATTTAAAAACAGTTTTAAAAACAATATGCCACATTGATTTTGAAAATATAAAACGATAGATTTCATAAATAATTTGGTTAAATTAACCAGAATAGTCAGTTTAAAAAGTTAAAATGACTTCTGAGGATGAAATTCTAACTTTTAAAATTATAGGGACCGCATTTATAATTTAATTCAATAATTCCAATTTAATGAACTACACCAATGACTTCAATAATTAGTTTGAAAATCAAGCCAAACAAAAATAGATGTACAAGTACAACCCTACTATATGAGGGCCAAACATGGCTCAATAATAGTTAAGTTCATTTTAATTGTATGAGCAATTGTATCTGATAAATATTAAAATAATTTAGAAAAACTCATTTATGAAGAAGGAAAAAAAATGGTAAAGGGAAAAACCAAAGATAGGAGAAAGAGCACTTCAAAATTTGAAATTTGAGGGCATGGTTTTAGGCTTCTGCCACCCCTTGTGCTATTTTCTTCTTACTTTTGACTGGTTTTTTAGGAACTTCTTCACCATTAACAATGGCTTGTTCAATCCTAGCAAAGACTGGATTTGGAGGAGCCATAACCTGGCCAGCCTTCAGACCTCCCCACTTTGTCTCATTCTATATAAAAAAAAAAAAACCCTCATTATTAATCACTAGCTGAAATCAAACATATAATAGGAGATTGAACACAAGATAAGTGTAAAAAGAGAGAGACCCATGTTGCAGCATTAAACTGGTCCTCCGAGTAGCCGAGTTGTGCGTATATTCTCCAGCTTAAGCGTGGTGTCACTGGGGATAGAGCAATAGCTATAATTCGCATCGCTTCGAGTATAAGAACAAGGTCCTGTCAAGAAAACCAACTCAGATAGAATTCAGAGAATGCGTTCTTGAGTGTTGGGAGGCAAAGTTAATTGAAAATTTGTATCTGAAATCTTGTTCGTGACAAAAATGGATTCTTGAACTAAATCACCTTGGCAGCAGCATCTGTTGAGGCACCACCTTGTTTAAACAGAGACCATGGTGCTCGCTCATCCATGTAGGAATTTCCAGCATTGCCAATCTCCAACACAGCCTCACAAGCTGATGAAAGGGCGAGTTCTTCGTAATGATTCCGAGCTTTCACGATCTACAAGCACAAATAAAATCAATAGGGCTTGCAAAAAACTTGTGAACATGTTGTCACAGAGTCATAGACGGAGGACACACAGACATACACACCACAGTGGATTCGATGGCTAAGAAGCCATTTACAGAATTGATCCTAGAGAAGATTTCAAGATTTACAAATTAGGTGTAGAATTATTTCACTAACTCAATGCCATCTCAGATGATAAGTACCAACGTAAATTCCAAGTAGACCCTACCAGTTCTTCGACTTTGTCCTTGAAAACGTTTCCACCGGCTGCGGCAGTGGAATCAACCACCAAAGTTGATTGGCAGTTCTTCTGAAGGAGTCCAAGAGTTCGGTTTAGCAGATTTCCTGCAAGAAAAATGTCAAGAATTATGGTTGAGTGAGTCAAAGAGAAGTCTCCAGTAAAAGGGCCGTAATTTTTCCATTCAAAAGAAATTACAGTTCATAATACCTATTGTATTTGCAAGATGCGCGTTGACAATATTAATGAAGCGATCCTCGGCATAGTCCCCATCGCTACCAAATTCCACCTCTCGAAGAAAGAAGTATCTCACTGCATCAGAGCCAAACTTTCCAACCAATTCATTTGGTTCAAGAGTATTGCCTAATGACTTGCCCATCTTCATGCCATCCTATAAAGTTAAAACAAAAAAAGTTGCTCCATGAAATGAAATTAGTAACGAGAGATTTTGTGGCTTGGCAACAATTTTTAGAACAGACAAAAGAAGGCCAGGACCTCAAATTCCAGCATAAAATGTTGACAAACAAGGTTATGATGTCAAATTCACGGAACCAATGAGGATTATGAATCTTTGCTCTAGTAAGAAAACCCGAAAATTCCTACCAGGTTCAATCATCACCACTCGTACCATGAATCAGAGAGGAATTAGGGACCGATCATAAGCATTCCATTTATAGAAAATATCGCACTTCATTACAAGAGAGATAGATTACTAGAAAGAGAGACAATCATTTTACATCCGAAACTTACAAAATGGAAATTCCACCAGCAAATTTATAAGAAGGAATTCCACAAGCAACTCAAATAGATTTTGAAAACAAACAACTTTGCTCCACAAAAAGTATTATGATATCAAGGCTTTCTTTAAAGTCAATACTCATACTCAACTTTGCCCCATGAGGCATGAAACCACAGAACAATTTGTAAAATACATATTTCCATTAACCGGGACATTTTTAGGAACCAAAATACATACATAGAGAATCCTGCACAAGAAAGAATTTTTTATTTTGAAACGGAAACAAGATTTTTCATTGAAATAACGAAATGAGTGTAATGCTCAAAGTACAAGATATGAAACAAAAGGAATCTTAGCAACAAATGAAAATACAATGACATAAATAGACCAATAATATAGCAAAACATATAGTGATAGATTTATAGTTTGTGTTTTAAGCATTAAAATGAAGTTCACCAGAAAGAAGATAATAGTGAAGAATTTGTGCCTCTGCAACCATTTTCTGGTTCAAGCTTCTTTATGAATATGAAGCTAAAAGTAAAAAAATCCATGAATTTAGACAAAACCAAATTGTTGGAAGTATTTGGTTAGGAGGGGAAACGAATGTTGACCAACTCCAAGAGATTCAATAAGAATCACAAGACAACCAAGACCCTACGTAATTCACAAGATGAAACAACATTAACAATTTAACATTATATAAAAAGCAATGGTGACAAGTTTCATCTTTATAGCCTTCATAGAATATTAAATCTCCCCTGCATCATTAGATTACAGTTAGACCATTACCATGGCCAACTAAATTCCTTTGTAGCAACTATAAAAAGCCAAACATACCTTTGTCAAGAACCCATGACCAAAAACCATCTTTGGAAGTTTTAGTCCAGCAGACATTAGCATAGCAGGCCAATAAACTGCATGGAAACGTAAAATATCCTACAAGAATAACAAAAACATCAGATTTGCATCCAATAGAACGAGCTTGCACTCAGTTGAGAAATGAAAAGGGAATCTACAATAGCACAGAAATTATAGCTCGAGGATATAATAATAACACAGAAACCTGAGGATACAATAATAACACAGAAATTAGAGCTCATTAATAGTTTCAATTTTTGCTATATTTCAGAAAATATAGTAAAGACAAATCCGAAAAATGGGCCAAGGAAAGGAAAAAAAAAAAAAAGAAAGAAAAAAGAAGAAGAAGAAGTTCCAGTGAGGGCAAGATAAGGCTATGTACCTTGTTTTTAAGATTGAGGAATAAAAGGGAGGAAATGCTAAAGAACCTAAAGGTGGATCACATGAAAGTTCTCTAATTAGAAATCAAAGAAGACGAACTATAATAGGGGTGTTTATATTCACACCAATATAAAACATCAAGATAAGGCTAAGGACAATTAGGAAAATTGCACTCAAATATCATCGAAGAACAGAAATGTAACTCTTACCTTGCCAATCAAGTGTAAAGAGGCAGGCCACCCAGAAGCAACAACTCTTTCTAAATTTGGTTGCTCACCATTCTCTGATAGCGCTGATATATAACTACATTACGGAATTCTCATATGATTAAGATTGAAGGCACTGACTATAGTTTCGATTTCAACTTCCTAACAAAATTGAGGAGAGTTGTTGCAAATTTAAGTAAACCATAAGTTTATAGTGATGAATAATTAAAGAAATAAATTTTTAAAAGAATAGTTGCGCATAATCATGAAGGTTCAAAAGGTCACAGTTCCAAAGTTAGAAAAACATAAGAAAGAGATTACCCTAATAATGCATCAAACCAAACATAAATTGTTTGTTTTTCGTCATTGGGAACTGGAATGCCCCATTCTACTGATGCCCTGGAGATAGAGAAGTCTTTTAGGCCACTTCGAATCCAGCTTTGCACCTTGGAAGATATGATGCTGAATTAATCAAAAGGATAATTCAAGATTGACAAGGTGGAAAGGATTGTAACAAAGAATGAAACTGACATTTGGTTATTTAAAAAATAGCTATATAAATATGACATCAAATTAGATCAAAGAGATTTTTTTTCTTTTTTTAACTTCTCATTGTTTTAAATTTCAGTTGATTTGGATGCCTCCTCGTAAGCTCCAAGTTATTGGTTTCTATATGGGATGCAAATATATGTGATGCAGAAAATTTTAAAGTATGTAAGGCTGTACTTATTCTAGGAGACGAGAAATAAATATAACACATAAACATGCGCGCGCGCGCGCGCACACACAAAAAAAAAAAAAAAAAAACAAGCAAACAAAAAAAAACCCTATAGTCACCTCATTCAAACGGAAGGCAGGCTGCACAAAACCAGGATTCTGTGTTAAAGTTTCTTCGAGCAATCTTTGATATTTCGATAATGCAAAAAAGTAATTGTCTTCTCTCCTTGAAGCACAGGGCTTTAGATGTATAGGACAACAATTGTCAGCAAGAAGTTCCTTTTCATCCTGCAGGTTTATAAATGGATGTTCTTACAAAATTCAAGAGAACAAAATTTAAAACAGGCTACACACCTTAAAAAAGTGAAGAAATGACTACTATTGAATGCACCCTACCCAAGGAAAAATATCTACTGGAGAAGTGATAAAATCATGAAATTTTTGTGCGACTATCATATGAACCCAGAAACAAAATGTTCTAATGTGTGAGGGAGGAAGACAAGTAATTAAATAGAGTTTAAAAACAATACCTTGTATTCTTCACAATTGACACAATAGAGTCCCTCATAATCAGCTCTATAAATATCTCCATTGGCAAGAACCCTTGAATAAAATTCCTTTACAATAGCCTCATGTTTAGGATCTGTTGTCCGAATGAACCTATCATAAGCTACATCTAGCTGCAAAGGGGAAAAATAAATAGAAAATAATAATAAGATATATTGAAAAACTTTTAATAGTAAATTAAATGCAGCAAACTGACGAGAAAATCCTGGGATGTGTTTGGACTACATCTTTCCAGAGTGTCTTGTATGCCTCTGATATGACATCGCAATGCTCACTTGGGCTAGAACCTTGAGTAGCAGCAGCAGTGGCAATCTTCTCCCCATGCTCATCTGTGCCAGTAATGAATATAACTTTCTTTCCCAGCAGCCTCTGTCATTATATTTTACACAAGGGGTTAGCCAAAGTATAACATAATATCCTGAGAAAACTGGCTTTAAGCATGGAGTATATACCAACTAGTGCTTATACGAAAAATCAACCATGTAAAAGGCACGCTAAAACTTATTAACCATTTATAATTTCCCTTAAAGAAAAACTGCAAAAGTAACTGCAGAGTGTATGTATCAAATGGAGCACACGGATAATATATATATATTAAAAAGCCCCATGTGATATTAATAATGTTTGATGCTCTTCTTCTGAAAGCTGCTTCTAATATCACTAAAATGTGGCTATGCTCGTACAGACGAAAAAATAAACAGTAAGCAAACAACTTAATTTTCATAAACAGAAACCTCAAAACAATTTTATTATCCAACAAAACCTGAGTAACACCACTTATAAATAATTAAGTTAACACATCTTTAATCACTCAAAATCAGTTCAATGTTTAATTTTACATTTTCAAACGCATATTTCATACCAGTGAAACTGATTCTGAAGCACATTGATTTTGAAAATGACAACAATGAGTTTAACTAGGTTAGAATCACTCCCAAAAAAACATCTTGCAGCAGATTCCCGTTCAGGAAGGTAATGAGAATTTTGAGTGATTTATGGTAAAACTGCATTCCAAACTTGAAATATTAAAAACGGCAGGTATCAGAAACAGAGAGGTGGGCAAATTGAATTCCTCAACGTTCTTGCTCTCAAACATTGCAATAGATAAAAGAGTCAAGCATGATACCAATATCTTCAATTTCAGCTACCAAGTTCCGATAAAAAGAGACCCAATATCCAACAATAGAGAATAACAAGAATTACTCAGAGCTAATTGAAAACAAGCGTTAAACAAAAGCCCCCACTACAAAAGAGTTGTAAAAGCAATAATCGAAAAAACAATTAACAGGAACTACAAATATGAAGAACCCAAATAAAGGGAAAATGGTACCTGAAACCGCGCAATAGCATCAGCAGCAATGGTGGTATAAGCACTCCCCATATGAGGAGCAGCATTAACATAATAAAGTGGTGTAGTGATGACAAACGGGTTTGTTGCAGCTCCGTTATCATGGGAATTGAAACTGGTCGCAGAGGTACAGAATATGGCTCGTTTTGAGGAAGAAGAAGAAGATGGGAGCGATAACAGATTTTGATAGAAATGGAGGCGGGTTCTGAGATGGGTGGGTTTGAGATTGAGAGAACTCTGGCAAGGGTTTAAGAGCCAAAGAGAAGTTTGTATGGAGGTGTTTATTCTGGCGGCCATCTTCGTTTTTCCGGCCAGAAGATGGCTCTCTCTGCTCGTACCTGAAACTAGTTACCGGTGGATTTGGTTTTCAGCAAATGCCCATATCCGATTGTGGTTTCATAGGTTTTTGGTACATTCCGTTATATGTATAATTTTACCTTCTACACTAACCTTATATTAAGGTGAAATTACTTGGGAAATGTTTGGCTCACGATATGAGTTGAGTTGGTAAAATATACCAATTCATTGTTTGGCCTACAGATTTTAAATATTGGCAGAAGAATTGATATATTTTACCAACTCATCCCCACACTCTGTTCTTCCATTGTCACACCCTAGGAACTAACTCCGGGCTTCGATAGTCACCTCCGATGACAACTCCGGACAAAATTCGTGCTCTGACAACCATCTTCAATGACAATTCCTGCGACCAACTTCAAGCTCCGACAACCTTTGCGCAACGAGCTTCGACAACCATTTTCAAGCTCCGGCAACCACTTTCGGTGACCCAACTCCGACGACCACCTTAGCGCTACCAACTTTGACAACCACCATCGTAGGCTCTGACAACCACCTTCGACTACAAACTTCGATGAACATCACTTTCGATGACCACCTTCAAGCGAGCAACTCCGATGACCAACTTAGGGCTTCGACAAAAAAAATCTGGTAACCAACTCTAATACCACATTCATGCGACTAAATTCGGGCTCTGACAGCCATCTCTGACTATAAATTCCGACAAAAATCATTTTCGATGACAAATTTCGATAATCACCTTCACCCAACCAACTCCAAACTCTAAAAACCACTTTCGATGACAAAATTCGACGACCAACCCCAATACCACCTTCATGCGATCAACTTTAGGTTCCGACAACCACCTCCAACTACAAACTTCAGCGAAAACCATCTTCAATAATCAACTTTGACAACCACTTCCAATTAATATAAGACTGATGACTGTTAAAGTATGTTGTAGGATTGTTGATTATATAAATAAAAGTATTTTATTTACATTAAGTTCAATATTTGCATGTAAAAATCATATGAAAAAATATTTTTATTTAATTGAATTCACATCTCAAATTAGCGTGAAGAATATTTAGACGAAAAGTATATAATATATAAAAAAAATCATAAAATGGATTTTTTTTTCCTTGAACATTTCCTAGTAAGAATTAATGAAAAATAAAGATTTGTTTTTAATGATCCTCCAAAATTTAAAGGAATTGAAAGTGAAATTGTTGAAGAAATGTGGTGACATTCCATTGACTACTAAGATGATGGAGAAGATTTAGTTAAAAAAATCATGACAGAGTAAAAACATAGAGCAAAAAGAAAAAGAACAAGATAATAATGAAATTCATGGAGAAAATTTTGGAATAAAAAGGTTTGATTTCTCTTTGGTTTCTTATTTTATTTAACCATATTTCTCCAAGAAATATAATTGGTTAATTATTTGTCCATTACCCAAAAAAGAAAGAAAAAAGAAAGATTATCTTTAAAAATTAAAAGAAAAATTACAATCCATATTTTGTTCAAACAAACATGGGTAAAATTATTGAATAACAAAGTTTCAAAACAAAAATAGTCATCATAAAAGCAGATTATTTAAGCCTGGTTTGGTAATTTTTGGTTTTTGGTTTTGGTTATTGAAAATTAAGTTTATTTTATCTACATTTCTTATAATGATTACATTTTTCTTGACTACAGTGGTTGAATTCTTATCAAGTTTAAAAAACAAAAACAATTTTTGGAAAACTACTTTTTTTAGTTCTCAAAATTTGGCTTAGTTTTTTAAACAATTGGTGAAAAGTAGATAATAAAAGAATAAATTTGGAGATGAAAATAGTGTCCATAAACTTAATTTTCAAAAATAAATACCAAAAACCAAATTGTTACCAAACAAGACTTTAGAGTACAAAAAACTGCACTAGATACCAAACATATGAACTCAACTCTGCACCCTAAACCCTAAACACAGACATATGAACTTCAGATACCTTATCTCAACTTAGCACTCAAATAGTCCCTTAATATCGTGCATACGAGTTGGGATGTCGCTCTCGCTACTCTCACTTCTTTAGATTTTAACTTTTTTCACTCCCATGATCTCTTGTTTTTCACTCTTTTCATTAAAAAGAAATAAGTAGAACAATAGTTAATAGTACGGATTAAATGGAAATGTGCATAATAACAAGAGTTAAGAGCCCAATCTGTATGCACGATGAAGTTATTTTCGATAATTTTAGTTAATGATGACAAAAGCAAAAGATAAAAAATAATAATAATAATAATTGTAATGGGTAACACTTTTAGGGTTAATAATTAAGTGTTGTAACAACATTGTATAAGAATTGTAATATAGTCTATCGTTGATTACTGATAGACTCCTATTAGTAATCTAGGCTATCGTTGATTAACTCTGAGATTGGATCTACACTTTACTATATTTACAAATTCTTTTGTACTGTGTTATACCTACAAATAATTCGGGTATAATTACTAAATTTGCAACAGTTCTAAAAAAACAAATGTTTTAAAAAGTGGGAAAAGTTCTCTTTGGCCCAAAATTTGAGTAATTGTGGAATTATCTCGTATTCATACGTTACTTATACAATTATACTAAGATCACGTCGCACTTTTTAGACTAAATTCATCTAGCTTAAGCGAGCTTAGTTTAGCTAATTGATATGCATGTATCATCTCTCTTCTGATTGATGGTTTGATTTCTCAACTAATTTAATTAGTTTGTTTCTACCTGAACTTAATTTTAAGTGAATCTATAAACTAGGTTATAAAATTTTCATTTATTTGAACCTAAACTAATTCAAACATACAAATTATGTTTGACTTATCAGGATTCTTCTAGTCATCAAGTCTTACACCCTATTTTGAACTATCATTTTGAATATGAAGGAAATTGCAAAAGAGAGAATAAAATAAACATATAAATGCAAACACTATGCAATGGTTTATTCTCAATTCATTTTGTACGTTTATCAAAATAGTATAATTTAATTGGATATAACATATATCGTTGACTAAAAATTCAAATGTTTGAATCTCACCATCCCACATATTATTGAAATTATGTTATATGTATATTTGAAAAATATTGCTATTAAGCCTATTAAGCATTGCAAATTGCCTAAATCATCTTTAAATTATATTATATGATCATTGCAATTAAACTCTTAATTATATAGTGGTTAGAATTTAACATAAAGTTATTTATTCTCTTTATTTTTCTTTTAAATCGAAATGGTGAAAAGAATCGTTTCACATAACATTAAGTCAAGTTTATCATCTTACCAAAATAAACATAGCTCAACTGGTAGTTCGATTCTCCCACCCTATTTATTGTAAAAAAAAAAAAAAAAAAAAAAGTATACCATCTTATTTTAAGACAACAAAAAATCAATTTAAAGGAAATATGTGTTTGATTTTGTAGTAATTCATTCGTGTCAGAATAACTTGTTTTAGGGATGATCTATGCATTTTACTAATACTGGTGTACTACCATACGCATTTATACATGTATTTTATTTTAGATAGTGTGAGTGAAATATTTAAAGTATAATTATCTTTAAAATAAATTGATGGGAAAATTTATATTTTGTTGTAATTTTATTTTTAATTTATTTCGTTGAATAATTTTCTTTTTCATATTTTATATTACATAAATCTAATTTTAATGTATCTTAAGTATCATTTAAATTGTGAACTTGAGGATTTAAGTTTTGTTTTCTCAAATACATGAAATTTATTATTATTCAAACATAAATATATAAAATTAAGTTATGTTGGGTTGACTTAGGAGGTTTGTCTATTATACCCTCCTACTTTCTTATATGAATAAGAAGAAAAACCTATGAAAGAACATGTTTTCTTTTTTTTAATTTTTTTTTTTTAAATTTTATCAACAACCTATGTTTGTTAAATTTATATAACTTATATTAAATAGTAGATTAGTGTGCGTATACACACACTTTATCCCTTGAGTGGTCTCAAACTTCGGTGTCCAATGACTTGGAGTTTATTTGGAATACCTTTTCAAATGTTTAATTTAAAAAATAAATTATTTTGAAAGAAATACGAGTATTTGATAATCATTCAAAATGGATGTTGAAATCCATTGGTGTCTTTATTTTAAAGAGTTCTCATAAAAAATGTTTAAATGAAAATGAATTTTTGAAAAAAAGATATTTTTTAATAATCCAAATGGGCCCTTAATTTGTAGTTTCTATTTTTGTTTTCTTAAAAAAAATGTAGTTTATGAAGGGATTGAATCCCGTGTGGAAAAGTGTGAATGCTCGTGCTTTAATATCCATGGAAGAAAACAAGAACAGAAAACAAATAAGCATGTTGTAATTTAATAAATAATGTAGAAATCACTCTTAAAGATCGTTCTTCAAGCGATTCTCTCGTCAAAATGTTCCGAAAACCACCACTAATATATCTTTGATATTCTCCAGTAGAATTGTGGCTTGTGAGAGCCCTTTTCAAAGTAGGAGGGAAGGTGAGTGAATGAGAGAGTTATGATAAGGGGAGGAGGAAGATCCAAGAAGAAAAATTTTTCTATCTCCATTTCATGTTGAGTTAAGGGAGAAGGAGTCAGGGAGCTACCATTGTCCCACTAACTCCCAATAATTCTCCACATGGGTAGTTTTTTTTTTTTTTTTTTTTTTTTTTAATTTAAATTGATTAAATAAAATTTAATAAATCTAATTTATTAAATTTAATTTATTAAATATCATATATTTATTTAACATCATATTTAAACCATATTTAAATATATTTTTCTCTCATAACCTAAAGTTTTAATGTGAATCTTATTCATATTAATTTTTAATCTATACTTTAATGTAAATCTAATTTATATTATTTAATATTTAAATCTTATTCAAATAATTTATTTTTCTCAAATAATAAAGTTTGACTTTGAATCTAATTCAAAATTAGCTTTATAATATAATGTATCAATATACCTTATATTAATTGTATCATATACAATTAATATAGTTCGAGACTCATAAGGCAACCTTGGATGTTTTTTTTATTAGATTTAGGGTTATTAAGATAAAAATAGACAAGCAACACAAACAATAACATTTATTTAATTAACATCTACAACTCTTTGTTGATGATGGTCAATTAATAACATTTATTATTTACGAGTTTTAGGGCATAAAACCCGACAATGAAGCCCCTCCCTCTCATTGGCCTGAGAGGGATTTGTATATGGTAGGACCATAAACAAGTTATTCATTAAATGATCAGTGGGAGTTAAGAAGAAAGAAGTAACTAGAGATGTAAAATGGTAATTTTGATCCAGCTGTAACTATGAGCAATTTGTGAAAGATTGACTTATTTATGACGACTATATCCATGGACACATAAATATATCTATAGTGCGAAGAGTGCAATTGTGGGTCTTTAGGGAGTGTCCCACAATTAATTAATGTTCATTATATTAATTAAAAAGATTGATTAATTTATCTCGAATCATTGAAGCTTTTAATTTGTAGGTTCATTAGGTCCCCTTACTATCTCACTAAGCATAAAACAATGATCAGTTAATTTTGGAACAATTTGAATTGTTGAAATTATTTAAGGGAATTTTATATTAATAAGGATTAATATAAAGTATAATGCATAATGATACATTATAGTATATAGTTAATTATAAATATGATTTACAATTAAAACTATATGATACGAGAGAATAATATTTGAATAAGATTAGAATATTAATTAGTTATGAATTGGATTCATATTAAAACTATAGGTTAAGAGAGAGATATGCATTTTTATATGATTTAAATGCATTATAAATAAATATGTGATATTTATATATTAATTAATTATTGTTTATTTAATTATTTATTATATATTGAATTTGATTATATATATATATATATATATAACTTAAATAAATAAATAAAAAGGGAAATAACTCCTCTGCAGTTTACAGGGGAGTGGATACATGGGTGAGGGGATAATTCCCTTCACGTAATGTCGATTTTATTCGAAATATTGATACAGAAAAAACATTGCATAGAGTTCTGACATTGAGATAGAAGTTCACAATTTCCCTTTCTCTCAATACTCTTTCAACCTCTCAGAGAAAATTCATCTTTCACAAGTTCTTGAATTCCCTACCAATTTGGATGTCGCAATTCGATTGATCTTCCCTGGGAATAGACAGGTAATATACTGGTGGTATTCATATGTTCGTGACCTTGGGACTTTTATACAAAGAAGAAGGCTTGAGAATTTACTGGAGAATCATTCTTCGAATAGGTATTTTCTCTCAATTTCCATAAATTCTTCTAAGGCATGCTTAACCTTAGTTTTTTTTGTCAAATCAATTAAGTTTTTCCCTTCTCAATTCAAAGACAAAAGAGATTAAGCTTTTCTGCATTGGGATTCAATTCCTTCATTATTCCCCTTAGCAGCCTTCTTCTTCTTCCACTTCTTGTTGGAAGAATTAGAAGGTCCTGACTTAGTCCCAGAGATCGAACCTCTGTGATAAGTCCTAAAGAAGCTAGCAACGTTTGCCTCTCCTTGTTGTCCTTTAATTTTCATTAGGGACTCATATGTTTGAGCTCACCGAGCAGCGTGGTAAGGTTGTAGTTTAGCTTGTTCATAACATGCTACTACGGAATTGTAGGAAACTCTTTGGAAGAGTCTCCATAATAAATCTGACCTGGTTGGCCTCATCGATGACTGCCACATTCATTTTCACCATATTGAAGTGGACCATCAAGGACATGTTCCCTAACAAGTGATCCCTCGTTCATCCTGGCGTTGAAGACGAACTTCAGAGTATCATGCTTGAGCTAAGTGGAAGGCATTCCAAACATCTCACGCAATGAATCCACGATTTCACTTGTATTGATCATGTTTTCATGTTCTTGGCCAAGACTTTAGTTAAGCTTGCCAAGATCTATGCTTTGGCCTTATCATTGGCCTTCATCCCTCCATCATATTGAAAACTCAAACAAAAACATTCAAGCAAGTATATCGTCATGATCATCCATGGCCAAATTTAATCATCTCATATGTGTGTGTGTGTACAAGTCACAATCAATTTTAAACACATAAACTAAAGTTAGGTTCAAGAAAGCTTCTCCAATTTTTCCCTTACTCTGGCTCATGCACCAATCATCAAGCATCCACACATTTCAAGAAAGTAATATATCCACTAAGATGCCTTAATTACAATCTCGAGTTACAAAACTTGCTTCATTTTACCTAGGGGTACTAGCTTTCATGCACTCACTGCAAGGAACTGTACCTAGTCAATTTCCAGGTGTCCCAACTGTACCAAATATACTAAACATGATTCTACTTTTAGTTAATGTTTCTAAATTAAAGTGAACTACATGGTCATGATATGGGAAACTCAAAGAGGGACTTAGATAAACCATACTTCAAGATATTGCTATCATATTTCCATTATGAGTCATTCAACATACATATTCAAGTCTCATAATGGACAATCAACATCACAACACATAACAAGAACTAATCAAATCTCCTCAACTCATTCTAAAAATTTTAAAATTTTCTTCAAATTTTCAAAATAACATGCATAGCAGGATAAGTTCAAATAAACATGCATAACAAGATAAACACACAAACACAATAGTACAAGGGACACATCCCACCCCTAACTTAGAAATTTGCATTGTCCTTAATGCAAGAAAAGAATAGAGCATAGAAAACAAGCATGGAGCATGCAGGAGTCCACCAAATAGGCTAGTGGTACAAATAATTCTTGTGGTTGAACAAATGCCTTGAAAAATGTGAGAACAAATGAGTGACTCTTTGATTTTTAAAGAAAAACAATTAAAGCAAAAAACAGAAAATAAATAAAGCAGTAAAAATATGGGTTGCCTCCCAATAAGCACTTGATTTAATGTCTCTTAGCTAGACAAAACTCATTCATCACGCTGGATAACATGGTGGTTTAGGCCTCTCATTCATGCTTCCACATCTGAGATCAAAATATCATATCCATGCCTAAAAGATAACTTATCATAACAACCAACCACAGGGTCAACAATCATATTCTCAATGCCATAGAAATCAATAAATCTATCATTTCTACTTATATAAGATGACATAGAAGGTAGTACAAAATCATGCTTAATAGGGTTCACATCTTTACTATCTATATTATGACATATACTTACCTCATAAGAGCTCTTGATTGCAGGATAAATACCAAAGTTACTTGTCTTTATTGACTCCAAAAATCAACTTACCTTCCTCAATATCCATTCATGCTTTCCCTGTGGCTAAGAAAGGTCTCCCCAAGATGATGGGGATCTTATGATCCTCCTCCATGTCTAGAACCATAAAGTCTGCAGAAAAAATAAATTGGCCCACTTTGACAAGCACGTCCTCAACTATCCCTCGTGAATATGCTAAAGATCTATCAGTCATTCATAAAGAGGTTATGGTAGGTTTCACTTCCTTCAGTCCAAGCTTCTTGTAAACAGACGGAGGCATAAGATTAATAGAAGCACCTAAATCACATAATACTTTCTTAACAGACAGAGAGCCAATAGTGTAAGGGGTAGTAAAACTCCCTGGATCTTTTAGTTTCGGACGAAGCTTTTTTTGTAGCATGGCGATGCATTCCTCTGTTAGACTAATCATCTCATACTGTTCGAATTTCTTTTTCTTTGACAAAATATCTTTCATGAGTTTGGCATAATTAGGTATCTGTGCTAAGGCTTCAACGAAAGGAATATTAATATGCAATTTTTTAAAAATCTCTAAAAACTTAAAAAATTGCTCATTTCTGTGCTAAGGCTTCAACGAAAGGAATATTAATATGCAATTTTTTAAAAATCTTTAAAAACTTAGAAAATTTCTCATCTAACTTCTTTTTATGAAGCTTCTGAGGATAAGGAATATTATTATGCACAAAAGGTATAGGAATAGAAGACTTTCCTAAAGATGGTTTTGTTTCTTTTACCTTTTACTTTGGTTGCTCTTTCTTAACAATTTCCTCAGGTTCATGTTTTTCATTGGATTTAACATGAGCTCTTCCACTTTATGCTCAAGTGGCTCATCATCATCATCATATATGAAACGAGTAACCAAATTTTTCCCACTCCTCAATGTATAAGTTTTGATACCTTCCTTGGATTCTTCTTAGGATAGCTAGAGAATTTACCTTTTTGCATTGTCTGAAAGGAAGTGGCAATTTGACTGAGCTGTACCTTCATACTTTGAATTGCCTTCCCATGACTCTAAATCGTGTTCTTCAAATCTGTAGTTTTTTCCCTAGACTCCTTCACAAATTCTAACATTGCTTCCTCTAAAGAAGATTTCCTCTTTACATGTGATAGACCTATAGCAAATAATCCCGCGGGTGACTGCAAAACATTCTTATTGTTAGCATAGGAAAAATTCTCATGATTTCTTAAACTAGGATGATAGTGAGTAGAAATTTGTTTGTGGCTCCTATAATGTCCTCTGTCAACAACATTGGTCGTCTCACTCTCCTGTGTGTCCCAAACTTGTTGAGATCAGCTGCCATGGTTGCTATGGTGAATTTAGTGATTGACCCCCTACAACTAATTTAGACAAAGTGTATTGTGTTTAACTGAACCTGAACGACACTTACCTCATCAACTCCATACACTCCAATAGTTTTGGTGGTGGAGTCTCTGTCACTTGACCAATTATAACTCAGAGTGGCCATGTCCTCCAAAATTGCATAAGCCTCAATAGCAAACTTTCCAAAGATCAATCCCCCAGCAGTAGCATCAAGGATGGATTTAGTGTTACTATTCAACCCATTGTAGAAAAATTGAATTTGTAACCAATGGGGTACCCATGCTATGGGCATCTCCTCAAAAGGTCTTTATATCTTTTCCAACATTAATACAATTGCCCATCTGGTTTTTGAAAGAAAGCTACAATCTCCTATCTCAATTTAGAAGATTTAGTGGGCAAAAAATATTTCTTAAAAAATACTCGAGCTAATTCCTCCCAAGTTGCAATGCTCTCAGATGGAATTTATTCAAGCCAATCCCTAGCTCGATCCTGCAAAGAGAAAGGAAACAATCTTTGTCTAATAGCATCACTAGAAACTCCATTAATCTTTATCGTCCCACAAATTTCAAGAAACGATCGCAGATGCTTATGAGGATCTTCAGTAGGGCGTCCTCTAAAAGTAATGTCCTTTACCATTTGAATCAACCCTCATTTCAACTCAAAGTTGTTTGCATTTATAGGAGCATTCACGATCCCAGGCAAGGGAGGTTGGAAATAATCCCTAGTAGCCTTATCTACTTCATCAGTCATCTCGTCTTCAACTTCTTGCTAGTCTCTAGTACGCTCAATCTCAAAATCAAGAAGTAAAAGAGGTGTGTCCTTCTCATAGGGAATGCACAAGAGAAAACTCCAACTAAGTTAGCATAAAATAAGCTCTAGTCTAAAATTTTTCCAATTCTTGAATAGTAAGCAAAAATCGTTATTTTGATCCCCCAACAATGGTGTCAAAAACTTGGTGGCACGTGGAAGTCAACGTGATCAAGTTATAATAAATTCAAATGGCTTAAAAGGCCGAGTATCGTCCTTAGAGATCAAACGAACAATTGTTACTTATCTGTTTAGAACCAATTTGATTTTAGCTAAGGAATTGGTAAGTTGAATTGATTGATTTTTGAATTAATTATAAGAAAGCTAAACGAGAAGAAAAACGAGTGTAATTTCAAAATAAATTAGCATTCTAGGGTGTTGATTTTATTACATACTTCACTGAACAATACTTAGGTTAATCATGGAATTAGGCGAAACCATTTATCTAAGTCTAGAAACTAAATTCTAAGCTATTATCTTTCGAAAATAATTCTTTCTCATGCAGTTCTAAATGATAACTAACATCGTGATATCAAGTTAAGATCCATGGCATTAAGTATGATCATCAACAACTTTTACTATTCCCCTAACTACACAAGTGATAGGTTAATAACAATTCAATGTTACAAATCCCATTAAACCTGCAATCTACTGAATTAAACATTCAATCTAATATTCATTGATGACCAATCAATCTAAGTTAAGAACAGTAACATTAAAAGATAAAAAGTTATACAATTCCATAAAATTCCTAAGTATTAATTCAAATCCATATGTAAATCCAACAACACCTTAAAACAAAAAAACCTATTCATTCAAGTTCTAAAAAACATACTCGTATACAATTTTTACAACATTCAAGTAAAGAGAAGTAAAGAACCAGAGAAGATCACATTCGTAATGCTCATCCTTTGATGAAAATCACCAATCTTCACTTCGTCAGCATGTCGAGAAGTTGAGCGGTCTCCACAATAATTCTTCACTCTCTAACTCTGTAGGGCAAGAACTCAATCTTTTAGGACTGAAATTAGGTTTGAATTTCATTATCATTAGGTCAAAATGGCATCCAAATATATAAAAAATCCAAGCTTGGCCCCAAAGATATTCCCAAAATTAGCATATTTTTCAAATATGGAAAGTTAGTACGGTGTTGTGCTCTAAAAAAGTTGTTTTCAGGTCTAGAGCACCTAGGAGAGCATAGTGGCTCTCTACTATGTGTTGTCTTGCTTTTATGATGCACAAAAGATGACAAATAGCAAAAATTTGCAAATCTTCATGTTTTCTTCCTTTTTTTCGTCTCTCCTTTAAACATGTAGCTCGGGTTTGACTTCTTTAAGCATAATTTGGATCTTTTTGCCTCATTTTGAATATATTTCAATTCTCGATCATAAATTCTTAAAATCACTAGCAAAAAGATCAAATCTTATAAAAAAAACATTAAAAACCATCCTAAATTTAAGGCAAATAACGAACATTTTGTGTGCATTTCACATATATATCCTGAACATTTCAAGATGCAGTAGGAGTAGGGATTTGAGGACATTCCTCAATCAGGACAAATTTAAGGTCATCGATTATTACCACAACATTGATCATGTTTTTCCAATTTGTTTAGTTTTCACCGGTTAGTTTGTCGGCTCCTAGTAAATTAATTATAGTGCTTCCCATTTCAAGGTTGCTAAAACAAACAAAATTATCTAAATTAGTACATGCATAATTATTTGATTCCAATCAAGTTTTAGCAAAATTTTAATGTACCATAAATCATCTAAATTTTGCAATTGTTAGGGTTAATGCCCTAAATCTCATAGGGTCATGTAGTTTGTAAACACTTGTATGAACAAACATTCTGTGATTTATAATATATGATATTTTATTCACTGATAATTGGCAGATATGTCAGTTATTATAAGCCTTTTATTTAGAATTATGAGGACTGACAAGTAGAAAATATGGTGATAATACTTAGAATTTGTGAAAATTTGAGTTTGCGTCGATCAGCATTGAAAATCCTGGCTAATCCAATATTATGCGTTATTCCATGTCAAAATTGTCTATTTTTTGTAACTATTGCAGGAATCAAACGCATGCGTTGGAAGGCAATCACAAAATCAAACGCATGCGCTGAAGCCAGGCCACCGCAAAGACAATCGCATTCGGTGAAGTCGGCTATCGCATAGACGCATACATTCATCGCTTGGAGATTGCGGCTACAGAGTTATAACCATAATAGAAGGGCGATCGCAAGATGGGTGGAATGCGTTGATACTTCAGTTGAAATAAGCTCGAACGCATACCTTGGGAGTATAAAGAAGATAAGATGATATGACATTGCCCATACCACGACAAAGGCAACAATGAGCCAGAACGTAATCATGATTGTTGTCGGCATTTAAACTCTATAAATAGTCCTTGGACTTTCACTTCAAAGCATCCGAGCTTTTGCCTTAAGGCAGATGCTTGCAGTCACAGATGAGAGCATGAGCGAGATTTTCTTTGAGGATTCTTCACCTCCACAACCCATTCCGAATGATGATCGGAGCTTTCACCGGAGATAGAGCTTGGAGAGACGTCTTCACCATCCATCCATGGCACCACCGGCAGCCTTGGCGCATAGCCTTACATTTCCTTTCTGATCTCTGTATTGTATTACATTTTGGGCTTAAGATACTTACATTTTGTAATCAATGCATCTATAAATTCCTTCAACGCCATCTTCTTCATCGTCTTTATCTTTATCATCGTTTACCTTCATCGTTTATTTATCAAAGGCGATTGCATAGTCAATCGTGTAGCCCAGAGATAGGACGCATGTAACAACCCATCGAGAGGTGTGCATTGTGCGAGTATAGTGAGTGAATCTTCTTTGCTTGGTGAAAGGCTGTAGCAATGCTTGTCGATGAGCTGTTGCAATGCTTGTCTATAAGTTAATTAGCCGCATCTAACTGCCTGAGAAAGTAAGAGGTGGAACGCACTAAAGCAAAGTATGCATTGTTCCTAGAGATAGGCACGGTCTTATGCTCAAAGCAACCATGCACTATAGAGATATAGTCATGCGGCTGACCACCGAGAGGTGTGCGATGCATTAATGTGACGAGTTGGGATTACTCAAGCGATTTAAGATAGTAACGCGTTAACAGTTGTTACATATCTATCAATTTTCATCGCAAGTCTTCCATTGCTCAATCTGTTTAGTTAGGAGTAGGAGTAGTGTGTAATCCATTAACTTCTACTTTTTACTTTTATTCATTGCCTCAAACGCATTGCGTCACAAGCATTATTGAGTTACAAGTCCCCGTGTTCGACATCGGATCACCCGAGAAACTTGCATTCTCGTTATACTTGGCGAGAAGGCAAGAAAACTTGTGATAGGAACGCATGGTCATTGCATACTAGATGAACGCATACTTTCCATTCCAATGCATGATCTCCGACGCATGGGTACAAATGCATAGCATAAAGACATGCATCACACAATAAATTGCGTTCACCAAAATTATTATCAACATTCACACTGTCTATGAAATATTTGATATTTTAGTTGCATTAACCACAAACCAATAAACTAAGATCCATGATTATCGTTATAACTTAAACATGTATGTGGAGACATATAAGTGGATTGTATTTTAGGTGATAACCTAAATGGTCTATAGTATATGGATAAGGCTAAAGACCTTATCCTGGTGACACTACGAGTATGGTTCGCTTTGTAAGTGTTACAAATTTTGTAAAGTGCTACAAATGATCTGATCTTGATCATTCATGTATTAGACATGCGAGCAGAGATATTCTATACAAAGGAGTTTGTATAAGACCGAACCACGAAATGTTTAGTCTCGTTATATAACATCGTTCATAATTGAGTCTTCCATTTCACTAGGATGACCATAGGTAACATGACTTAATCCTGAGTGAGTTATGAACTCCTACCTATGAGGGCGGTCCTTTGATTTGCATGGGTGAGAGTGGCCTGATCCTCGACTCAACAAGCCTATCATTTTAGGGATTCGTCTGATCGAGGAGCTGGAAACTCAGCTACACAAGATGAAATTTACTCATTCTTCAACGCAGGGGTAAGTAGATAAATGACTCCCTTAAGGGCTGATTCCGGGTCTTGAACAATGTGACATCACACCCTCTTTTGGCCCGAGAGGGGTTTAGTCATAGTGGGACTATGATCTATTGTTCATTAGAGAGATCAATTGTACTTAAGGAGTTAGATGTAACTACAGGGGCAAAACGATAAATTGGCCCAGCTATACTTACGAGCATCTGTGAAAGTTATCGTATTGTTGATTGGTTATATCTAATGGACATAGAAATAAATCTGTGGTGAAAAGAGTGCAACTGTCAGTCTTTAGTGGAATGCCTGACAGTTAATGGATGGTGGATCTTGTGGCTAAAGAATTTAGTCAGCTATTCACGTACCGTTGGAGTTTGAAGCCACAAGTCCATAAGGTCCCCTTGGTAGCTCAATGGATTCAAGTTGAAAATCAGTTTTTGGGTCAGTTTGAAATGTTCAAATTGACAAGAGGGAGTTTGATTATATATGATATGATTCAACTGGTCAATTATATATGATATAGTTGACATGATGTATGAGATACATTAATTGGAGGAAAAGGATATAAATATGATTTATATCTAATGGAGGAAAAAAGAACCATGGTTTATATATTGCATATGATGTGATATTAAACTATAGATTGTAAATATAATATGATTATATTTATTTTAATTAAACAATTATGAGATAATTGTTGGTGATTTTTCTCCATAACCGCACGAGATAGTGGGAGGTTACATTCAGTTTTTGTAACTAAAGGATAAAATGAAAATAGTTTTCATTTTACAAAAAAGAAATCGGATAATCGCTTCACGATTAGTACACTGTCCATTGTCTAGCTAACGAGAGCATACATGATAGCTCAAGTTTTACTAAATGATCGTGTACACGCGTAACTTTCCTAAATGATCATCTAGCTTTTACTAAGCGATTGCGCCGTGAGCGATTTACCTAAACGATCAAATCTGTTTTATTAAATGATCGTGCACCCTTTGCTAGACGATCAAGCACCCGTTTACGCAATAGACACAAAACCTCTCCCACTTGCATGGTCGTTGTAAACGATCATTGTTTCCTCCTCCCCTCTACCAAATCCAATAAAGCCCACACCTTCTAGATTCTCACTTCGAGAATACCGAGGTTACTGAGTGGTGGTGTCCTCCTTGCTTCTGTTCGTGTAGATGACCATTCGGTGGTGAGCGACAACGAGATTTGGTGGACGATAGACTTGATGATCTCAGTGACAGCAAGAGTTGTTGTTCCTTGATGAGAGCAAGATTTAAAGAGAAGAAGAGCTCTTCAAGAAGTATGTATCTCATTTTTTTGTTATTTATTTTTTAAAAGTATGTCGTAATTTATTAGTAGATGCATAACTTGTATGTTTGTTTGTGAATGCGGTATTTCTATCACAATGAATTTGGAATGATTTTGCTTTCACTCATAGGTCTCTTTGATAAGAGTTCCTTCATAAAGAACCATAACTACACTCTTCGCACTGTAGATGAATTCCTGTATCCTTGGATATAACCGTTACCGGTAAGTCAATCATTCATGAGTCATTCATAATTACAACTGAGTCAAATTACCATTTTACTCTGTAATTTCCTCTAGTTCGTTAAGTCTCATTGATCCTCTAATGAACTGTAACGAACCGACTTTCTAGGACTTATACTAGATCGTTACTTCATACATGCATAAACCTCAAAACAACTCTCTCACAAATTTTAATTAAATCAAACGAATTTATTTGCATAAATACTTTTGTAACATCCAAATAACTGAAAAATATTTCAATATAAATTTCATGAAGCCTGATAAATAAATAAATCAACCATGAACTCCAAATTCTCACATCAAGACTGAAAATTTAAAACACTAAAACATGAAAACATGAGCGGAAGTATTTCTTTGGTCCCAATGGTATGGTCACGGATTCCTTCTGTCACTCACCGGTACGTCCTTGCACTTACTTGAAAAACATAACGTAAGAAAGGATGAGTATAAAATACTCAGTAAGTAACCCCACTATAGAGGTCAGGCTAAGCATCTATGTCTTCTAGATGCTACTTTCTAGTGAGACATGCATAAACCTCTACTTTCCATAGGATGGCTAACTAGTGGTTAGTTGAACCCACACTACCATAGCTTACACCCACAAACATCTGGTGAATCCCGAAGGAAACACTTATGTGATTAATAATATATGATATTTTCATTCACTTTGTCTATAAAATATATGATATTTTAGTTGCATTAACCACAAACCAATAAACCAACATCCACGGTTATCGTTGTAACTTAAACATGTATGTGGAGACATACATGTAGATCATGTTTAAGTGATAACCTAAATGGTCTGTTGTACATGGATAAGGCTGCGTACCTTATTTTGGTGACACTACGAGTATGGTCCGCTTTGTAGGTGTTACAAATGTTGTAAAGTGCTATAAATGATCTGATCTTGATCATCATGTATTAGACATGCGAGCGAAGATATTCTATACAAAGGAGTTTGTATAAGACCGGTCCACGAAATGTTTAGTCTCATTATATAACGTCGTTCATAACAAAGACTTTCATTTCACTAGGATAACCATAGGTAACATGACCTTAATCCTGAGTGAGTTGTGAACTCTTACCTATGAGGGCGGTCCTTTGATTTATATGGGTGAGAGTGGCCAGATCGTCGACTCAACAAACCTACCATTTCGGGGATTCGTCTGAATGGGAAGTTGGGAACTCAACTACACAAAAGGGAATTCACTCCTTTCCCGAAGTATGGGTAAGTAGATAAATTTCTCCCTTAAGGATTGATTCCGGGTCTTGAACAATGTGGTGCCACACCCTCTCTTGGCTAGAGAGGGGTTTGGTCATAGTAGGACTATGATCTATTGTTCATTAAAGGGATCAATGGTACTTAAGGAGTTAGATATAACTACAAAGGCAAAACGGCAATTTGGCACAGCTGTACTTATGAGCAATTTATGAAGGGTCATCATAGTATTGATTGGTTATATCCAATTTTATAGTGTAAAGAGTGCAGTTGTCGGTCTTTAGTGAAGTGTCTGATAGTTAACGAATGGTGGATAATGTGATTAAAAAGTTTAATTAGTTATTCACGTACCGTTGGAGCTTCAAGTTACATGTCCATAAGGTCCCCTTGATACCTCAAAGGATTTAGTTGAGAATCAGTTTTTGGGTTAATTTGAAATGTTCAAATTAATAAGAGGGAATTTAATTATATATGATATAATTAAATTAATTCGATTGTATATGGTATAATTGACATAATGTATTTGATACATTATAGTTAGAGGAACAAATATTTGAATATGATTCAAATATATTTTCTATGAATAAGATTCATAGTTGTTAAATTTAATATAAATATGATTTATATTAAATGCCACAAAAATAGAGAAAATAACTATAGTTTATATTGTATATGATGTCATATTAAAACCATAGGTTATAAATATAATATGATAAGTTAGTTATCATTTTTATTTATAATTATTAATTATTTAATAATTAATTCCTTTTTTCTCTCTATCCACCTTAATGGGTAGTTAATCAGTTTTTGTGGGAATTTAGGATAAATAAAATATGATTTTAATTTTTCTATAATCTAAGACACATGATTAGCAAGTAATCTACAGAATTTGCTTGAGAGCCTATGTGATAGACTCAGTTTACTAAACAACTGGAGAAATATGTCTATGCGATAGAGATTGTCTTCCTCGATCGTCTTCCTCCTCCAACTCCAAAACACCCTCCTAACCAAAATAGCCAGAGCCCACCACTCCTGGGTTCTCACACCGACAATACCAAGGTCACCAAGTGGTAGTGTCTTTCCTTTGGTTCGTGTTATGGTTGCTGTTTGATCGAGGAGAGTTCGTGTTGTTCAAAGTGTTCGTGTAAGTTGAAGGGATTAACATGAAGAAGAGTTCTTCAAAGATATAATCTCTTGAACCTTATTTCTTATTCAAAAGCATGATGTAAATTATGTCTTATGCATAATCTGTTTGTTTTACTGTAAATGTATGTGTTTAATCGAAATGGGATTTGGACGATCCGCTTCCGTTCATAGGTTCTCTGTCAAAAGAGATCCTTCATTAACATCCACCATAACCACCAGTACAACCTACCGCACAGCAACAAAATCCCATCTCCATAGCAGATGATAGGGATAGAGCCATCAAGGATTATGTAGCTCATGCATTCCAAACCTTAGACATAGGCATTCTAGATCCACCAATTGATGCGCCCACATTTGAGATGACTCCATTGATGTTCCAAATGCTAAACTCGCTTGGACAATTCGTTGGGTTTCCTAATGGGGATCCTATAAACATCTAAAACACTTTATGAGAATCTGTCGTTCGTTTAAAGTTAACGGTGTTTCTGAAGATACATTAAGACTTAAGTTATTTTCTTATTTTTTGTAGGGAAATGCAGAAGCGTGGCTCGACTCACTATCCCCCAACTCTAATACCACATGGAACAACCTCGTGGAAAAATTTCTAGGAAAATATTTTCCACCTGGAAAGAACGAAAAATATAGAGGAGGCATCATAGCATTCAGTCAATCTCCATCTGAATCCACCGATGGAGCATTGATTAGATTCTAGAAGTTGGTAAGGAAATACCCACACCACTGATTCCCATCTTGCATCGTGATGAAGCAGTTCTACAATGGGTTGAACCAAGCTTCAAAGGCTATGGTCAATGCATCTATGGGAGGATCTTTGTTTAAAACGTCCGTAAACAGAGCTCAAGAGATCATGGATATGATTTCAAACAACAATCAGAATTGGGGTGATGGAGAACACACTTCAATCACAAAAACTTTTGTTGAAATATAAGAAGTGCACATGTTAGCATCCATGAGTCAACAGTTGACAACAATCGCAAATTTGATTCAAATTTTGATGGTAGAACCGCAAAAAGTGGGTGCCATCCAAGCTGAACCTCAAATTCAAAGCTGTGAATTTTATATTGCAAACCATTTATATAATGAATGTATGTATAACCCCCATTCAAAATGTATGTATAACCCTTATTTAGTGTGTTATGTAGGTTACTAGAAGGCACAAGAGCATTGGGACCTATATTCTAACACCTACAACCTAGGATGGAGGTCACACCCAAATTTTGCATGGACAAAACCTAGCAGCAGTGCAAGTACATCTTAGTAGCAGACAAGGACAACTCCACCAAGATTCCCTCAAGTGTCACGACAGCAACTGCAAACGCAGCCACCAGCGTCTCTCCCTAAGAGAAGTCCTAAAATGGTATATTTACTAAAAAAATATATGGTAAGAAATGATGTCGCTCTTTGTAACTTGGAGATGCAAGTGGGGCAGTTAGCTAAGGAGATCCAGAGTAGACCTCAAAGGAAACTACCTGGTAGCATAAAGGCTCCAAAGTCAAATGGAAAAGAACACTGCAAAGTTGTAACCCTAAAAAGTGGACGAGAATATAAAGAACCAAAAGTGTTTGGAGAGAAAGAACAGAGCCGTAAGGAAGGATCAACAAATGTTAAGTCTAAGGAAGGGATGACCCCAGTAGCTGAAGAAAATAAAAAAATGGCTGAAAAAGACAGAAAATAAAGACAAAGAAGAGTCGTCACTAGTTGCAAAGAAGAAGAATACAATTCTGATATACAGGCCGCCAATACCTTTTCCCAGAGATTGTAAAAGGCGAACTAAGATACATAATTCAAGAAGTTCTTGGAAATTTTAGAGCAACTTCATATCAATATTGTTAGGGTTGATGCCCTAAATCTCGATGGGTTCATTAGTTTGTAAACATGTATATGAATAAATATTTGTGAGTAATAATATAAGATATTTTCTTCACTACAGTCTTTGATATATGAGATATTTTATTGCATTAACCACAAACTAATAAACTAAGACCCTAGTTATCATTGTAACTTAAGCATGTATGTGATGACATACAAGTGGAACGTGCTTTAAGTGATAACCTAAATAATCTGTAGTATATAAAGGAGGGAAACCTTATCCTATTGACGCTACGAGTGTGGCCCGCTTTGTAGATGTTACAAGTGTTGTAAAGTACTACAAATTGTTTAATCCTGATTATTTATGTATTAGACATACGAGCGGGAATGCTCTATACAAAAGAGTTTGTATAAGACCAGACCACGAAATGTTTAGTCTCGTTATATAACATCGTTCATGACAGAGACTTTCATTTCACTAAGATAACCATAGGTAACATGACCTTAATCCTTAGTGAGTTGGGAACTCTTGCCTATGAGGGTGGTTCTTTGATTTGTATGGGTGTGAGTGGCTAGATCGTTGACTCAAACCTACCACTTTGGGGATTCGTCTGATTGGGGAGTTGAAAACTCAGCTATACAAGACGGAATTCACTCTTTCCCCAATTTAGGGGTAAGTAGATAAATTTCTCCCTTAAAAGTTGATTCCGGGACTTGAACAATGTGGCGCCACACCTTCTCTTGGCTCGAGAAGGATTTACTCATAGTAGGACTATGATGTATTGTTTATTAGAGGTACTTAAGGAGTTAGATGTAATTATAGGGGCAAAACGGTAAATTGGCCCGGCTGTACTTATGAGCAATTTGTGAAGGGTCATCGTACTGTTGATTGGTTATATCCAATGACACGGAAATATATTTGTAGTGCGAAGAGTGCAGCTGTCGATCTTTAGTAGAATGCCCGACAGTTAACGAATGGTAGATATCGTGATTAAAGAGTTTAGTTTGTTATTCATGTACCGTTAAAGCTTCAAGCTATAGGTCCCCTTGGTAGCTCAATGGATTCATGTTGAGAATTAGTTTTTGGGTTGGTTTAAAATGTTCAAATTAACAAGAGAAAATTTAATTATATATGATATAATTAAATTACATCAATTATATGAGATATAATTGACTTAATGTATTAAATACATTAATCAGAGGAATTATTATTAAATGATACAAAGGAGAAAAAGAACTATAGTTTATATATTGCATGAGATTTGATATTAAAACTATAGGTTATGAATATATTGATTATATTTGTAATTAAATAAATTATAGGATAATTGGTTACGAGTTTTATGAGATTTGATATTAAAACTATAGGTTATGAATATATTGATTATATTTGTAATTAAATCAATTATAGGATAATTGGTTACGAGTTTTTCTCCTATAACCGACTTAGTGGGAAGTTGTGATCAGTTATTGTAACTGATGGTTAAAATGAAAATCGTTTTCATTTTTACAGGATGCGATCATTTTGATTTTGTGAATCGTGCGATCAAAAGATTAGCTATACGATAGCTTGAGAGAATACACGATCGTGTAACAAGTTTTCTATACGATAGTTACTTATCTTCTAAACGATCGAGTACATTGTCTATACGATGGACTAAAACTATCTCCCACTTACTCGATCGTCTACATAATCTGTAAAATTCCTCCTACCCTCTACCAAATCTTACAGAGCCCACAACTCCTGGATTTTCACACCGATAATACTAAGGTAGCCTTCTGATGGTGTCTACTTTCTGTTTGAGGGACGAGTGGAGATTTGTTCTTGTTTGAGGTTCTTGCTTAAGAGATTACTGTTCGAATGTAGATTCGTTCGTGTTGGTGAACGATCGTGCAGTAAGTTCGAAGGAACGAGAAGAATAGTTCTTCAAGGGTAAGTTCTTTTGAACCTTAATATTTCCCATTTGTGGCATGTTGTAATTTAGAGTTTTGCATAACTATTATTGTTTGATTGTAAATGTGTATGTTCTGTTATAATGGGATTTGGAACAATCTTGCTTCTGCTCATGGGTCTCTTTGTTAAGAGATTCTTCAATTGGTATCAGAGCCAAGTCTGCAATACGTTTAAATGTTAAATGTAGTTGTGGATTTGAGTTGATGGATGTTTCGAGATGGTTGCCTCTATTCCTTAAAGCTCTCTTTACATTTCAAGTTCATTTATAGGGCCCCTTAGGGCATAATATTCTACTATCAAGTTTGTATTCAAATTGTTTGAGTCTGTAAGAGTCGTTCGTGAAGAAGCTTCACCGCATGAAGATGTCGTTCTAATCTTGGAAGAAGACCAAGAGTTTGCCGCATTGTATAGCCCAAGCTAAACAATCGTTTAGATTTAGTTACGCGATCGTGTAGAAAAGTTCTACCCGATCATATAGTATTTGCTAAACAATTGAATGATCGCGTAAAGTGTTTATTTGGTTGTGTTGCATTGGTTACCCGATCGTGTAGACGGTGAGGTAAATGATTGTTGAGGTTTTGATTCTCATTACATGGTAGGCTCGCACACTAAACGATAGATTCAGTTAGCATGCTTGATCGTATAGTCCCTAGCTACTCGATCATTTGGTATACGATACTTGATGCATGCCCCGTGATCGTTTAGACGTTCATGCTTCACTGCATAGTTGTCATCTACTCGATCGCTTCTGCACGATCGCGTGGTCTTCATGCTTCATCGCATTGTTATAGGCACACGATCCATGCTACACGATCGTTTATTCTCGTTCAGCATCACTAGACGATCACACAGAGCTACTATATGATCTATTGAACAATGTTTCACCTGGACAGTTCAAGACCCAGTTCGCCTGTTTGAACCGGTTGGCTCGTTAAATTTGTAATAGATAGCTTTATCTTTTTTGGTTTTTTAGGCTAATCATCCCGGTCCATTGGTTCTTGATGAATGTACATGTGATGTATGTTTATTTTTATTATATGTGATATAGTATGTCATATAGTTTTAAAACCGACCGTAGGTTATGCATTTGTCATGCATCATCTCTATATTGTAAAAGTTATGATATAATAGCTTGCATGACTAAATTACTTTAAAGCATGTTCATGCATCATATAATATAAGAGTTATATTTATGCATGCATTAAGCATATTCATGCATCATCTTTTATATATAAGCGTTCTGGTATAAGGGTGTACGAAAGCATGTATGCTTGGTTCATACATGTTATATAAGAGTTATGTAGTAATGAATGTGTTGGGATCGGTGTCCTAATTCTCCCAGAGTCTCGATGTTTGTAATTATACACATTGTTTTATGAATAAAACAATTGTTATTTCATTCTAACATTTACTCATATCCAATAAACAAAGCTCTATGGTTATCTTATGTAAACTTATATATGAGATATATAAGCGGATCATGCCTTAAGTGATAACCTAAATAGGTCTATAGTATAAGGATTAAGGTGGGATACCTGATTCTGGTGACACTACGGATACGACCCACTTTGTAGAGGTTTGCAAGTGTTGTAAACTACTACAGATGGTAGATCTTGACCATTCATGTAAAGACATGCGAGCGGGGGTGTCCTATACAAAGAATTTGTATAAGACTGGACCACGAGATAACTAGACTCTGTATATAACGCTGTTGATATTGGAGACTTACATCTCAACTAAACGACCATAGGTGACACGACCTCAATCCGGAGTGTTTTGGGAACTCCTGCCTTTGAGGGTGGTCCTTTGATTAGTACGGGTGAGAGTGGCTAGATTTCCAACTTAAATGCCTACCTTTTTGTGGACTCGTTTGATTTGGGAGCTGGGAACTCACTTACACAAGATGAAATTGACTCCTTCCCCGAAGCAGGAGTAAGTAGATAGATTGCTCCCTTAAGGGCTGATTTCGGGGATTCAACATAGTGGCCACAACTTCTCTTTGGAAGAGAGGACTCAGTCATAGTAGGACTATGACTTATGTTCATTAAAGGATTCAATGGTACTTAAAGAGTTAGATGTGGGGCGTAACGGTTATTGGCCGAGCTATACTTACGAGCGATCTGTGAAGGGTTGTCGCACTGTTGATTGGTTAAGATGGACACATAATATATCTGTAGTAAGAAAGTTCAATTGTTGATCTTTAGTGGAGTGTTTGGCAGTTAATGGATGGTGGATCTCGTGACTAAAAAGTTTAGTCAGTTATTCACGTACCGTTGGAGCTTCGAGCTACAGGTCCATAAGGTCCTCTTGGTAGCTCAATGGATTCAAGTTGAGGATCAGTTCTTGGTGTTGATTTGAAATGTTCAGATTGACAAAAGGTAATTCGATTATATATGATATGATCGATATGGTGTATGAGATACATTAAGTGGAGGATTAATGTAAATGAGATTTAGATTAAGTGCCTTGGAATAGAAAATGAGCTATGGTTTATATATTTCATAAGATGAAATATTAAAACTATAGGTTATAAATATATTATGGTAAGTTAGTTATCATTTATATTTATAATAATATTAATTATTGAATAATTCTTTCCTTTTTTCTAATAATCGATTGAGTGAGAGGTTATTGGTAGTTTCATGATAATCGTGAGATAAAAGGAAAAATGTTTTCCTAATTTTAGTAAGATTTGCTAAGTTATTGATTTGAGATTTCCAATCTCGAAAATTACTCACGGATAGTTGTCAAGTAAATATGATTTATTAAACAACAGCTTGGAGTTAGCTAAACGATCGTGGAGTGTTCTTACACGATAGACACGCAGCTAGATGATCGCATAACTTTTACTAAACGATTGGGTATCGACCTATACGATAGGCTATTCCATCTCCCACTTTCTCAATCGTTTACACGATTGTTCTTCCTCCGGTTTTCTGCCTTAAACCAAATCCACACAGAGCCCACTCTCTGGATTCTCACACCGAGAATACCGAGGTAACCTTGTTGGTGGTGTCATACTCAACTCGACACAGTCGATATTCTGTGGATGTCGTTCGTGGTGTTCGTGACCTTGGCGATCACTTTGTTCAAGTTCGCTGTGATCGTGCAGTGTAGCGATCGTTTGGGATGAACGTTCATGTGTTGCTGTGTTGCTGTGATCGAGTGTTCGTGATCAAGGAACTTGAAGATGAGTCTGCAAAGGTTTGTTGATTCTTTCCCTTGATCATGTTGTAAAGCATGCTATAATTTCTGTTTTATGCATAACCGTATGTTTCTGTCTGTGATTGTAATTGTAATGTTCTTATACGACTGAAATTTGGAAAGATCCTTCCGCTGCTCATGGAAATCCTCGTGTCTGATTTCCTTCAGAATGAACATTGCATGAGGCATGACACATATGTTAATTTATAAAAGTTATAAATACCTAGTCTACCTTAGCAATGTGAATGATTTTAGTTGTTTCTTTTATAAGAGTTATATTAGAAATTAGAACTAAAATCAATAAGAAAGACATGCATGCAAACTTAGTTTTAATCGAGTTTTAAGAGAGTTTTAAAATTTGATGGAGATAGACCTAAGATCATGGTTCTAATGAGATTAGAAACGTAAGTTTAATCTTTTAATCGGTTTAATAGGATTAAATTGATTAATAAAAGATTAAATATGTACCAAATCTATCTATAAGGGACCTTTTATCTAAGGTAGGTTCTGTTTAGGCTGGGGTATTTAAGGTGACGGAAACGGCCCTACCTGGAAAGGTAACTAGATAAATTTGATGCATGCATGCAAATTTGATGATAGTCTGTTAAAGTGTTTAATGGGACTTGATTCGGACTTGTTTAATTATCAAAAGAAAGAGTTATTTTTTAGCAAATTAAACTACCACTTAGATAAAAACCAGTAGCCGGATTGTTAATGAATCCCTAAGTAGAACATTCAGTGGGAGGTACTTAGGGTATATGATACTTCACTTAAACCTCTACACGTTTCTCCCTAAAGTTCACACCGTGAGATCTATCATTGGCCTCGTGGCACCTTGGGAGTGTCCCCCTAAAGGATGGTGTTTGGGTAGGTCAATACCAAGGTGAACAGAGAGAATGTTCATAGTAAGTGGGAGCGGGATGTGTGACAACATATCCCTCGGTCTCTCTCATTAGGTTGGATAACGTTTTGTGCATCGCCTCGAGGCACCCTGGGAGTGTCCCCCTAAAGGATACCAGATTTGCACGACTCTTTATCTGATCTCCTATATAAGATAAGGTCGCTTTAGTCTCTTGTCCTAATTTGCTTTTTTCCTACGATGGGTGTATTAAGGCAGGGCCTAAATTGAGGGGTTACACTTACCGGAATTATTAAAGGTTAATATATTCTAGACCGAAAAATGGTCATTGTTAGAGTCAGTTACAAAAGTTATTTCTGTCTAATGGTTGAGAATGTCTCATCCCAGTGAAGGGGCTCGTTCACCCCACCGGTGACTTTTGTTCTCCCTTGCTGGGGCATCATTGCAAAATAGGTGTCTTTAACTTAAGGTATATTCGAACTATTTTGCTAAAACCTAAAATTGGTGTTAAAAGTGGTAATGCATAGACTTATTAAGTTTGTTCATGTTTGTTTCAGCAACTTTTTATTATGGCAACCGCGACTTTAGCTTTATTAGCCGCCGACAAATTCACTGGCGACAATTACACTAGTTGAAAAAACTCAATACTTACGATTTTAATCATCGATGATCTTCGGTTCGTCTTTAAGGAGGAGTGTCCTCTTATTACAGCTCCTACTGTTGCTCGAAACATTCGAGATGCATATGAGCGATGGACACGAGAAGGTTTGAGCTTACATCTTGGCCAGCATAAGTGATGTCTTGGCCAATAAGCATGAGCCCATGGTCACTGCACGTGAGATCATGGAGTTTCTGAAGGGAATGTTTGGACAACTATCAGGTAGCTCAAGCATGAAACTTTCAAAAGCATCGTCAACTCCAAAATGAAGGAGGGTACATCTGTTCGAGAACATGTTCTAAACATGATGTTCCACTTTAATGTGGCAAAGATGAACGGGGCCTACTGATAACTTATAGAAATACAAGTTATTTATACTATTTTATTTAGATATTGCAGCCAAAAGGAAGAAAAGTTGCATCGATAGTATGGAAATTGGCTAAGAAATGCGAGAATTATAAATTGTCGTCAATACACCCACTGACGCCATTGCGATGGTAGAAAAGAATGTTTCAAGTTTGTTTTGCAGGAAATCAAGTCACCGCATGCGTTCATGACTCAAAGATAAACTGAACAATAAATAATGAAGAGACGATCAACGCAATGACGACGCATGCGACAATCGATCAAGAGCTTTGAGATCAACGCAACTTCAACCGCATGCGGTAATAAAAAAAACAACATCGCATGCGGGCAAATGATCGAAGATGTAAAGAGCAACACAATTGCAGAGGATTCTAACGCGTGTACAGCTGACCGTTGTGCATTACTAACGGGATTGATTGCGTAATAGAAGAAATATTCACTTCACCATTTCAGGAACTGCCTTAACAATAAAGTGGGGACCACAATGCAAAGAGTCAAAGCTTCGCCTATAAATAGCTTCTGCAATTCTATTGAAAATATACTGGATATGAGAGAATTGATACTTGTATACACTCGATAAAGGAGACTTGAATTGTGAAGAGAGAGATTGATTGAGCGATTAATCGGAGTAGATCCAGGAAGAATCAAGAGACAAGGCCGAGAGGTGAGTCTCCGAGCAAAGAATCCTTTCAAACCCCACCATCAAAGCTCTATACGAAGGTCACTTCTACCAGACGAGCAAGCCTGAGAGGGAAGCTCTTCTCTTCATCCATTTCACACGCTGGTAAGCAAAACCTCCGTCTAGATTTGTGTCAAGACGTTGACACTCTTCTGTATTTGTTTCTATCTCGTTTTCATCACTTGTACTCATCTTCTTTACTCTATCATTCACACCATGTATCAGACACTTAATCTTAGTATTAATTATTATGATCATTTCCATTATCATCTCTCTATCTATTTCCGTTCATCCATGATTCACTTTCTCCATGATGTTTTCTTAATTCCCTGGGTAATTAATAAGAATTAAGCAAGTAAATTAATTTGTGTTAAGGAAATAATTTTGTTTAGCTAAAGCATGCTAGACGACATCTTCACCTGTGAGAGTAGAAGTGAAGATGTCATTCCACTTATCGAGAGAGATTGGAAGAATGCGTTAACTAAAGCAAGAAATAATTCCAGAGATAGAAGCAACCTTGTGTTCATCACGTTCATCCCTGTTTCACCATAGAAATATGAGAACGCGACCGATCACCGAAAGGTGTACGCCAAGGGAAAGCGGAACCTTAGTTACATCTTTAACACAGTTAACAAACTTGCGATGTTGTTACTAATTATTCTTTCTATTTATGATTCATACATAAAGACTTGTCATCACATACCACGATCCTTTGTATAACTTCACAGTCAGTCTCGAACTCAGTATCATGTATCATGAATCTTGTATCTTGTATCATAATAGTTTAGGACTTTACTTTTATCGCACTTTTATTTTATCAACGCAATTTATGTTTATCGCAATTTAAATTCATGTGCAAACCAAATCTTTTATTAATTGTAAAATCGATCGCATATATCACGAAAGTAACACATTAATGAAAACAATCCCTGTGTTCAACCTCGAATTACTCTGAGAAACTTGCGTTGGAATTATACTTGGTTTCAGCACAAGGAAACTTGTGACAACGCATTATTCCATAACATACTGCAAGCATATAGTTGACTACGCATATATTTAGAAGTAGTAATGCATAACACAGCATCCACACTCCATTTCCATCTTTACGTCATCAAGTTTATGGCAACATGAGCTTGTTGTTAAGACACGTTTGTAGCATTTACACCTGCATCAATGAGGGAAGTCAGGTTAGCATTATTCTACAAATATTGCCAGATAGTTTTCTGCACTTTGTAAGCAACGATGTTCTGAACATAGATTTTTTACACTCTTACAACTCTCCTCAACAAGTTGCAAACGTTCTAATCCTTACTGAAAAGCAAGGAGAAGACAGTTGGTGAGGCAAATGTTGTTTCATCATCTAAAAAGTTCCACAAAGGTTTGACTTCTAGAACTAAGTCTGCACCTTCTTCTTCCAACACTAACAAGTGGAAAAAGAAGAAGGGTAGTAAGGGAAAGGCACCAGTTAACCCACGACCTGTCGCACAACGGGGTAGGAACTAGCACCGATTGAAAAAGGAAAATGTTTCCATTTCAACCAGGGTCGGCACTGGAAGTTGAATTGCCCACGTTGACTCAAGGAGAGGAAGAAGTCTAAGGCCAAGGGCAGACAAGGTAAATGTGATTTACTAGTTCTGGAAACTTGTTTGTGGAGAATGATGATTCTACCTGGATTATAGACTTTGGGGCCACTAATCATGTTTGTTCTTCTTTTTAGGGGATTAGATCCTGGTGGTAACTTGAGACTGGTGAAATAATGATGCGAATAGGCAACGAGCACGTCGTCTCAGCTGTGTTAGTGAGAGGCCTCTAGTTAACTTTACAGAATAGGTTTATCATTTTACATGATATATATGTTGTTCCTGAACTAAAGAGAAACTTAATTTCTATAAAGTGTCTGCTTGAATGTAAATATTCTCTCAACTTTTCTATGAATAAAGTGTTTATTCTAAGAGATGGTGTTAAAATATGTTCAGCTTTACTGGAAAATAATTTGTATGTGCTAAGATCATTAGCAACAAATTCCCTCCATAACATAGAGATGTTTAAATCTGTCGTAACTCAAAATAAACGAGTTAGAAACTATATAGGATTGAGAGAATGGTAAAAAATGGACTTTTAAACGAGTTAGGAAAATTCTTTACCTGTATGCGAGTCATGCCTTGATGGTAAGATGACTAAAAGACTTTTTACTAGAAAAGGTTATAGAGCCAAAGTGCCTCTAAATTAGTACATTCAGACCTTTGTAGTCTGATGAATGTGCGAGCCAGGGGAGGTTACGAGTATTTCATCACTTTTACTGATGATTACTCGAGGTATAGGTATGCTTATTTGATGCAACATAAGTCAGAATCCTTTGAAAGATTCAAAGAGTTCAAGGCTGAGGTTGAAAACGCATTAGATAAACGGATTAAGACACTTCAATCTGATCGAGGTGGAGAATTTTTGGATTCTGAGTTCCAAAACTATTTGATGGAACATGGAATTGTTTCTCAACTCTCAGCATCTGGTACACCTCAGCAGAATGGTGTATCGGAAAGGAGAAACAGAACCCTGTTGGACATGGTTCCGTCGATGATGAGTTATGCTTCCTTACTGGACTCGTTTTGGGGTTTTGCAGTAGAGACTACAGTCTATATCCTCAACTATGTTCCTTCCAAGAGTGTTGCCAGAACATCTTTGCAGCTGTGGAACGGCCGTAAAGCTAGTTTGCGTCACTTTCGCATCTGGCGTTTTCCAGTGTTGGAACATACCATCGTGCAGCGGAAGTGACCAGATCCATAAGCACTCTAATTCATTAATTTTGACAAAAATGAAAGCATGCTTCAACATAAATAAATGGGTTTCATGACATACCTTTGTAGTACTTCCTCAAAGCTTGAATTCCAGCTGCAAATCTCCTCTGAATCTTGTTGTAGACCACCCTAAGATCTTTCCTACTATGCTTTTGGTGCTCTAGATTGAGTAGTGGGACTCAAAATAAGCTTGAATTAAGGGAATTTGGAGATAAGCTCACTGTAGCAACCCAACGTGAAGAACACCCTTCTTCTTCCAAAATTTTCAGAAAAATTCTTTCAGGTACATTACTTCAAATTCACTCCAATGTCTTCATATATTACAGACACTCATGCAAAAAGATTAGTTGCATGAAATGCAGCTCATGCATGGAGTAAATGAAGCTTGAAGAAGTGGGTTGTTAGTGAGCTACTTGATGAAGACAATGGAAAAACTTATTTTCCATTTTGTGTTTTTCTTCTTTTCCAATTTCTCAAATATTGATTTCATAAATCAATTCTTTTAATAAAATTGAAAATATATTATTAATTTTATAAAATTAATTTTCTTAATAAAATTAATAAATAATTATTTAAATAATTTAAATAATTCTAATTAATTTAATATCAAATATTAAATTAATTTTTACATAATTCCATCTTCAAATATTTAAATCATATTTAAATATTATTTCTCCAATTTCATTTAATTTTAATTTGAACACTTCAAATTAACTTATCACGCTACTCTAAAGCTAATTCATTTACGAGCTAGTAGGGAGACTTCGCGGACCTACAGATCATAAGCTCCCCACTCTCCCAACTTTCTTTCTTCTTCTCTCCCAGCCCGTCGTGAGTCCACTGTGGTCGTGTTCTCCATCGTCCGCCCTTCTCCCCTACCACCACTAATATGCTGTCATTCTCCCCTAGGTATTTGTTTTCCAATATATGAGATTTTATTTTGTTTAAATCATAGGTCTCCACAAATCCAGTACTTTAGTTTAATTAATGAATGAAAGCCTAGAGTTTTAAACTTGTTTTGTTTAAAATTTGGAAGATCTAGTGTTCAAAGTTTGTTTTGTCTAAGATTTAGTTTTTTTTTCCGTTAGATTGGATTTGAATTTTTTTTTTATTCTTGGAGTTTGGACTTGAAAAGTTGGAATGATTTGTCTTTTTTTTTTTTAGTTTATTGTTGTAATTGTACTAATGTTGGATTGGTTGTAGGTGTGTTTGTTTTTAAAAAAGAAAATATTTGGACTGATATTGAATTTGAGTTTGGACTTGGGTTGTAGATTTATTGTGTTTTTAAAAAACTTTTTGGACTGATCATGAATTTGAGTTTGGACTGATCTTTTGGAGTTTATTTGTTTGAGTTTGAACTGATGTTGTATTGGGCTGTTAGTATTAACCTATTAAGTTAGACTAATATTTTCTCAACTATGATAGTTGTAAACACTTGATTAAATATTTTGTTGCGTCCTAAAGATATTATCATTCTTGAACCTGAAAATGCTGGGGACAGTGATATTGATATAGAACTTGATGAATTATTTGGAAAAAAAGGAAGTGCAGAATATGAAAATGAGTTGGTACCACCGGAGATTTCACCCAAATAGATTGGGACATTACTATTCAATATGTGAATAAGGATCAACATTGGAGTAAAGAAATAGATGTGTAGATAATTTTAGTTTAATACAAAAAGAAATGTTATTTGACATTAAAGAAGATCTACAATTGGCCATAAAAAAGTATTGCGTGACAGAATACTATCAGATTTTGTAGTAGAATCAAACCAAGATATTTGGTATGTAAGATGAAAACAATAGAAGGATGGTTTCGATTGGAGGTTATGTGCTTGTCGGCATAAAACTCATGGGATGTTTGAAATTACTAGACTTGAAGGGATGCATTCGTGTTTGTATTTATAATTGACACAGAATCATTCACAAATTGATTTGAATTCTATGAGTATTGAAATTCAAAATATGGTTAGAGCTAATCCTAGGGTTCATGTGGCCTTATTCCAATAAGCAATTATTCAATTTTGTTTATATTCTTTCAGTAACTGTGCATCATGGATCTTGGTCCTTCTAATCCTCAACAACAATATCAACAAAATACCCATCCTTTACAATCAGTATGGGATAGTTCTTCTACTGTAGTTTTGAGTTGTTAAAAAAGGGAGGCATCTGCACAACGTACTATCTCGTTCGATTCACGTATCATGCCTTACGTATAACAATTTGGTTTTTTTTGGGTTGCATAGACTGGATTTATCCAACTGGATTGACATGGTTTTCTTTGGGTTGCATAAACTGGATTTATCCAACTAGATTGACACCTCATTGATGGTGTTGACAATCAACAAATGGAAACAATTAGGATCTTAAGCACTTTAACTATATTAGTTTTAGAAATTAAGCATGCATGGTCATTAGAGAATAATAGGGTTTAAAAAAAAACATACCTTTGAAGAATCCTCCTAAGCTCCAAATCCACCTGAAATTTCCATTCCAATGGTTGAAGGCCACCACAAGATCTTCCCTACTATCCTCTACGCTCTTAGATTGGATTGTGGGGTTTATTAATTATTTTTTAAAGTATTCTTGAACATTAGCTTGAAAGCGTTTTTTTAAAACTGAATAATATGATTAATCAAAGTTAGGTGTAAAAAATAATTTAATATGTGATATTAAATTTATTTTTAAATATTTTCTAAATTATGAAAATGTTTTTCCATAAAAGATTGATTTATTTATTTTTTAAATTAGTTTGTGGAAAAACCCAATTGTTGGATTTTCCCACTAACTAAGTGGACTTTGAAGTGACACTTCCAAACCTTGACACCTAAAGATTACATGCTAGTGGATTTTGAGGTGGGGAAAGATGCATGTATTTTATCTTTAAATAGTTTGGTTTTTGAAATGTAAAAAAAAAAAAATGCTTCTTTGACTTTTCACTTGACTCTTCCACCAAAATCTCTTTACTCTTCACTTTTCTAGAGTGAAATTCCCTTGTCTTCACTAACAAAACGGTCCCACCACCGTGTTCTTCAACCGGAGAATAGCGAGGATTTAACGTTGATGGTATCGATCGAGCACGGAGAGAAAGATTGCGGTGGATTCTACAAAGGTTGTATTTTCTAACCCTTTATGCATGCTTATTCTTAGTTTTGTGTAATAAGAACGTTATCAATCCTTCATTTCTACTATTGCATGCTTTCTTTATGTTCCAACAAGAAATGCTTTTGTGTTGCAAATATCCATTCGTTAACCACACCGATTCTTGATTGCAATAGGTTCCACAACTCATCGTTTTCTTTGTCTCCCAAATCAAAAGCAACCAAATATATTTACTCATTGGTGTCAATGTAAACAACTATGAACATAATGCCCTCATACTTTCAAATCTTTCAACTGACCCCTTACATAAATTATTATGATATCTACAATAAAACCTTTCGACTAGCCCCCTAATATTCTTTCTCATTCTTCTTCCATTTTCCGTGGAAAGAAAAAAACAAATATTCGAGGCATCTTGGAAAAATGAAAACAAATATACAAAAATTTGTACAAATCCCAAGGAGGATTATGAATCTTTGTACAAACAATTCAATCTCTTGCTCGAGATTTAACCATTTTTTGTCAATCTCAGGGCAATTTTGTATGTATCTCGGGTGAGATTGATGATTTTGTACCGAGTTTACATAGACGGGCGCCCGAAATACTTTTCTTCGGGTCAAAAGCATGGATGTTAAAATACAAACATATTTAATAAAGACAAGAGCGAGATATATACGTTTGTTTAGGAAATTCTTATAAATAGAAAAATCCAAAAAATATAAATATTTTTAGAGCTGTTTTTAAAGAAAAATGAATCAAACTATTTACAAAACATAATAAAATTTTAGAACTGTGAATGATAGACACTGATTGACTTCTATCAGTATCTATAAGTGACATTGTTACATAGAAATCTATTAGTGTCTATCAACGTCTATCCTTGATAGTTCGGAAATTTTGCTATATTTTATAAATATTTTTAATAGTTTTACTATTTAAAATAATTTTTTATATTTAAAAAAAATATATTTTTAAAATGATCCCTATGTTGTTTTGTGATTTTGTGAAGAAAAAAAAGTGTTGAATAGGGAAGGAAACCTCGAAATATGAGAGAGAAAATAAATTTGAGATATAACTTATTGAGCAAACCAATTGGTGGGTATATAATTCACTCATTTGATAATAATAAAATAGTATAATAATTGGGGCAGAATGGTAAAATCTAACTTTTATTAATAAATCCAGACACGTGGTAGGCTAAAGTTTTCACTTCTAACTCGATCTCAGTCTCGATCTCGTCTAGGATTGCCTAAGAAAGACATTTTAACGTGTTTTTCAAAAAGGGAGTGCTATTTCTGAAATAAAGAAATCTTAAGGGGGCTATTTTAGACCATTTTTTCCAAATTCGAGCATCATTAAACTGAATAAAATATTTTGTCTTTAATATTGACCCAGAAATGAAAAGTTCAAATCCTCAAATTCGGTATATTGTTAAAACTTGAAGAAAAATTAAAGCAATGACATAAAACCACGCAACAATTCAATATTGACATTTTGAAAATTTTAAACAAACTGCCACAACTACAGTAAAAAGATGTTGAGATTTATATAAATAAATTGGAGTCAAATTCAGTGTATACAAAGTAAAATAATAACTAATTTAACCATAATTTTTTATGTTAGTTGAAATATGCTATGGTATTAAGTATAATGTCCTGCAGTTTCCTCTAATGTAAAACATATGTCCATATGTTCACACATTGAATGCAAAAATCAATAATAATAATATAAGTTTTTATATATATTTTTAGAAGTAAGCATTCAATAATGGAGGGTGGTTGAATTCCACATTAATTCATCATAGATAAATTTGATTAGGTATGAGTCATGATATAATAATTTATGATATTGATTCGAGTCGTCCTTTTTTTTTCTAAATCATTTTTAGTTTTTAAACTTTTATTAAAGTAACAATTTAGTTAATAAACTTTGGTTTATAACGATTTAGCTCTAAACTTTCAATTTTATATAATTTAGTTCTTAAACTTTACTATATAATAATTTAGTTCTTAATATAGAAATTAGAGTTAAGAGTTAATAAGATTTCTTGCATAAATAAATCAATAAACTAATTAGATACTCAATATTTTTATAAATCATTACAAATTAAAATTTATAGACTAAATTGTTACTTTTAACCACCTTATTATTATTTTTGAAAATATTATTATTATATTTACAACAATATTATCCTAATTCTTTTTCTAACATTTATCAATTTAATTTTACTGACATAGACGATAAAAGCCACCCATCACCTGCCACTGTCACAGTTACCGAAAACAGTCTCAGAGCTTTGCGACGGAGCAACGTGCTCCGATGACATTCAGAACCTCAGAAAGCAGCTCCATCCGATTCCCAGCGTAAGTTTGGCCGTCCCATTTCCTCGCCACCAAATCCTCCGCCAATCGCACGGCAGCCGCGAGGGTCTCCTCCGCGCCATCGTGCGCCGAGTCAATAATCCCCATTTCCAGAGCCTTATCCGCCGTCAGTTTCGGCGCTTTCAACACGACCTCACGTTGAGCCGCCGCCGATCCGATTCTGCTTTTAACCAAAACCGCAAACCACGGCGGAATCACTTGACGAATGTCCAGTTCGCTCATGTACAGAAATCCACGATCTCTCCTCATCAGGATGTAGTCGTGAATCATCGCCAAAATGAAGCCGGCGGCCGACGCGTGCCCGGAAACGGCGGAAATCGTCGGCATCGGAAGCGTGATTAGTTCGGATGCGACGGATTTCAACTTATTGTCCATGAGAATCATTTGATCCATTGAGGTTTTTGCCCAATCGATATCGTAGCCATTGGAGAAGAATTTACCTTCTGCGGTGGTGATTAGAGCAAAACTAGAGGAATTACCGGCGGCGGCGGCGGATTCAACCTCGGAGCGGACTCGACGAAGAGAGGATCGAATAGCATCTAGAAGCTGAGGATTGAATCTGTGCTCATCGGGACCGGTTAGGGTTAGGATGAAGATATTCCCTCTTCTCTTTAACGAACACATTTGTTCTGATCGCCGTCCAGCGGCGGAGGACCGGAGTTGAATCGTGACGGAATTTTACTTGCGAAAATGGACGCTTTCTATGGACGGCTGATTCTTTAAAGAGAGACGTTTTGAGACGTTGGCGGCGATTGAAGGTCAAGATTGAAAATGTGAACACTGAATAAAGAAAGTATCGGCAATAAGCCACATAAATAGGTGAAATTACTTTCTACTTTTGATTTGTTTTCAACTTTAAAATAATTTCGGAACACGTTTTTGAAAGGTTTTGAAATAATTAAAATAGCTTTCATCATTTTGAAAATTACACTTAAATATATTTTTAATAATTTAAAATCAATTTTAATGATACTCAATGTACATGTAAAAATGTAAAGTTAAATATCAAATAATTTTTGAATGGTTAAAAGAATTTTGACCGATTTTAACAATTTCATAATCACTCTCCAACGTATACTTAATTACTTAAAATTAATTTAATATTTAGTTTTATACTTTTAATACAATTTTCAAATAATCAAAATTGGTTTCGGTTTTTTAGAGTGATTTTCAAAATGTCAAAAAGTGATTTTAGCATTTTCAAAATCACTCTGGTACTTATCCTTCAATTTATACCTCTAAATATTAGGAATTGTATGAATTTAAACTCTCGTAAATATATCAATTCACACCCTCCTTTAGACTTGGTTTGAAAATATGGTACAAAATATAAAATTGTTTCAAGTCAAACTTCTAAATTATTATTATTGAATTAATTTAGACCACTTATTATCACTACTTTTAAAAATTGTCCATGCATTCGATTCTTACTTATGTGTAGACTTCTTCAAATATAAAATCAATAAAATGGATGATTAGAAATGATGCATGGACAATTTTCAATTTTTTTTTTAATTGAGTCTAAATCGGTTCACATATGAAAATTTAGAGATTTAATTGATAAAATTATAAGTCAAACAAGATATTGTTTCAAACATAACATAATTGAAGGTGTAAATTAATACTGTTGAATGAGAAATTTTGGACCAATCACAAGTCACCATGTCGTTTGCTAAATTAACAACGAATTTCTGAATCATTGACTTTGGGTCTAATTAGAAGTTGACACATGTCCCGAATTGAATTGAAGACAAGTTTAGATGACGTCACGCGGATGAATCAGATAAGATTAAATTGATCCAATTTGATATTACTATTTGGGCTTAAAGTCCAAACTACAAAAAAAGTTGAATTGGACCCAAATTTAAGATTAGGCCCAAAACCAACTAATTGGACCCAAGGGTCAGGCCCATAGACTAACCAAGCCCACGAAGCCCACCTGAGAACTCTATAAATAGAAGTTCTTTTCATTTGGTAGAGGCAGAATTTTCTACACTCAGAAGACCCAGAGAGAATTCACTAATAAGCAGAGGATTCCCAAGACTCCTGAAGCTACACTCCTACAAGGCAGAGACCTTTGAAGACACAAATACTCTTCCAAGACTTCTACTTCAAGCTTCCAAGACTCCTGAAGCTGCACTCCTATAAGGCAGAAGACCTTTGAAGATACAAATACTCTTCCAAGACTTCTACTTCAAGCTTCCAAGACTCCTGAAGCTGCACTCCTATAAGGCAGAAGACCTTTGAAGACACAAATACTCTTTCAAGACTTCTACTTCAAGCTTCCAAGACTCCTAAAGTTGCACTCCTATAAGGCAGAAGACCTTTGAAGATACAAATATTCTTCCAAGACTTCTACTTCAAGCTGCAAAGACTCTTAAAGCTGCACTTCTATAAGGCAGAAGACCTTTGAAGATACAAATACTCTTCCAATACTTCTACTCCAAGCTTCCAAGACTTCTACTTCAAGAACATTCGATGTTTTCCTTCTCCAAGTCAAGCACATTCACCCAACTGAGAGAGAATCAGAGGATCAAATATTAGAGATCGAACCACATCGCATCAAATCAACTCCAACATCAACACCAACTTAAGTTCAACTCCACGAAACACGTTTATCTGAAAACCTCGTGCGAACAAATTGGCACGCCCAGTGGGACCTCTCTACCTCTCATCTCTTTCTCAACATTCAAACAAGCCAAATGGCGCCTAAGAAGGTGGCATCCAAATCTTCCTCCGCAAACGGCTCATACAAAGGACCGGTCACCCGCGGCCGCTCAAAAGAAATCACGCAAGAGCAAGAGAAAAGCTCCCCCATCGCCCACGACATCTTGAAACAAATGATGGAATCCCCACAAAGTAGGGTTGTCATCAAGGAAAACCTCTTGTTCGACAACTCTACTTTCGCGCCCGACGGACCGGAAAGAGATTCACCACCAGATATGATTTCTGTCATGATGGCGGATGTGATGGCGGAAGCGGCCATGGCTGAAATGGAAAGGAAGATTAACTTCATGATGAAAGCCATCGAGGAGCGAGACCACGAGATCACTGCTCTGAAGGAACAAATGCAGTCTCGAGAGGCTGCTCAATCAAGCCTAGCACCCACGATGAAAGCAATCGACAAGGGGAAGACCGTGCTACAAGAAAGCCAATCGCAACAGTCAGCCTCGGTGGCCTCTTTGTCGGTCCAACAACTACAAGACATGATCATGACCTCCATAAGAGCTCAATATAGAGGGTCGACCCAAACCTCCTTCATGTATTCCAAGCCTTACACTCAAAGGATCGAGAACCTGAGAATGCCTACTGGATATCAGCCCCTAAAGTTCCAACAATTCGACGGAAAGGGCAACCCAAAGCAACACGTCGTCCACTTCGTAGAAACATACAAAAATGCGGGAACAAGAGGAGATCTACTGGTCAAACAGTTCGTCAGAACCCCAAAGGGAACGCTTTTGACTGGTACACAGACTTAGAGCCTGAGGTGATTGACAGCTGAGAGCAACTTGAAAGAGAATTCTTGAATCGCTTCTACAGCACCAGACACACCGTCAGCATGATGGAGTTGAAAAACTCCAAACAATGGAAAGGGGAACCAGTCGTCGACTACATTAATCGATGGAGAGCTCTGAGTCTGGATTGCAAAGATCGACTCACTGAGTTGTCTGCTGCAGAAATGTGCACGCAAGGTATGCACTGGGAACTCCTCTACATCCTACAAAGGATAAAACCTCATGTGTTTGAGGAGCTGGCAACGCGTGCTCATGATATGGAGCTGAGTATTGCTAATAGGGGAACTAAAGATTTCCTAGTCTCTGAAGGGAGAAAATACAAAAATGATGTCAAGGGCACTGATCGTGGGTAGTGCCATAAAAGAATTTATGGTCGTTCATGTGACCCTGCTGAAATTTTCCTCCAAAGGAAAACAAAGAAAATTTGAAAGAAGGCACAATGAGGGCGAGAAGCGTCATCCAACTCTTAAAGAACGACAAGAAAAGGTTTATCCATTTCCTGACTCTGATGTGGTAGATATGTTGGAGTAACTACTAGAGAAGCAACTTATTCAGCTACCAGAATGCAAGCGACCGGAACAAGAAGGAAAAATATATGATCCTAACTACTGCAAGTATCATCAGGTCATTAGTCACCCAGTTGAAAGGTGCTTCGTGCTGAAGGAACGAATTATGAAGTTGGCTCGTGAAAAGAAGATTGAGCTAGATTTGGATGAAGTAGCTCAGACAAATCACGCTACAATAGCGGTGACTTCAAATATTCCAATGCTGTCTGTGTCCCATGCTCAAAGACAAAGTCCGATCCAGTTTGGAGAATTCAAGCCTATAGTTTTTCGGTTCCAACAAGAGATTCAAATAGAAAATTCCGAAAAGAAAGATGATCTTCTTGAAGATGGCAACGAATGGTGGATAATAGTGACTCATCGAAAGAGAAGACAACCAAACTCCACCCAAAAAGAGTCGCGTTCCTATCAAAGCTATAGAAGAAGAAACAAGACTCATAAAAAGAAAGGCAAAAAGATGACACGGAAGCCTAAGCCTGCTAAGAAAGAAGACAAAGACTTCCCTCAATTCCGACGGCCAGAAACTTCGGCAGAATTTCTCCCAAGAAGCTTTCTCAATTATCATCCAGAGAAAGTATCAGAAGTTGTTGCATGTCACACTGTTGGCATAGTGGAAGTCAACAACAATCATGTGACTGCTGAATAAGTCAAAGACTTAGAAGAAATGAAGCAAAGAACTTCTGTCTTCGATCGTATTAAGCCTTCAAGTGCTCGATCTTCAGTTTTTCAAAGATTGAGTATAGCCACGGTAGGAGAAGAAGACCAATGTCTAACGGCTACTTCTGCTCGAACTTCAGCCTTCAAAAGGCTAAGTATATCCACATCAAAGAAAGATCAACCTCCAGCATCTGCTTTTGATCGTCTCAAGACAATAAGCGATCAACGTAAAGGAAGGATGAAAATCTTGAAGCCAACGTCATTCCATGAAGAAAACAATGACGAAAAGATTCACAGTCGTGTCCCTTCACGCATGAAGAGGAAATTTTCTGTTGACATAAGTACAGAAGGTTCCTTGATAGTGAAGCCAAAACTCATCATATTGACGAATCCTACAAATGAACAGAATAATCAAAACCATGATGAAATAAAAGCTTCTGAAGTTTAAATGAAGAAGCTCTTCATCGCAAGAGCCTAAACTACATGATGCTTCTAGCCTGCATGAGCTTAAAATGTGAGCAGGGCCAAAAAATAAAAAAAATTGTATGAACTACGTTACGACTTGATCCCTTTCATTATAAAGGGTGCTTAGGCAACTTAAAGAAATTTAAGTTTAATCGCGCATAAAAAGAAAAAAATTCTCTTCGAACTACATTATGACTTGATCCCTATCATTAAGAAGGGTATGTCGGCAACTTGAAAGAAACTTCAAGTTCAGTCCAGTTAAAAAAATAAATAAATAAAATTGAACTACGTCATGATTTGATCCCTTTCTTTAAAGGTACGAAGGAAACTTAAAGAAATTTAAGTTTAGTCCATCAGAAAAGATACCACAACCACCTAAGTATAATACTACAAGATTGATGTTGATCATCCCCGTTAAAGAATGACACTTCAGATTGAAGATGTTCATCTCTATTGGGGGCAACACAATGGATTGAAGATGTTCATCTCTCGTAAGGAGCCAACACAGTAAATAAAAGGCACACACTGGAATGCGCTTTGCTTCCTCTTTAAAATCAAACTTAGATGCTCATCCATCTTCAAGTTCAGAGGCTTCGTCGATGCTCTTCAATCTTCAAGTTCAGAGGCTTCATTGATGCTCCTCCATCTTCAAGTTTAGAGGCTTCATCGATGCTTCATCTTCATGCTCAAGTCTTGAGGTTTTGCAATGCCATCTTCATGCTCAAAATCACAAAGTCAAGCCTACTGCTAAAGCTTCATGCTTCATCAAACTCAAATGCGAAGAATTTATCAATGCTTTGTCAAACTTAAGTGTGAAGGTCTCGTTGATGCTTCTCCATATTTAAGTTCAAAGGCTTCATCGATGCTTCTCCATCTTTAAGTTCAAAGGCTTCGTTGATGCCTCTCCATCTTTAAGTTCAAGATTGGCATGCATGGCCCCACTTCCATCTTGAAGTTAAAGGTCGTTGTGCATGACTCCGCTCCATCTTCAAGTTCAAGGTCGGTGTGCATGGCTCGACTCCATCTTCAATGACTTGGTCTACAAAATCATGACGTAGCTTCACTTTATCTCTAAACTAATGGCTTCACTTCATCTCCAAGTCTTGGCGTGGCTTTGTTTCATCTCCAAAATAATGACGCGGCTTCGATTCATCTCCAAGTCGTGGCATGGCTTCGTTTCATCTCCAAACTAATGACGTGGCTTCACTTCATCTTCAAAATCGTGGTGTGGCTTCGTTTCATCTCTAAACTAATGATGTGACTTTGCTTCATCTCTAAGTCGTGGCGTGGCTTCATTTCATCTCCAAACTAATGACGCGGCTTCGCTTCATCTTCAAGTCGTGGCGTGGCTTCGTTTCATCTCCAAACTAATGACGCGGCTTCGCATCATCTCCAAGTCGTGGCATGGTTTCGTTTCATCTCCAAACTAATGACGCGGCTTCACTTCATCTCCAAGTTGTGGCGTGGCTTCGTTTCATCTCCAAACTAATGACGCGATTTCGCTTCATCTCCAAATCGTGGCGTGGCTTCTTTTCATCTCCAAACTAATGATGTGGCTTCGCTTCATCTCCAAGTCGTGGCGTGGTTTCGTTTCATCTCCAAACTAATAACGCGGCTTCACTTCATCTCCAAGTCGTGGCGTGGCTTCGTTTCATCTCCAAACTAATGACGTGGCTTCACTTCATCTTCAAAGTCGTGGCGTGGCTTCGTTTAATATCCAAAATAATGATGTGGCTTCGCTTCATCTCCAAGTCGTGGCGTGGCTTCATTTCATCTCCAAACTAATGACGCGGCTTCGCTTCATCTCCAAGTCATGGCGTGGCTTCATTTCATCTCTAAAATAATGATGCGGCTTTGCTTCATCTCCAAGTCGTGGTGCGGCTTCGTTTCATCTCCAAACTAATGACGCGGCTTCATTTCATCTCCAAGTCGTGGTGTGGTTTCGTTTTATCTCCAAACTGATGACACGACTTCGCTTCATCTTCAAAGTCGTGGTGCGGTTTCGTTTCCTCTCCAAAATATTGGTACAACTTCACCTCTTCTCCAAAATTTGTGTAGCTTCATTTCCTCTCCAAAAATGTGGGTATGGTTCCACCTCATATCCGAGATCAAGTTTGGTTTGTCTAGCTCTACCTCATATGCGAGGACGACTCTAGTCCATCCGGCTCCACCTCATATGCGAGGACAACTCTGGTCCGTCTGGCTCCGCCTTGTACACGAGATCGACTCTAGCCAACCTGACTCCGTTCAAAATCTTGATGGCACATTCTTCTCATCTTCAAAGTTTGATGGCATATCCGCCTCATCTTCAAATACTCAATGGCTTCCCTTATCTTCAAATTTTGATCAAGGAGTAACATAACAAGGAAAACCTTCCCGAGATCCTCCCTAAGGTGATCGAATGGGAGAGTTGTAAGCCTTTTTGGGGTCTTTCCCATGACGATCAGGATACACGAGTGGCTCTACAAGGTAGGCCTTTCCGAGATCCTCCCTAGGGTGATCGAATGGAAGAGTTGTAAGCCTTTATGGGGTCCCTCCCATGACGATCAGGATACACGAGCGCACCAAAGATGGGTCGATGAGATTAAAAAAAAAAACTTGTTTTGTTGCACCGTAACTCCTACAAAAAAAATAGTAGGGGGGCAAGTTAGTAAAAAAAAGATAATAATAAAAAAAATCCAAGAAAAAAAATTAAGAAACAATATATATATATAACAAAAAAAGGAAGGAAAACCCTAATTCCCCATCTTTCTTTCTTTCTCCCTTCTCCTCACTTACAGCTTCCTACTACAATTCAAGGCTGATTTGCAATCCGAGTCCGATTGACAAAGAATGTAAAGAACGTAAGATTGAAAGAGAATCACAATTCAAACTGCAAAGGACGTAAGAACGAAGGAGATCACACTACAAGATGAAGAAGAGCATGCGTCCTGTCAGTATTTATATAGCTAAGTTCGATGAGATTTTTTTTCTACTAATTAGTTGAAATCTGATAAAATCACGAGTTACTCGAACTGAATACTGTTTATTTTGTTGTGAAACTTTGATTCTTGCTGAAATTAGTTAAGAGAAAACAAAAAAGATCATGCTCGATTAAAGGCTGCCAGAATTAGAAGTCACGGTGGAGTTTTGAATCCCCAAATTCAACGGCGAGGAATTTTGAGCTTAAGAATTGAGAGAATCTGGCATAAGCCAACAGTATGGAGAAGGAAATCTCGCTAAGGCTGGTATCGCTAGCCACCAAACAGACGACTGCCTGAGATAAATATATATATCTATATTAATAATAATAATAAGGGAGAATCTTGCTCGAAATGCTCTCCCAAAATCTTGCCCTCTCCCACTTTCTCGCTCACAATCTCGCTCTCTCCAATGTAGCTCTCTCCTAAAATCTCGCTCTCTCCCACTTTCTCGCTCAAAATCTCGCTCTCTTCAACAAACTTCACGTGCTAATTGCAAGCACTGTAAACAGAAGATTATGAAAGGAGAGGAACTCGTGAACTTAGTTACCGCCTTGGTGCCTTCAGAGACAACAGTGTTTGGCCAATTCTCAAAGATATCGTTGATGAAGCTGTTCATGATACCCATGGCTTTGCTGGAAATACCGATGTCTGGATGAACTTGCTTCAGCACCTTGAAGATATAGATCTTCTACGTTTCTACACTCTTCTTCGTCCTCTTCTTCTTCTTGTCTCCGAAAATAGAGTATCATTCCTTCTTCAGCTGTTAAATGAATCGAATTCGATTCTCAAATTAAGTTCCTGGTGAAGTTGGTAGGGTATCGCTGGTAATGGCCTGATATCGCTAGTAATGGCTTGATATCGCTGATAATAACCATGTATCACTAGTAATGGCTTGGTATCGCTGGTAATAGCTTGGTATCGCTAGTAATGGCTTGGTATCGCTGGTAATGGCCTGATCTCGCTGATAATGGTTTGGTATCGCTGGTAATGGCCTGATCTCGCTAGTAATGGCTTGGTATTGTTGGTAATGGCCTGATCTCGCTAGTAAGGTTGTCTTCCAATACGTTGGCTCTCCAAAATCTCTTCCATTTAAGTTCAAATTTCTATTCCATTCAAATTGGAATTAAAATCAACTGTTATTCCAAATCTCAGACTAAAGCCTCTAATCCAAATTTTTATTCTAAATTCGAGCCAGCCAAATCGGGTGAGATAAATATCAAATCCGTCCCAAATTAAAATTTGGCCATATCCCAAATTTTATCAATATTTGAATGGTTAACCTTGATATTGAGTTATGAATAAAATGCCGAGTCAAAATTTGGCTATATTCCAAATTTTATCTCAAATTTAAATCAACCTTAGTTTCTATACTTAGTTCCAAGTAAAATTGAGCATATCCCAAATGTTTATCTCAAACCAAAATTGATCAAGATTCAATTTCATCCCAAATTCTATTCTGAATTCGAATTAAGTTAAATTAAATTTGCAATTAAAGTGGAACATAAATCCTACTTTAGTTCAAATTAAAGTTTACTTAGTGAAAGTGTGTCAAATGAACAAGATTTCAAATCAAAATTTTGAGCTAAATTCTCATATTTTAATCATGATGATGCATCAAATTAAAAAAAGTAAAAAAAAATCATACTTTGATCTCAAATTACATTTTTTTTCGAGATTCATCCACCCATATACGTGCATAAATCTCAAAAAGGGGCATTTGTTGAATGAGAAATTTTGGACCAATCTCAAGTCACCACGTCGTTTGCTAAATTAACAACGAATTTCCGAATCATTGACTTTGGGTCCAATTAGAAGTTGACACATGTCCCGAATTGAATTGAAGACAAGTTTCGATGACGTCAGCGGATGAATCAGATAAGATTAAATTGATCCAATTTGATATTACTATTTGGGCTTAAAGTCCAAACTACAAAAAAAGTTGAATTGGACCCAAATTCAAGATCAGGCCCAAAACCAACTCATTGGACCCAAGGGTCAGGCCCATGGACCAACCAAACCCACGAAGCTCACCTGAGAACTCTATAAATAGAGAAGTTCTCTTTATTTGTAGAGGCAACATTTTCTACACTCAGAAGACCCAGAGAGAATTCACTAAGAAGACCCAGAGAGAATTCACTAACAAGCAGAGGACTCCTGAAGCTGCACTCCTAAAGCATAAATACTCTTCCAAGACTTCTACTTCAAGCTTCCAAGACTCCTGAAGCTGCACTCCTATAAGGCAGAAGACCTTTGAAGACACAAATACTCTTCCAAGACTTCTACTTCAAGCTTCCAAGACTCCTGAAGCTGCACTCCTATAAGGCAGAAGACCTTTGAAGACACAAATACGACACAAATACTCTTCCAAGACTTATACTTAACTGCATTCCTATAAGGCAGAAGACCTTTGAAGCCACAAATACTCTTCCAAGACTTCTACTCCAAGCTTCCAATACTTCTACTTCAAGAATGTTCGGTGCTTTCCTTCTCAAAGTCAAGCATATTCACCCAACTGAGAGAGAATCAAAGGATCAAATATTAGAGATCGAATCACATCGCATCAAATCAACTCCAACATCAACACCAACTCAAGTTCAACTCCACGAAACACGTTTCTCCAGAAACCTCGTGCGAACAAATACACTTACAAAATTTCAAAGTTTAAATTAATACAATTATTAATTCATGATTTAAACTGACACATCCTAAAGTTTAAGGAGATAAATTGATGTTTTTCTTTACTTTTAGTAGGCCATTAATTTTAAATATTTTTTTTATGGAAAGAATTTAAATACTAATTTTCGTGGAAATTTTTTCATATATTTGATTGGAATAAATAATAATTAGTCAAGTTTAATTTTATTGATTGAACAAGTCTTTAAAATAAAATCGAAAGTTTCATGCTTTAAAAAAATTAAAGTTCCATCCCTCCAAGTTTGATCATATCTGATTTCAGATTTCAAAGCAATTGATTTTTTTTTTTTTAAATTTTTTTTTGGAGAAAAAGTAATAGAATGGTTGGTTTGTTTGAATATGACGAAATAATAATATTATAATGCATTGTTTTAAGTTCTTTTACTTATATTTTATTTATTTATTTTGGTCTCTATCTTAAAATTAAACAATTAGTATAGCGGAGCCATCCATGAAGAATTCGTTACAAAAACAAACAATTAGTATAGCGGAGCCATCCATGAAGAATTCGTTACAAAAACAAACAATTAGTATAGCGGAGCCATCCATGAAGAATTCGTTACAAAAACTGATGACGTAAAATTAAAATTTGGGACTGAGGGTTTTTTTTTTTTTTTTTGGACCAATCAAAATTTCGAGTTGGTTTGATTGACAATCTAAATGGTGAAGTAAAGTTTTTAACCTAATTCAACTTTTAAAATTTGGATTGGGTTGTGGAGTTATAATTTTTTATTTATTTTTAATTAAAAAATATAAATTTATATACAACACAGGACTAATAACTAAAATTTCATAAAATTAAAATGTCAAATACCAAATATCTATGATATTTATTATAAATTTTTTTAAAAAAAGACAAATATCATAGCAATTTAAAAAAATATATTAAAAATTCACAAATTAATAATTAAACTCTAAACAAAAAAGAATATATATATAGGTTGGGTTGGGTCAACCCCATTTTTTTAGCCAACCCACAATCAAACCAACCCAATAAAAAATAGAAAAATCAACCCAATCCAATTCAAGAACAAAACTAAACCAACTTAACCCTTACATTTTGGTTGGATAGTCCGAATTATTTGAATTGTTGGATTATTTGAATATCCCTAGTCAAAGCCTCATTTGGAAACTTTTTATTTTTTTATCTTTAATTTGTATTGTTTTCTTATAAATCTTTAATGATTTTTATGTTTCTAAGGTAAATATTTAAATTTTTAGTCAGATTTCAATTTGACTTGTATTTTAAAAACTATCTTAAATTATAGATAACAAAACATAAAAATAAATAAAAGGCAATAATTAGATGCACTTTAAGCTATACTTATCTCATGCAGCCTTCATTTGTTAGGTAGTGAAAAAACAAACATGGGTGCATCCAATATATCACTTTAAGTATTTTTTTATAAATAAATAAAAGTTATGTTTGGGGGTTTTTGTATGGAAGGACTCTTTTAAGGAGTCAAATGAAATTTGGCCCAAGATCCAAATGTGCTTAAAAATTTGTCTTCTGCTTATATCGATTGCGTGTAAAAATACTATATTGTCTATAGATTGCACACGAAGGCCTGACGCTCAAATAAATTCTCATTCCTTTCTCTCGCTTCTCGCTCATTCCTTTTGTTCCTCATCAAACACAACTGCATCTTTTTTCTTCGATTTTTTTCCTTTGTTCAAATTCTTCCTCTCGCTTCTCACTCTTACCTTTTGCTTCTCGCACCTTTTTCTTGTTCCTCATCGGGCACAAGTGTAATTTTTTTCTTCAATTTTTTTTCTTTATGTAGATTCTCACTCTCGCTTCTCGCTCTTTCTTATTCCTCGTTAGATACAACTGTAATTTTTTTCCTGAAGAAGGAAGAGACAAAAAAAAAAAAAAAAACAAAGAAGAAGAAAAGCACAAGAGGAGGAGGAGAAGAAGCCAACAGAAGAAGACGACTACAAAAGAGAAGAAGAATAGGCGTGCGAAATAAGAGGGTGAAAGGAAAAAAAAAAAAACTAAAAAAATGAAGAAGAAGGAAAATGAGTTTATTAGGGGTTAATAAAGTGGTCATTTCACTAGTGGATGATGTAAGTAGAAAAACTACTTTTCATTTGTTTTCAAAATTGAGATCAAATTTCATTTGGACCTTTTATTTTGAGCCATCCATCCCAATTTCGAGTTCGTATGATGGATGATTCTATTTGAGGGACCCAAATAAAAAATGACCAAAGATTTAGACTGCTTACGTCATCGTTGTGTGAAATCACCAATTGACTCCAAATGTGCGTGAAGGCTTGCCACTCGAAGTCATTATCACTCTCACTCTCAGTTCCTCATCGTGCTCGCCAATTCTCACTCTCGCTCGTTGATTCTTACTCTCGCAAAATGAAGAATGAATAAGGAAGAAGGGCTAAACTAATAATTTCACAGGTGATGACATTAGCATAATGCCACATTCCACTCACATTTTATTTTGGGGTTAATTTTCATTTGGACCCCTATTAAGGGGTTTTCTATACAATTATCTCCCCAATTTCCAGTTATGTTATTCAAAAACCTAATTTTTAAAAACAAAAAAAAACCAAAAATAAAATAATTACTAAATAGACTCTAAATCAGTTATACAGGCTTAATACATTTTCAAATTGTTTTCATATATATATGTTTTAAAAACTCAATAAACTATTTTGGAGTGGATATATAGAGATCTTAATTTCTGATTACGCAATGTTCATCTTTATTTTGAACTTTGCCACTAATTAAATCATAATTCGAATTCAATGGTTGACATTGTGACACTTTGCCTAATAAATGTTAATATGATTTTCATTAACAATGTATAAATTAGATAGTCCATGCATCTTAAACAACTGTGAGCATAATAACAAAATTACTAAAAAAAATAATAATAATAAACTTGACATTTCAAGAGTTTATGAAACAAGATATAAAAAAGCTGAAAATCAAACCTCAGGCTCGATTGAAGATTTTTTTTTTCTAATTAATTGTTAAATTATACAAATACCTAGAAATTTTTGGCATGTTTTAATTATGTTTCTAAATTTTAAACATTTTTCATTTTTACCCTCAAAATTTAAAACTGGTCCCAAAAACTGTTTTTGAACTTTAAAGTTGTTCCAACGAATTCCTTATTCTTTAGAACAAATTACGAAACTTGTTAAAAACTAATTCAAAAAAAAATTAGAGAATGTATTTGATATTATTTATAATTACACATAGAAAATTAATATAATCGTTACAATTTATTTAGTCTCAAAATATATTGTTAAAATCATTTACATAAGCAATTTGTACGTTCTAGTTGTCACATCAATGTATGTGAATGACATTATAAATTGTCAAGTATGCCTTCTAGATACATTAATCTCGTTATTAAGTTTAAAACCTAAATTTTAATTTGAACATGAGGTTGGTTGGATTTTCGTTGCGCTCTTAAGTCCATAGCTTGACCTCGAAGCCAGAGAATCAATTCTCATCCCTATACATTGTAAAAAAAAAAAAAAAACAAAGAAGTCATTTTTTTTTTTGGCAAGGAAAACTACAAAATCCACTCTAAGACTATAAATCCTAGTTTCAAGTCTCAACAACCAAATCTCGTTTTGATTAATCTATCACTTTAAACTCATAAGGGTTATTTGGATTGAGCGTTTGGGGCTTGAATTGTAATACTAAACTCATTATGTTCTAGTAGTTTTCAACCAAACTATCTTTTTCATAGTTTTCGTGTTTTACGAACCTATTTTCGTTCCACCCCTATAATTCTCAATAATCTTGATTGCATTATGGTAAACAACTCCATGTAATTGTTGCAATTAATATGGAGATCAACTTCCAACATCATAACAAAATTACTATGGAGCATTCATTGCACTTTTACATAATCTATATTATCCATATCTATACAATAGATTTGTGGAAAATGTTTTTGACCAAAATACCCATTTAAAAATCAATTAATTACAATTATACCATATCAATTTTTCTTATTTATTACTTGAATTAAATTAATTAGTCATTATTAAATTGGAATACTTAATAACTACATAATTTTAAAACATAAATTATTGTGAATTATTCTTAATTGTAACTACATAATTTTAAAACATAAATTATTGTGAATTATTCTTAATTGTTTTTAATTGTTTTGTAACTCTCATTATTTATCTGCTATTATGAAACTGGAATTTGTGTAATAGTCAACTCTCTCCATCAAATTTGTGCTATTATTAAATTGGAATTTGTGGTGTTATTAAATCGGAATATGTAACAACTCTAGAAAGTATACAATCCGGAAATCGAACCCTCCCCATCGTTCATAGTTTTTGAATTTGGCCACATTTACTATGAAAATTAGTGTAATCGTAATGAGATTTCATTGATAGATAGGTGTAATAGACCACAATTGCAAACGTAATTGGATTACTTTTGATCACGTTTACTTAGAATTATGATTTTGTCACATTTACTGTTACCGTTGTTGTGATAACGATAACCGTAACAGTAATGATAACCACATTGACGTAATTTTCAAACATAATTAGGATTGAGAATCCTTCCTTCGTCAATAATCAGTATGTGTTTTTTTATTACAGATTTAGAAGTAGACCCACTTATACAGAGCATGAATAAACAACACCAAATGTAATCAAATAAGACACACTTCTTAGATTACTATCGATTTATTATATTTATCAGTAGAGCAATCTACTCTGTATAATTCCTAGGCTTTGATAGACACAATTGTTGAAGGTTTTGCCCACAATTCTGTATGATCTTGACCAAAGCGGACCCATAGGCTCCACCATTTCCTCCATTCTCCCCTTTCATAATTACTAAAAATACTAATTTTGTGGCCAAGTTTCCTCAAAACGAAAAACACTATTCCAACCATTTCTTCGATGTGTACACGGGTCAGGAATTAAATGCAGGCAAATAGGTCGATAATCGGAAGATTCGGGACTATAGCATTGTAAATGAGTCACGCGACAATCTGGAAAGCACCCGATAAAATCTTCATTTCCCAGGAACTTGTCCAATCTTTTGAGAATTAGAGCACTATTAACCCTTCTGTTTCTCCACGTATACCTCTCTTAATCTATCCATATTAGGTTTATTACGAGTTGCTCCTCCTTTTTGCTCACTATCCCAAAATGCCTCCTTCAAATCACCCCTACAATCAAAGCAAAATCATCGTAATCGTGTAACCTTCGGATAATAACTTAAGTCACCTTCTTATAATATTGATATTTCTATTGTGAGTGTCCAGTTCACTTGTTGTACAAGTAAGACTTTATTTTAAACTTGTGTTTTTCTCAGCTCAATTGGGCCTAATTTTTAATTTGGCCCATTTTGAAAGTCCTAGGTTTTCTTTTATGTGATGTGTGAAAAAGAAGCAGACAATCGGAAGGAAGACAACAATTTGGTTTTTCAGCGATAACTTTCACAAAGTTGTTGATTGTCAGAGTTTGAATAGTTGGATCGTGCTGAAATTTGGCCAGCTTATTTATGGCACCTAGGGTTTCGTTTCGAACGGTTGGATCGTTGTTTGGTGCTCTGGTTTGTCCGTAATCGCTGGCAAACAGAATGTGGAAAACTGGATTTTCATTTTGTTTAGGGCTATGGTCCCCAATATACCAAAACAATAAGCACTTAGTCTTTCTTGAATCCGAGAGATCCCACTAAGGGCATTCGGAGTTTTGGTTGAGGAAGACCATAGTCATCCATCATCATCTTGATGTTATCATCAATTTTGCAATGGAATCCGGTACGTTATTCTTGATAATTTGGCATGAATGATCCTAGGGTTTATCTATTCAATATAGATATTAAGAATTTATGCTAACAAGTGGTATTAGAGCATGAATTTCATGTTGGATTGTTGATTTTATGCGTTTTTCATGTTGAATTTTATGTCCTAAAACTCGTAGTTTGTAAATTAATAAACATATTCTGTTTTGTTTTTCGATAAAGTTGTTATTGAAATTGTAATCTTGAATCCAATAAACTAAGGTCCTGAGGCTATTTAATGTAGTTTGAACTTTATGTAGTGACATAAATGTGGATCAAGTTCAAATATATAGCCAAAATGGTCTATAGTATATGAATAAGATTGGGCGTCTTATTCTGGGAACACTATGGATGCGGCCGTTTTGTAGTTAGTACAAACAATGTGATCCTGAATCGTTCATATAGAGATATGTGAGTGGGGGCATCCTATACAAAGAGTTTGTATAAGGCTGAACCATGAAATAGTCACTTTTTATGTTCTATGTCGTTTTATGTATAAAACTGACTATTTTGTTAATTGAATGACCTAGGTAACTTAATCTTAATCCTGAGCTAACTATGAACTCCTGTTCACTCGGAATTATCCTTAGATCTGCATAGGTGAGGGCAGCTCATCATCGCTGGCCCAATAAGCCTCCCATTTCAGGGGTAAGATCGGGTGGATAGCTGGGAACATAGGGTGCAAAACGGAATTTACTCCTACCAGTTATAGGGATAGTAGATAGGTTGTTTCCTTTAGTACTGAATCCAGGTCTTGAACAAGGGGCCCCACCCTCTCCTTGGCCTGAGAGGGATTCGGTTTATAGGTTGGACCTTAAACCAATTGTTCATTAGAGGATCAGTGGAAGTTAAAGAACAAGATGTAGTCTTGGGAGTAAAACGGTTTTTATGACTCAACCGAGATTACGAACAACCTGTGAAGGATTAGCTTACTAATCATGGTTATATCAAATGGACACAAATATATCTATAGTGAGGGGAGTGCAACTACGGGACTATAGTGGAATGACCCGTTAGTTAACGAATGTTGATTAGCTCCGTCTAAAGAGTTTAGCTAGCAAATCTCAGATCGTTGGAACCCATGATCTATAGGTCCATTAGGTTCCTCTACTAGCTCATATGGAATAAACTTAGAACAGTATGATAGAATAATTCGAATTGTTCGAATTAGATGAAGAAAGAGAAATCGATAAGTATATGTGATATAATGGTCAGGTTTTTCAGTTTAGAGATACAGCTTTAATATTTAAATGTGATTTAAATATCAATAATATGAATACGTTCATATTCGGAAGCTCGGAAATAATGGAAATGGTCAAAGATGTAAAAAGTCAAAGAGTTGACTTTTAGACTTTGAAAAGTCAAACTTTGACCGACCTTATATTCAAATGTGATTTGAATTTCAACAAAATGAATGCAGATTCATGCTCGGGAGGTCAAAATTAGTCAACGCGAAAAAAATAATAAAAAGTCAAAATGTTGACTTTTTGGTCAAAGTCAAACTTTGACCAAATGACTATTTTGCCCTTTGACTAAAGTTAGTGGGAAAATCCAAACTTTTGTTGGATAATTCCACTAACAATATAGTGGGCTAGATGTTGGCTTATAGTGGAGACATTAAGCCCACTAAGATAGTGGATTATAGGTGTTGGATTTTTATAGATTTGGTTCATGCAATTGTTGCATGGTTTTTTTTATAAAATGGACTTTCATTTTGAATGAAAAGAGTTTTGCCCATTTTTGCCAAAAATTTTTTTTCAAATTTGGGCTAAAAAAAAAACTATTTTCTTTGAGGAAAATTCATAACCCAACCCAAAGATCCATCTTATTTTCCATCTCTCTTCTCTCTCTCGTTTTCTTCATCTACTGGGTCCCACAATCCGGTTCTGAGTCCAGAGGATAGTAGGTTAACTCTAGTGGTGGTCCGGAAGAGTTTGGGTTGAGATTCAGCGAGGAAAAGCATTGTTCGGGAGCTACAAAGGTTGTATCCCATCCCTTTTAATACGTTGTTTTTCCTTCAAATGCATGCTATTTTCTTTTAAATTAAAAGCAACTAGAGTGTAATTAGATCCTAATTCCGCTGCGTATGTCTCGTGTTCCATCATGTGGTATCAGAGCATGCTAGAATTACGCTCAATTGCTTTTGGTGGGTGTTTTTTTTCCTTTCTATTCAAGTGTTGAATGAAATATGGACTAAAGTGGATTTATTATGATTTTGGCATTGTTTTTCTTTAAATTTCTTGTGAAAATTTGTAATTGCTCACATGTTTAAGAGCATTAATGTGTGAAAAAGGGTCTGTAAATTTGTTGGAGTCAATAGAGTTGAAATTAGGCTGTAATTTCTTGATTCCGGGAGAGAGGATAGCAACCAAATTGAAGAAAAATTACTCACAGACCCGGATTTTGCTCCCAGACCCGACTGGCAGCCCGCGGTCCGACCCGGTTTGGAGAAGCCCCATGCGCTCGCCAGCTGTCAACAAGTTCCGACCCGGGCAGCGCTCCGACCCAGCTCGCGACCTACACCCGCACGTTCCATCAACCCGACCCGACCCGACCCGCACCTTCATTGACTGCGGCAACATTTGCTAACCAGCTAGTCCAGATGGTTTGGACTGGTCCGTTTGACTTGGTTGAGCCGGTTTGTCCAGTTCAACTTGGTTTTTGGGAGATTTTGGGCCGGTTCAAGAGTTTTTTGGCCAGTTCAAGATGGTTCAAAGTGTTTGAAGTCAATTCCGGGAAGCTGGTTGCTGAATTTTATAATAAATTAGTTATTTGTTTGTTTTTAATGCCAAAATCGGTCCACTTTAGTGTTGTTTACCTATTATGCATGTGATGTATAATGTTGTTTGATTATGTGTGCATATAGTATGCCATATAGTTTTAAAACCCCACCATAGAAAAAGCATGTGACATGTATTTGTTATATCTTATAAGTCTTATAAAATATATACTATGCATGCGTAGTTTTAATATAAGTTTTAATATAAGTGTTATATTAAAGCATGTTTGATTGAAGGAAGCATGTTATAGATGAATGCTCTATAATTGTTATAAAATAATCTAGACTTCTAAAATCTATAACAAAGATAAGATGCATGCTCATTTAGGGTTAACTATCGAGCAATCCCAAGTTTCATAGAAAATAGATCAATATCTTGTAAAACCGAAGTTACAAGAAAACTCACCCGGCAAGATCTTGACAAAAAGTCAGATAAAATGACTAAGGTTGAAGGTTTTTAAGTTGACGGTTCACGGAACACCTATTACCTAGAGATCGAGCCAGCGTCTGAGTTAGGTTAAACCGATTTTATGAGCATGCGTGAGCGGTGTGAGGTAATAAAATTTGTTTATCACCTACACATCGTAGGTTAAAAATCCAATATAAAAGTTATACTTGGATGAATCACCTAGACTTAGGATATGTTTAGTTAGTTGAAATGTATCGCTAAGTATTTTATACCTTAACCATCTAGAACACTTCAGTTAGAGAGAAGTGATGTACTTTTAGCTTTAGCGTCCCTAAAAGTTCACACCGTGAGATTTATGCTTGGCTTTGGGCCGCCCTGGGAGCGGACTTCATTCGGAGAGTGTTTGCATGAGTCAATACCAAGGTGAATAAGAGAAGTTGTTCATAGTAAGTGGGAGAAGGAAGTGTGTCAACACATCCTACGGTCTCTTCCATTAGGTCGCACCGTGAGATTCCTATAATGCGCCTGCATGTCTACCCTGGGGCGACCTTAACAATCAGAGGGCTATATTATAGGATTCGGAACTTCGCGAACTCTAGAAATTGATAGGGTCTCTCAGGTCCGTTTTCATTCTTGTCTTTCCAACTTCGGGAGCATAATGATTCCGATCTTTGAGGTCTGAAAATGGAGGGTCACACTTACGAGAATTACTAAGTGTTAGTAAATTCTTGACCAAATTAGCGATAACTGAGTTACTATAGGAATAAGAGTTATTCTGGTGATAGTATCTAGTCAAGATAGTCTTGGTTCAACGGAGGAATAATCGATCACCCCTCGGTGGAGGTTATTCTAAACCATTGAAATATCGTTGCAAAATATAATAATGAAGGGTACATTATTAGATTTTTTTGCTAAACTTGATTGGATTTAACAGATTAATGTTTTTACTAAAAAGGATTTTTTTTTTCTTTTCAACATGACTAGCTCTTTAGATCAACTCTTAGCTTCTAAGAAACTAAACGGCGATAATTACTCAACATGGAAAAACAATATGAATTCAACACTAGTAATAGATGACTTGAGATTTGTGTTTACTGAGAAATGTCCTTGGGCCCCTGCCTCGAAAGAAACACAAGGTAAATATGATTTACTAGTTGCTGAGACATGTTTAGTGGAGGATGATACCTCAACCTGGATATTGGATTCAGGAGCCACTAAACATATTTGCTTCTCTTTTCAGGAAACTAGTTCCTGGAAAAAGCTTGAAGAAGGCGAGATCACCCTCAAGGTTGGAACAGGAGAGGTTGTCTCGGCCGAAGTAGTGGGAGACTTGAAGTTGTTTTTCAACGATAGATATATCATACTTAAAGATGTTTTGTATGCTCCTAAAATGAGAGGAATTTAATATCTATCACATGTATATTGGAACAAATGTATAAAATATCTTTTGAAGTTAATGAAGCGTTCATTTTCAGAAAAGGTATTCAAATTTGTTCTGCTATACTTGAAAACAACTTATATAAGTTAAGACCAACTAAAGCAAAATTTGTCTTAAATACTGAGATGTTTAGAACAGTCGAAACTCAGAATAAAAGACAAAAAGTTTCTTCTAATGCCTATCTATGGCACTTAAGACTTGGTCACATAAATCTCAATAGGATTGAGAGATTGGTTAAGAATGGACTCCTAAATCAGTTAGAAGACAATTCTTTACCTCCATGTGAGTCTTGTCTTGAGGGAAAAATGACTAAGAGATCTTTTACTGGAAAAGGTCTCAGAGCCACAATACCCTTAGAGCTCGTACATTCGGACGTCTGTGGACCGATGAATGTCAAAGTACGAAGTGAGTATGAATATTTCATCAGTTTTATTGATGATTATTCAAGGTATGGTCATATTTACCTAATGCATCACAAGTCTGATTCTTTTGAAAAGTTCAAGGAATATAAGGCTGAGGTTGAGAACCAGTTAGGTAAAACAATTAAGACACTATGATCAGATCGAGGTTAGGAGTACATAGACTTAAGATTCCAGGACTATATTATAGAACACGGAATCAAGTCACAACTCTATGCACCTAATATGCCTCAGCAGAACGGTGTATCTAAAAGAAGAAACAGAACCTTGTTAGACATGGTTCGCTCAATGATGAGCTTTGCTGAGTTACCTCATTCCTTTTGGGGACATGCATTAGAGACTGCCGTCTATATTTTGAATAACGTTCCCTCTAAAAGTGTTTCAGAAACACCTTATGAACTATGGAAAGGGCGTAAAGGCAGGATTTAGAGATGCTCGGCACACGTGTTGGTGCAAAATCCTAAAAAATTGGAATGTTGTTCAAAACTATGCCTATTTGTAGGTTATCCAAAAGAAACAAAAGGTGGTATATTTTACGATCCTCAAGAAAAAAGGTATTTGTATCGACAAATGCCATATTCTTAGAGGAAGACCACATAAGAAGTCATCAACCTCGCAGTAGACTAGTATTGAATGAAATTTCCAAAAACGCTACAGATAGAGCTAGTTCATCTACTAAAGTAGTAGATAAAACTAGTACATCTGGTCAGTCACATCCTTCTCAAGAGTTGAGAATGCCTCGACGTAGTGGGGAGGGTTGTTCATCAGCCTGACCATTACTTAGGTTTAACAGAAACACAAGTTGTCATACCTGATAATGGCATAGAGGATCCATCGACCTATAAACAGGCGATAAAAGATGTGGACTGTGATCGGTGAGTCAAAGCCATGGACCTCGAAATGGAGTCTATGTACTTCAATTCTATCTGGGAACTTGTAGATCAACCAAATGATGTAAAACCAATTGGTTACAAATGGATCTACCAGAGAAAACGAGACCAAGTTGGTAAAGTACAGACTTTTAAAGCTCGACTTGTGGCAAAGGGTTATACCCAGAGAGAGTGAGTGGACTATGAAGAAACTTTCTCTCCCGTTGCCATGCTTAAGTCGATTAGAATACTCTTATCCATTGTCACCTTTTATGACTATGAAATTTGGTAGATAGATGTCAAGGCAGCCTTTCTAAACGACGATCTTGAGGAGAGTATCTATATGGCTCAACCAGAGGGGTTTATTGCACAGGGTCAAGAATAAAATGTTTGTAAGCTTCAAAAATCCATTTATGGGTTGAAACAAGCTTCTAGATTTTGGAATATAAGATTTGATACTGCAATCAAATCTTATGGCTTTGTACAAAATGTTGACGAGCCTTGTGTTTACAAGATCGTCAATTCTACTATAACATTCTTAGTTTTATATGTTGATGATATTCTACTCATTGGGAATGAAGTAGGTTTCCTAACTGACATCAAGAAATGGCTAGTAACGCAGTTCCAAATGAAGGATTTGGGAAATGCGTAGTATGTTCTCGAGATTCAGATTATTCGGCACCGAAAGAACAGAACACTAGCCATGTCTCAAGCAACTTATATAGACAAAATGTTGTCTAGGTATTAGATGTAGAATTCCAAAAGAGGTCTGTTACCTTACAGATATGAAATTCATTTGTCAAAGGATCAATGTCCTAAGACACCTCAAGAGGTTGAGGATATGAGACGCATTCCCTATGCTTCCACAGTAGGGAGCCTGATGTATGCAATGTTATGTACTAGACCTGACATATGCTACTAGGGATAGTCAATAGGTATCAGTCCAATCCTGGATATGATCATTGGACTATCCTTAAAAATATCCTCAAGTATCTTAAGAGAACGAGGAACTACATGCTCGTGTATGGTACTAATGATTTGATCCTTACTAGATACACTGACTCTAATTTTCAAACCGATAAAGATGCTAGAAAGTCTACATCTGGATCAGTGTTCACTCTTAATGGAGGAGCAGTAGTGTGGAGAAGTGTGAAGCAAAGCTGTATTGCGGACTCCACAATGGAAGCTAAATACGTAGCTGCTTGTGAAGCAGCAAAAGAAACAGTATGGTTGAGGAAACTCTTGACAGATTTGGAAGTCGTTCCAAATATGCATCTGCCTATCATCTATATTGTGATAATGGTGGTGCAATTACAAATTCAAGAGAACCAAGAAGCCACAAGCGCGGCAAGCATATTGAGCGCAAATACCATCTGATCCGGGAGATTGTACATCGTGGAGACATTGTAGTAACCCAGATATCTTCTGAGCAAAACATTGTTGATCCTTTTACAAAGGCCCTCACGGCTAAAGTGTTTGAAGGTCACCTACAGAGTCTAGGTCTACGAAGTTTGTAAACTAGGACAAGTGGGAGAACGTTTGGATATATGCCCTAGTTTATTGTATTCATATGTTTATTGTACTCATATGTTTCTCACTTAAATTCAACATTGTGATACTCTACTAGGAGTTTTAGTCCAAGTGGGAGTTTGTTGGATTTTATGTCCTAAAACTCGTAGTTTGTAAATTAATAAACATATTTTGTTTTGTTTTTCAATAAAGTTGTTATTGAAATTATAATCTTGAATCCAATAGACTAAGGTCCTGAGGATATTTAATGTAGTTTGAACTTTATGTAGTGACGTAAACGTGGATCAAGTTCAAATATATAGCCAAAATGGTCTATAGTATATGAATAAGGTTGGGCGCCTTATTCTGGGGATACTATGGATGCGGCCCACTTTGTAGTTAGTACAAACGATGTGATCCCGAATCGTTCATATAGAGATATGTGAGTGGGGGCATCCTATGCAAAGAGTTTGCATAAGACTGAACCATGAAATAGTCACTTTTTACGTTCTAAATGCCATTTTATGTATAAAACTGACTATTTCGTTAATTGATAACCTAGGTAACTTAATCTTAATCTTAAGCTAACTATGAACTTTTGTTCACTCGAAATTATCCTTAGATCTGCATAGGTGAGGGCAGCTCATCATCGCTGGCCCAATAAGCCTCCCATTTCAGGGGTAAGATCGGGTGGATAGTTGGGAACATAGGGTGCAAGACGGAATTCACTCTTACCCATTATAAGGATAGTAGATAGGTTGTTTCCTTTAGTACTGAATCCAGGTCTTGAACAAGAGGCCCCACCCTCTCCTTGGCTCGAGAGAGATTCGGTTTATAGGTTGGACCTTAAACCAATTGTTCATTAGAGGATCAGTGGAACTTAAGGAACAAGATGTAGTCTTGGGGGTAAAACGGTTTTTATGACTCAGCCGAGATTACGAACAACATGTGAAGGATTAGCTTACTAATCATGGTTATATCAAATGGACACAAATATATCTATAGTGAGAGGAGTGCAACTACGAGACTATAGTGGAATGACCCATTAGTTAACGAATGTTGATCAGCTCCGTCTAAAAAGTTTAGCTAGCTAATCTCGGATCGTTGGAGCCCATGATCTATAGGTCCATTAGGTTCCCCTACTAGCTCATATGGAATAAACTTAGAACAGTATGATAGAATAATTCGAATTGTTCGAATTAGGTGAAGAGAGAGAAACCGACAAGTATATGTGATATAGTGGTCGGGTTTTTCAGTTTAGAGATACAACTTTAATATTTAAATGTGATTTAAATATCAAGAATATGAATACGTTCATATTCAGAAGCTCGGAAATAATGGAAATGGTCAAAGATGTAAAAAGTCAAAGAGTTACTTTTTGACTTTGAAAAGTCAAACTTTGACCGACCTTATATTCAAATGTGATTTGAATTTCGATAAAATGAATGCGGATTCATGTTCAGGAGGTCAAAATTAGTCAATACGAAAAAAATCATAAAAAGCCAAAATGTTGACTTTTTGGTCAAAGTTTGACTTTGATCAAATGACTATTTTGCCTTTTGACTAAAGTTAGTGGGAAAATCCAAACTTTTGTTGGATAACTCCACTAACAATATAATGGGCTAGGTGTTGGCTTATAGTGGAAACATTAAGCCCACTAAGATAGTGGATTATAGGTGTTGGGTTTTTATGGATCTGGTTCATGCAATTGTTGCATGGTTTTTTCTATAAAATAGGCTTTCATTTTGAATGAAAAGAGTTTTACCCATTTTTGCCAAAATTGTTTTTCAAATTTGGGCCGAAAAAAAACTATTTTCTTTTAGGAAAATTCATAACCCAACCCAAAGATTCATCTTATTTTCCATCTCTTTTCTCTCTCGTTTTCTTCATCTACTGGGTTCCACAATCCGATTCTGAGCCGTTTGAGATAGAAAGGAAACTGATCTCTCGGCAACTTCATAGGAGGAAACAAAGTGGGTTTTGGATTTGTTGAATGTTTTGGAACGATTTGCGTTTGATAACGTTTGCAAATTGTTCTTTTTTCATTTCGACTCTGGTTATCTTAGCGACAAGGATAATGCCAATGTTTCTTCTTTCATCTTGCTGGCGTTTCTTGATCTTGATTTATAATTCTTGAATTGAAATCTAAATTTGATTGAAAATCTTATAGTTATCAAGAATTAATCAATCAAAATTATTCAATCTTAATTCCTATTGGAAATTAATCAAACTGACCGCAATTCCATTTAACTAGAATTGTTTGATAATTGAGTAAATTTAAAATCTAGTTTTTTAATTGATGATTATGTGAATTTGAATCTAATGTTTAATTGATGATTCAAGTTTAAATTAGATTAATCATATTGTGAGTTTAAGTTAAATTTGATTAATCATGTTGTAGATTCAAGATTAATTGATCATGTTGTGGTTTAAATTTAAATTTGATTGATATTTTGGTGAATTTAAATTTAAATTTGATTGATAATATTTGGCGGTATTCACATGTTTATGTTGCTTTAATTGTATTATGTGTATGCAATTATTAAGTGAATATTGGTAAAGATTATTTGGTGTTCTTCCTTTTTTATTTTTGTACAATAATATTATTATATTATTGTGTCTTATATTTTAGATTGAGTTGGTCAAAATAATATGTTACCAAAGTAGCCTCTATTATCTAGATTAATTTAGTTATAAAATTTAAGATGTGCATATTCATGAATTTATGCGGATAATTATCCGCCCAAAGGAAGATAATTATTTGGCCAAATTGTGGGTATGCATTTGGTAATGAGTATGTGACAATTATAAGGATTGCTCGTGTGAAAAATAGTCGGTCCAAAGAAAGACTATTTTTTGATAGAGTTAATTGTTAGTACTTTGATTACCACGTTGAGAGTACCATTTACAGTTGGTGTTTTTGCCTAAAGGCTGGACATCAATGTTGTGTTAGGTATCTTGTTAAAGGGGCCCACCACATATGTGGAATTATTTTGTCATATTTTAATTGTGAGCATATGTTTTGTTGTTTATTGTTTCAGTTGGCCTTACTCTAATATCTGAAAATTTGAGTTCAATCCCTAAGTTGAATGGATCGAACTTCAAGATCTGGAAGGAAAGCCTAGAGATACTTCTCGAGTATATGGATTTGGATCTTGCATTAAGGACCGATAAACCTACTTCTACTGAGGAACAACTAAATACGACTAATATAGAGAAGTGGGAACGGTCAAATCGCATGTGTCTGATGATCATTAGGCACTCTATTCCAGAGTCTTTTCGGAGCTCTATCATGGAAAGTGAAAATGCCAATAAGTTCCTTACTAAATTTGAGAAATATTCTGCTAAAAATGAGAAAGGGGAAGCAAGTAGTCTTTTAACTTCTTTAACTTCTATAAGGTATAAGGGCAATGGAAACATAAGGGAGTACATTATGGAAATGTCCAATCTCACAAGTAAATTAAAGACACTTGATATCAAGATAAATGAAAATTTACTCGTGCATCTGGTACTTATCTTTCTTCCTGCACAATTCACTTAATTTAAGATAAGCTATAATACTCAGAAGGATAAATGGAGTATTAATGAGCTTATCTCACAATGTGTGCAAGAAAAAGATAGGATTAAGAGAGAAAGGACAGAAAGTGCTCATTTGGCAACAGGCTCTCATGAAAAGAAGAAAAGGAAATTTGTGGATGCTGCAGAAGGGTCATCTCAGCAGAATAAAAACAAGAAACAAGCTACTGAAAATCCTTGTTTTTTCTGCAAAAGAAAGATCACTTCAAGAAAGATTGTCCAAGTATGCCAAGTGGCGTGTAAAGAAGGGTAAACTTCTTACTTTGGTTTTTTTTGAAGTTAATTTAGCTTCTGTACCTATAGATACTTGGTGGATAGATTCTAGTGTTACTATTCACATAAGTATATTAATGTAGGGTTGCCTGTGGAGTCGACCGCCAAGTGATGCTGAAAGATTCATCTATGTGGGTGATGGCAAAGCAATTTCAGTTGAAGCTATTGAAAATTTTAGATTACTTTTAAAAACTGGTTGTTATTTGGATCTGAATGAGACTTTTGTTGTACCGTCATTTAGACGAAATTTAGTTTCTATTTCCAGTTTGGACAAATTTGGTTTTTCTTGTTCTTTTGGAAATAAAAAAGTTAGTCTTTTTCAAGATTCTAAGCTTATTGGTACCTATTCTTTAATTGATAATCTATATATGCTTGATTCTTTTGCTTCATTTAACAAGATCAATCTAATTCATGTGATACAAAACGTAAATTAAATGAGAATTTCGCTATGTTATGGCACAAGCGTTTAGGTTACATCTCTAAACAGAGAATTCAGATACTTGTGTCAAATGGAATTCTTGATTCCCTTAATTTAAGTAACTTCAACGTTTGTGTGGAATGTATTAAGGGAAAACAGACAAACATAAGAAAATTAGGTGCCAACAGACGCTCAAACGTCTTATAACTAATACATACAGACATTTGTGGTCCATTCCCTACGACCTCTTGGAATGGACAACAATATTTTATTACGTTCATAAACGACTATTCAAGATATGGGTACCTATATTTAATTCATGAGAAGTCTCAACCCTTGGACGTTTTCAAGTCTTTCAAAGCTGAAGTTGAACTTCAACTTGGAAAGAAAATTAAGGCTATCAAATCTGATCGTGGTGGTGAATATTACGGTAGATATGATGGATCAGGTGAACAACGTCTAGGGCCCTTTGTCAAATACATAGAGAAATGTGGAATCGTCCTGCAATACACTATGCCGGGCAAACCCAGCATGAATGGTGTAGCGGAAAGGCGAAATAGAACACTTAAAGATATGATAAGAAGTATGATTAGTCATTCTTCTCTACCAGAATCCCTTTGGGGTGAGGCACTAAAGACTGCAACATATATCCTTAATAGGGTACCTAGGAAAACAATAGCCAAAACCCCTTATGAGTTGTGGACAGGAAAGAAGCCTAATATTAGGCATCTTCACATATGAGGTTGTCCAGCTAAGGCTAGGCCTTATAGGCTTAATGAAAGAAAATTGGACTCAAGAACTATTAGCTACTATTTTGTTGGGTATTCTGAGCACTCTCAGGGTTTCAAGTTTTATGATCCCACTTCTAGATCTTTGTTTGAGACAGGAAATGCTAGATTCCTTGAGGATGTTGAGTTTGGGGGGAAGATAACATAAGGAAAGTTGTCTTTGAAGAGGAATTGGTTTATTTTCCTTATGTGATTATAAATGATGTTCAGGCTCCAATTCCTGACTTCATTATTGAACCAATTATAGAACAAGACAACATTGAAGTCCCCGTTGTTGAACCTGAAGTTTAAATTCAACAACCTCAAGAAGTGCCATTAAGAAGATCCATTAGAGAGAGAAGAAGTGCAATTCCAGATGATTATATTGTGTTTCTTCAAGAACATCAGGATGATGTGGGCATAATGGAAGATGATCCAATCAACTTCCAACAAGCTTTACAAAGTTCTAACTCTCAAAAGTGGATAAGTGCTATAGAAGAGGAAATAAAATCCATGAAAGACTAACGTTTGAGAACTTGTCGAACTGCCATCAGGAGTGAAACCCATAGGTTGTAAATGGATATTTAAAACCAAAAGGGATTCACATGGCAATATCGAAAGATATAAGGCTTGTCTTGTTGCAAAGGGTTTTACTCAAAAGGAAGGCATTGATTACAAAGAGACTTTCTCTCCGGTTTCATCGAAAGACTCTTTTAGGGTAATCATGGCACTGGTAGCTTCACTTTGATTTAGAGCTACACCAGATGGATGTAAAAACTGCGTTTCTCAATGGGAACATTGATGAGACGATTTATATGGTGCAACCAGAAAACTTTGTGTCTGATAATTCAAAGTCTATGGTGTGCAAATTAAAGAAATCCATCTACGGTCTCAAGCAAGCCTCTCGTCAATGGTATCACAAATTCCATGAAGTGATAACCTCATTTGGTTTTGAAGGTGAACATTGTGGAAGATTGTGTATATCACAAGTTCAGTGGGAGTAAATCAATCTTTCTTGTGTTATATGTCGATGACATACTCATAGCTAGTAATGATGTAGGTTTATTACATGACACTAAGAGATTTCTCAAAAGAAATTTTGAGATGAAGGATCTTGGTGATGCTTCTTTTGTATTAGGAATTGAAATACTGCGAGATCATTCTCAAGGTATTTTGAGATTATCACAAAAGAACTACATTGAAAAGATCTTGAGTAGATTTGACATGAAAGATTGTACATCGGGAGATACCCCGATCACTAAAGGTGATAAATTTCATTTAGGTCAATGCCCCAAGACCACACTCGAGACTAAGGAGATGCAGAATGTTCCCTATGCATTGGCCATTGGAAGTCTAATGTATGCCCAAGTATGTACGCGTCCAGATATTGCGTTCATAGTTGAAGTGTTAGACAGATATTTGAGTAACCTGAGGATGGATCATTGGAAAGCAGCCAAACGGGTTATAAGGTATTTACAGAGAACAAAAGATTATATGCTTACTTATCGGAGATCAGAAGTTTTGGAGATCATTGGGTATTCTGATTCTGATTATGCTGGATGTCAAGACACTTTGCGATCCACTTCAGGCTATATCTTCATGTTGGCTGAAGGAGCTGTATCCTGCAAAAGTGTTAAACAAATACTTATGGCTTCTTCTACCATGGCTACGGAGTTTATATAGCATGTTATGAGGCATCCAATCATGGAATATAGTTGTGAAATTTTTTCACTAGGCTGCGGATAATGGTTGGCATAGAAGACCAATAAAATTATTTTGTGACAATAAGTTGGCAATGATGTATTCCAACAACAACAGAAGCAATACGAAGTCAAAGCATGTATACGTGAAGTTTCTGGTTGTTAAAGAAAGAGTTTAGAATGGTCAAATTTCGATAGAACACTTAGGAACAAACTCTATGGTGGCGGATCCATTGACTAAAGGTTTACCACCTAAAGTTTTTCATGAGCATGTTGCTCACATGGATGTTAGTCATTTTTCTACTTCTATGGTTTAGTGGAAGTTTGTTATTGAGGATGTTCTTTGACCTTATTTTGTTTATTTTCTATATAGAATAAAGTTGATGGTTTATGTTTTATTATCTGAACTCATTTATCATGCATGCAGTTTAGCATAAAGTTTTTTAGAATGATCTCATTAAGGAATTTGGACCAGTTGGAAATAGGTATGATATAGATCACTTTGCATGTAGTTTCCATGCTATCCATCCTTACTTTATCTATGTCATTGAATATATTGGAATTAGTGATCAAGGAAGGTTTAGTTACAAGGGTAGTGACGAAAGCCACCTTGATTCCGTGCTAATACAGGAGATGGACCAGATTGAACTAAAGGGGAATTCTATTATTGAAATAACTTGTTTATGTGTGCTTAACGTTTATGTGATTTAATTATATCAGGTACACAGACATAGCCCAAGTGGGAGATTGTTAGACATATTTAAATAATAATACGTTTAATTAAAGTATGAGCTATGTATGTGGATTAATAATTTATCACATTTGGTTATTTTATTAGATTGAGCCCTATTATGTGATCTAATTAATTAAGGCTCTATATTCCTAATTAATTAGGGTTTAATGGGAACCCTAGTTCAACTAGTATATAAACCTTAGGGCTACGGTCTCCCAATATATCAAAACAATAAGCACTCAGTCTTTCTTGAATCAGATCCCACTAAGGGTATTCGGAGTTTTGGTTGAGGAAGACCATAGTCATCCATCATCATCTTGAAGCTATCATCAATTTTGCAATAGAATCCGGTATGTTATTCTTGACAATTTGGCATGAATGATCTTAGGGTTTATCTATTCAATATAGATATTAAGAATTTATGCTAACAAACTTACAATGACTGATTTGAGTTTTTTTTTCCTTAATTTTATCATAATAAGAGAAGTTGACAAGAGTGGACTCCTCATAAGTCCCCTGGTTTTTACTCCTCACATTGAAGAGGTTTTCCACATATAATTCTTTTAATCTTCCATAACTTTGTGGTTTATTACTATCCATTATTTGGTTGATTGATGATTATTTGGTAATTTATTTGTGGTGCCTTGGAGAACAATTATTTGATCGATCATTTTGGAAGAAATCTTAATGGATTGTTGTTATATTATTATTTAGGTCCTATCAACTTTCAGGACAACCATAAATTCCAGAGAAGCATCACATTTTTTCCTCCCATCCCATCATACATTCAATGTGACTTTTTGAGTAAGAGTAGATCTCCACCACTACCTCCCCTTTAAGTAATCATTTTTTTCGGTTTAGATCAATTTTATAATCTATTTTTCGTGTCCTTCAAGTAATGTTTCTTTCTTGATGATCATTATTCGTTAAGGAATAGGTTTTTTTGACGATTTTTGACTACCAATGAATCGAAAAACTGGAAATTCACTATTTTGACTAAATTTATATATTTTTGTATCAAGAAATATATTTTTTCCAACATGCACTCACGCTAAGTTTAAATATAAAAATTTATTCTTGAGATCCCTAAACGTTCCATGAAATGATTTGCATTGGGATCGACGGGACTCATTAAGAACCTCCACCGATACATCATTAATCACAGAAACCATCACAAAATCTTGAACCTCAACTTGATCGACAAACTTCTCCTCAGAATACATGCACTCTCCATACCGATTTATGAACAGAATGAAAGGCATCCACATTTGTACGTTTTGAAGATAATAATTTTGCAGTCACACAAATTTAGATCTGCTTGGTCTACCGGAAGCTTCTTTATCTTCTACTATTACAGTCTTCCTTTACCATGATGGTTACAAATTTACATTAATACATCATATTGGAAACAACTCAAATTTCATTCTAGAATAATGGAAGGAGAACAGGTATGCATTGCTCACATTTTTTTCTTCTTTTTAAAGATGTAAATGTAAATGTAGATAGTTATAATAATACGTATAATTAAATTGTGGGCTATATATATATGGATTAAATATTTTATAACATTGACTTATTTTATTAGATTAGGCCATCTAATTAATTGTATGGACTTAATGCATACCCTAATTAATTAGGGTCTAATGAAACCCTAATTGAATTAGTATATTAAGAAACCTTCCCAACATACCAAAACAATTAGCACTTACTTTTCTTGAACCCGAGAGATCTACTAAGGGCAACCGGAATTTTGGTTTAAGAAGACTATAGTCATCCTAAAACTATCATTTTCTTGAACCTATCATCAATCTCCCAACAAAATCTGGTACGTTAATTATTCTTATTCTTAGCAATTTGGCATGAATGATGCTAGCATTAATCTATTCAATATAGATTTGAAGTAATTATGCTAACAAGTGGTATCAGATAATGAATTCCATGTTAGATTGTCGGTTTAAATTCGTTTACCATTGGTATGATTCAATTTTGTTTTCAGTAAAGATGGTTAAAGAATTTAAAGATTTTTTTTTTCCTTTTCAAACAGAGGCTGAAACCTTCCCTTCACGCCGGTAATACGCAAGAAAACAATCGTTTTCGACATTACAGAATTCGCCGGCCATGGGATTTCCTTCGTTTCTTGCCGTGAGTTTAACTGCAGGGGTAGGCTCATCGTCGTCTTTTTCTATTTTAATTAAGCTTATGCAGTCGGATGAATTCAATACACTTCATATATATATATATAAGGATGAACTGAGGATAGAATTTTCTGTCTTTTATATCAATCATTAATGTAACAAACAACGAGATCACAGTGGAAAAAGAAGGGAATTATAATTTATTAGCTAAATATGTAGAAGACAGTGATTCGTTGGGAAGAAACAATGGATGAAATAAAAGTGTTTTTTTCAATCATAAAAAAGCAAGTTTTTATTTATTTAAGTTTGTGAATTCGAATCTAAAATCTGATTGATGATTCAAGTTTAAATCTGACAAATCATTTGTGAATTTAAGTTTAAATTTGATTGATAAATTTTGATGATATCCACATAATTATGTTGCTTTACTTGTATTCCGTGCATGCAATTATTGGGTGATTTTGGTAAAATCTATTTAGTATTCTTATTTCATTATTTTTATACAATAATATTATTATATTATTTTGTTTTATATTTTATTGATTTGGTCAAAATAATATGTTACCAAAGTAGTTTCAATTATCTAGATTAGTTTAATTCTAAATATAAGATGTGCATATCCATTAATTTATGCGGACAATTGTCGAACAAAGGAAGATAATTATTTGGCCAAATTGTGGGTATGCATGTGATAATGAGTATTTATGAGGATTGCTCATGTGAAACATAGTCGATTCAAAGAAAGGTTATTTTTTACAGAGTTTATTGTCAATATTTTGATAACATTTACCGTTGGTGTCTTTGTCCAAAAGCTAGACATCAATGTTCACCAAAGGCTAGACATCAATGTTGTGCTAGGTATATTGTAAAAGGGGTCAACCATATATATGAAATTATTTTGTCATATTTTAATTGTGAGTATATGCTTTATTGTTTATTGTTTCAGTTGGTCATACTCAAATATTTGGAAATCTGAATTCAATTCCTAACTTGAATGGATCGAACTTCAAGATTTGGAAAGAAAACTTAGAGATACTTCTCGGGTGGATTAATTTAGACCATGCATTAAGGATCGATAATATGACTAATATTGAGAAGTGGGAACGGTCAAATCGCATGTGTCTGATGCTCATTAGGCACTCCATTCCGAAGTCTTTTCGGGGCTCTATCACGGAAAGTGAAAATGACAATAAGTTCCTCACCCAAGTTGAGAAATATTTTGCTAAAAATGAAAAAGGGGAAGCAAGCAGTCTTTTGACTTCTTTAACTTTCATGAGGTATAAGGGCAATGAAAACATAAAGGAGTACAATATGGAAATATCCAATATCGCAGGTAGATTAAAGGCACTTGATATTGAGATAAATGAAAATTTACTCGTGCTTTTGGTACTTATTTCTCTTTCTACACAATTCACTCAGTTTAAGATGAGTTATAATACAAATAAGGATAAATGGAGTATTAATGAGCTTATCTCACAATGTATGCAAGAAGAAGATATGATTAAGAGAGAAAGGACAGAAAGTACTCATTTGGCAACTTGCTCTCGTGATGAAAAGAAAATCTACCAGTGGTACAGAAGGGACATCTTAGCAAAATAAGAGCAAGAAACAGGTTACCGAACATTCTTGCTTTTTTGTAACAAGGAAGGTCACTTCAAGAAAAATTCTCCCAAGTACGCCAAGTGGTGTGTAAAAAAGGGTAAACTTCTTACTTTGATTTGTTCTAAAGTTAATTTAGCTTCTGTACCTATAGATACTTAGTGGATAGATTATGGTGTTACTACTCACATAAGTATATCTATGCAAAGTTGCCTGTGGAGCCCACAACCAAATGATGCTGAAAGATTCATCTATGTGGGCGATGACAAAACAGTTCAAGTTGAAGCTATTGGAAATTTTATAGATTACTTTTAAAACTGGTTGTTAATTGGATTTGAATGAGACTTTTGTTGTACCGTTATTTAGACGGAATTTAGTTTCTATTTTTATTATGGACAAATTTGGTTTTTCTTGTTCTTTTGGAAATAATAAAATTAGTCTCTTTCAGAATTCCAAGCTTATTGGTATCAGATCTTTTAATTGATCATCTGTATACGTTTGATTCCTTTTGCTTTATCTGACAGGATCATGTTATCTAATTCATGTGGTAGAAAGCATAAATTACATGAGAAGTCTCAATCTTTGGACGTTTTATCTGACAATATTTTATTACCTTCATAGACAACTATTCAAGATATGGGTACCTATATTTAATGCATGAAAAGTCTCAATCTTTGGACGTTTTCAAGTATTTCAAAGTTGAAGTTGAATTTCAACTTGGAAAGAAAATTAAGGTTTTCAGGTGTATACTGCACCTAGAGGAATGTGGAATCGTCCCACGATACACTATGCCAAGGAAACCCAACATGAATGCCATTACGAAAAGGGAAAATCGAACACTTAAGGATATGATAAGAAGTATGATTAGTCATTCTTCTTTACCAAAATCTATCTGGGGTGAGACACTAAAAACTGCAGCATATATCCTCAATAGAGTACCTAGTAAAGTAGTAGCTAAAACCCCTTTATAAGTTGTGGACAGGAAAGAAGCTTAGTATTAAGCATCTACATATCTGGGATTGTCTAGCTGAGGCTAGGTCTTATAGACCTAACAAAAGAAAATTGGACTCAATAACTATTAGCTACTATTCTGTATGGTATTTTGAGCGATCTCGAGGTTTCAAGTTTTATGATCCCACTTCTAGATCATTATTTGAGACGGAAAATGCCAAATTTATTGAGGATGTTGAGTTTGAGGGGAAAGATAACATAAGGAAGGTTGTTTTTGAAGATGAATTATTTTTCCCCTAATGTGGTTATAGATGATGTTCAAGCTCCAAGAAATGCAATCCCAGATTTATTGAGAACGTTGAGTTTAAGGATGTTGGTTATAGATAGTTTCTAGATCATTCCTGACTTCACTATTGAACTGATTATAGAACAAGACAACATTGAAGTCCCCATTATTGGACCTGAAGCTCTGCCACTAAGCGGATCCACTAGAGAAAAAAGAAGTACAATTCCAGATGATTATATTGTATTTCTTCAAGAACAAAAGAATGATATGAGTGTAATGGAAGATGATCCAATCAAACTTCCAAGTTTCCAACAAGCTTTACAAAGTTTTAACTCTCAAAAGTGGATAAGTGTTATGGAAGAGGAAATAAAATTCATGAAAGACAATGACACTTGAACTTGTCGAATTGCCATCAGGAATGAAACCTATAGGTTGTAAATGAATATTTAAACCAAAAAGGATTCGCACGACAATATCGATAAACTCGTCTTGTTGCAAAGGGTTTTAAAAAGAAGACATTGATTACAAAGAGATTTTCTCTCTGATTTCATCGAAACACTCTTTTAAGGTAATCATAACACTGGTAGCTCACTTTGATTTAGAGCTACACTAGATGGATTATAAAATTGCATTTTTCAATGGGAACGTTGATGAGACAATTTATATGGTGCAACAAAAAAACTTCGTGTCTAGTAATTCAAAGTTTCTGGTATACAAATTGAAAAAATCCATCTATGGTCTCAAGCAAGCTTCTTGTCAATGATCTCACCAATTCCATGAAGTAATAACCTCCTTTTCTTTTGAGATGAATATAGTGTGTCAGATTTGATGTCCTAAAATTTCATATATATTGTAGTTTGTAAAAACAAATCATATATTTAATAAAATAAGAGGTATTTTATTAACAGTTAGGCTGCATTAATTCAATCTAATAAACTAAGATCCAAGGTTATTTTATGTAACTTAAAACATGTATGTGGTTGACATATAGGTGAATCATGTTTAAGTAATAACCTAAATGGTTCTGTAGTAGATGGATAAGGTTGGGTACCTTATCCTAGTGACACTATGAATACGACCCACTTTGTAGTTGTTACAATTGTTGTAAAGTGTTACAAATGATTTGATTATGATCATTCATATGGAGGCATGTGAGTGGGGTACTCTATACAAAGAGTTTGTATAAGATTAGACTACGAAATGAATATTCTTTCTATATAACACCATTACTAGAAAAGACTTACATTTCACTAGGATGACCATAGTTGACTTGACTTTAATCCTGGGTGAGTTGTGAACTCCTATTTATGAAGACAATCTTTTGATCTGTATGGGTGAGAGTGACTATGTTAGCCGACTCAAGAAGCCTACCATTTTAGGGATTTGTCCAAGTAGGGAGCTAGGAACACAACTACATAAGATAGAATTTACTCCTTCTCAACCTTAGGGAAAGTAGATAAATTACTCCCTCAATAACTGATTCCAGGTCTTGAACAATGAGACATCAACCTCTCATTGGCCCAAGAAGTGTCAATTTATAGTTGGACTATAAACTATTTGTTCATTAGAGGAATCAGTGGTACTTAAGAAGTTAGATGTATCCACAGGGGTAAAACGGTAATTTGACCTAGCTGTAGTTATGAGCAATTTGTGAAGGGTCGACTCACTGTTGATTGGTTATATTTATGGACACAGAAATATATCTGCAGTGTGAAGAGTGCAGCTATCGGTCTTAGTGAGGTGATCGGTAGTTAATGAACATTGATTAATTTAATTAAAGAGTATAATTAATTAATCTTATATCATTAGAACTTCTAATTTGTAGGTTCATAAAGTCCCCTTGTTAGCTCGCTAAAGGATAGTGATGAGAAATGCTTTGAATTGTTCAAATCATGTGAAGGTATTTCATATTAATAACATTAATATCAAATATGGTTAATTATAGATGTGATCTATAATCCAAATTATGTAAGAGAGAAATATTTGAATGATATTCGAATATTAAATTAGTGTGAATTAGATTCATGTAGAATTATAATGTTAGAGAAGTGTATGCATTGGTGTTTATATGTTAATTAATTAATTGTATATTAAATTGGATTTAATATATGGTGATTTAATCTATATGCCATTTAACTAAATAATTGTTATTTAATTAATTAGCTTTAAAGGTGGAAGGCATTCACATTGTCGAACTCCTAGGAAGAAGTTAGCTTATGATGATAGATAAAATACACTTCTTTATTAGATAAAAAAATCATTGCTACAATAGAGTCCAATTGAAAAAGGAGAGATAAAAATAACTACAATGAATAATCAAAATTAAAAGGATGCTAGAAGGTTGGAACTCCAATGAGCTTGAAATAAATCTTCAAGTTCCAAGCCTTTCCCTAGGATAATCTCTCCTTTTTCAAGGTGGAAATCATTCCTCGACACTCGCTTCCGTGGGATGAGAAATCCTAGAGTCAAAACACCTTAGAGGAACTTCTGTTCGTAAGGTTCTGAATTGAAATGTGAAAATGAACCCAATGTAACTACTGGAAAATGACAGAAATGATGACGAAGAAAGTGAGTTCGACTAAGGAGTTGATTATTTCGACTTGGATGGCTTCCATCCCTTTTATAAGCCTGAAAGTGGTTGGGAAAAACTCATGCGATACTTTATTTTTCTTAATAAAAGATGCATAAAAATGACTCAAAAACATGCAATTCAAAACATGAATCACACCACCAAATTTAAACCTTTTCTTACCCTAAGAAAATATTATAAACAACACCCATCGCCTAAACATGCAAGCTTGATTTGATAAGTGAAAAGAAAACAACTTTCAGAAGGAGTCTCTAATCTAATACTTAGCCAAATAACAAACTCCTAAAGAATCTCACAAGAGTTTCTATTTGGCCAACGACTCAACTTTCCCACTAGCCGCTACAACATGCCAAACTAGCTAAGCTACCAATCATTGACCTTAGAAGGATCCAAAATATGCCACAACCTCACCTAACACTAAACTAGTGTAGATTACAAAAAGAACTTTTCCCTACTCCCCCCAAACTTACACTTTTGGTGGGCCTTAAAACTTACATCTTACAAGCCTCCATAAATTTCTCTCTCTTTCTTTTTTTTTCCTGACAAAGCTTTCTTGCCTAAGAACGACCCTTAGTGTCATTCTCTCCTTCGTTCCAACTTGCCCCCACGAGTTACCTGCGAGCATTTGACTATGAACAAGAATCACACTTGAGGCAAAACACTCACTTTCCAAGCTAACTTTTTCATGTCAAGAGAGCACAAGTATATCATGCTCCACTTGAAGCTACTTTTTATGACCAACTTAGAAAGGAGGAGTGCCATCCTAGCTCTCCCTTTCTATTTTTTCTTTTTCTTTTTTTTTTAAAGGCCTAGCATACATACATATACACATTCTCACAAATAAATATTGTATTGATAAACATAATGCTAAAGTTCTCCACCTAAACTTAAAATAAGTGATGTCCTCATTGCATAAGAAAGAGAACCTACAAAAGGGGAAAAACAAGATAATGGTGTTTTGGCTTGGTTGCAAAATGTATGACTAGGATCTCTTGGTACATAAAACTAGTGGGCATGCAGAAGACTAGCCTAAAGGTTTTACACATACAGACAAATATGAAACTCTTGGTTTTGTATCCTTTTGGGGTTGAAAGCAAGATACACAGAAAAGAGATATGCCCTAAATATTATCATGAAAAAATAAAACAACATGCACCCAATCATTTCATGTAATATTAGCCACCAAAAATAAAGTCCACTAGAAAAAATATAAAAACTAACATAAAAGAAAACTAACCTAACAACACACACATAAAAAAAAAAAAAAAAAAAAAAACCAAAAGATAGAATGAAATAAATGGATTTCTGAGTCACAAAAGGGAAGAACGAGAGAAGGAACACGATACTCCCCTACTAAGCTAGAGCATCATCATCAACTTTAGAGCCTCATTCTTCATCAACAGGATCTTAGAAGATGTGATCAACAAAAGAAGGGATAACCAGATAATACCTAGGACGAGCATGGCAAAGGAATGTTCTAAAAGTTGCATCATGGTCCCTAGCATACTTCAATACGCATGAATATGCCTCAAAAATCTTTCCAATTGAGTGCCCATCGCAACAATGGAAGCACAAATATCATGTAGCTGCTGGGGAGGTACTGTTGGAGCATTAGCTGTGACCGTGGCAGCAACAGAAATATGAGTAGAACCGAAAGGGACATCTTCTTGATTGGGTGGAAGCTGAACTTGAGATTGTAGCCTGTTGTACCAAAGCAGGAGTCTGAAAATCTGTGTCGAATGTGTCCTCCTCGAGAGAAAGCGGAACAAAACTTCTATATGAAGTTATCCTAGCAGAAAGAGAAGTTACTGAGGATGACTTTTTTACTTACTTGCCCTTACAAGCCACCCTATTTTCTTATCAGTACACTTAAGTGAAATATTATAGAGTTTAACCAATATAAACTCCCAGGTAGGTTTTTAGGTTTAGGTGTTCCCTTCGGTCATCTTAAATACCTTTTCCTTAGACAAAATCAGCCTAGACAGAGCTTATTTATTGAAGCAGATAAAACTTCAAACTTTTTTATTTTTCTGACAAAATAAAATAAACAAAACAAAACAAAAACGTACTTGTACATTTAGAACTCAATCTTACTCTTAGATCAAGAACAAAGGTTTTGTCTCAGCTTAACACTTCTTTTCAATATGCCTTCATTTGTTGTTTGATCATTCTGAATGCATTTATTTCCCTACCTTGAAAACTGACTGTTCTATCACGTAAGCTAAACAATTATTTGTCTCCCATCCTTTAAACTTGTGGTACAAACTCTCTTCTTCTCTTGTGGCTCTTTTCTTCTTCTCTTTCTAAAGACTCTATTTTTGTAGCTCAGCTTTTTAAAGGAAATACTCGGATTTTTTTAGAAGAGAGAACACTATTGCTTTAAGTTGGATATTGATAGGTTCTATTACAACATGTTTTAGTTGTTGGTTATTTTTCTTTGTAAGCTTAGATGATTCGATGTTGCCTTCCTTAAAAAGAATTTCTGGCACAGTGTTGGCTACATTTTGTAAGTAATTAACTTCTTCTACCACATTCTTTTGTTTCCTTATCCAACTCATCTCTCGAGCTTTCTTTTTTTACGAACTTATGTACCTCACACGGGGTCAGGCTATAAGACTCTTCAATTAAAGAACATTCTTCCATGTCTCTTGGAAATTTTAATGCTTTTAATATTTTGATCATTAACCCTCCTAGTCAATTTTTCCTTCTGTACATCAATTAAAGTCTTTCCTATCGCTGAAAATGGTCGTCTCATAATCATGAGCACTTCTCTATCTGCTTCACAATCCAAAATTATAAAGTCTACAAGGAACGCAAACTTATCAACCTTTACCAACACATCTTCGATCTTTCCTACTGGATTAGTTATGGATTTGTCGGCCAATTAAAGAGTTACAGTTGTCGGCCTTACTTCCCAATCCCTAATTGTGCAAATACTGAATACGACATCAAATTAATGCTAGCTCCCAGATCGCACAATGCTCTACCTTGACTTTGTCCTTCAATAGAACACGAGATGGTGAAGTTTCCCAGGTCTTTCAGCTTTGAGGGAATCTTGCTGCTAACCAAGGTGCTACAAAACTCAGTTAACGCAACCGTTTTATACTCTGGCAGCTTGCTCTTGTTGGACAAGATGTCTTTTAAAAATTTCACACAGTTGGCATTTCCTCTAATGCCTCAATGAATGTAATGTTTGAAGGATCTCTTGACAAAGAGACCCATGAACAGAAGCGAGATCGTTCCAAATCCCATTGTGAGAGAACATACACAGATGGTCTGATCTTGATCATTCGTGTAGGGCATGTGCGAGCGAGGGCGTCCTATACAAAAAGTTTGTATAAGACCTAACCATGAAGTGTTAACGTCTCGTTATATAACAACGTTATGACAGAGACTTCACTTCACTAGGATGACCATAGATAACATGACCTCAATTCTGAGTGAGTTGGGAACTCCTGCCATTGAAGGCGGTCCTTTGATTTGTATGGGTGTTGTACCAGGTCACCGATTCAAACCTACCATTTCGGGGATTTGTCTGATTTGGGAGTTGGGAACTCAGCTACACAAGATGGAATTCACTCCTTTCCCGAGGGAGGGGTAAATAGATAGATAGCTCTCTTAAAGGTTGATTCCAGGGCTTGAACGATGTGGCACTACATACCTTCTCTTGGCTCGAGAGATGTTCACACATAGTTGGACTATGTTGTATTATTCATTAGAGGAATCAGTGGTACTTAAGGAGTGAGATGTAACTACATGAACAAAACGATAATTTGGCCTAGCTGTACTTACGAGCATCTTTGAAGGGTCATCATACTCATGATTGGTTATATCCGATGGACATAGAAATATTTCTGTGGTAAGAAAAGTTCAGTTGTTGGTCTTTAGTGGAATGCCTGACAGTTAATGAATGGTGGATCTCATAGCCAAAGAGTTTAGTCAGCTATTCACGGACCGTTGAAGCTTTGAGCTACAGGTCCATTAGGTCCCCTGGGTAGCTTGGATAAAGTCGGGAATCAGTGTTTGAGTCAGATTGAAATGTTCAAATTGACAAGAGGGAGTTCGATTATATATGATATAATTGGACTGGTTAATTATATATGATATAATTGGACTGGTTAATTATATATGATATAATTGACTAAATGTATGAGATACATTATTTTAGAGGAATTTAGATATAAATATGATTTATATCAAGTAGAAGAGAAATTACTATATAGATATGTGATATCAAATTATAGGGTTAGAATATAATATGATTATATTTATTAATTATTTAATTGGTTAATTATATGATAATTGGCCTAAAATTTCTCTCGGATGTGCATTAGTGGGAGTAGTCGCTTCGGTTATGGTAACTGAAGAATAAAATGAAAATTAGTTTCATTTTACAACGGATTGGAAAAATTGGCATCAGTGTGGAAACGTAAACGATCACATAGTCTCGAGAGCCTATACGATAGTTGCTCAGCACCTAAGCGATCACACACCTCGTGCCTAAACCATCGCATGCTAATCCCTAAACGATCGCTTAGCTTTCCTAAACAATCGCATAGTGTGTCGTGTTTTCTAAACGATCGTCCATCTTTTATTAAACGATCGCTTAGTAAAACATACACGGTCGTGTAGCTTCTTCTAAACGATAAGCACTTAGCTATGCGATAGCTTCCTTTTCTCTTCCACTTGCTTATCGTCTACACAATTAGTTTTTCCTCTTACCTCTACCAAACTCACCAAAGACAACACTTTGGGTTCTCACTCCGAGAATACCAAGGGCTCCATTTTGGTGGTGTCATCCTCGCTGTTGTTTACTTGTTCGTGATAGTTCGTGCTGCTACAGATGACTTGTTTGTTGGACGATAGAGATCGTGTAAAGGTCCCCGCTGCATCTGAGTTTCAAAGCTTGGAGAGCATATTTGTTGATTCGAATTGCGGCGGACATAATGCCACTGCAACGACCGATGATGTGTAAGATATGTGTTGCTTAATCACGCTTCTAGAATATATGCGATACTACACTTTAAAATAATGTATGCGGTGCTGTTTAGATGCGCTCGTAGTATGTGTTCATGTAGTATGTGTGTGTCACAAGTTTTCTTGCGCTGGAACCAAGTATAAATCCACCGCAAGTTTCTCAGAGTGATCTGAGGTCGAACACGGAAATTGCAATGCTAGATGTGATATTGATGTGATACATGCGACCGAAAACAAAATAATAATGAATTGTGTTTGAAAAAGTAAAATGCGGCAACAAACAAATAAATAAATAACTGTGAAGTTGTACAAGTGTATGATGGAATGCGATGGCAAGTCTTATGAAATGTATCAGAAAGAGAACGGGTTGGGAGAAAGGACATCGAAAGGTCGTCAATCCTGTTGAGGATGCAACTAAGGTTCTGCCTTCCCTTGGCTTACACCTCTCAATGATCAGACGCATTCCCATATCTCTATGGTGAATCAGGGATGAACGATGCGAACACAAGGTTATTTCCATCTCTGGAAATACTTCTCTCTTTAGTTAATGCATTCTATCAACCTTCTTTCGAGAGGTGGATTAACATCTTCACTTCTGCTCTCACAAGTGAAGATGTCGTTGAGCATGCATTAGCTACACTTAGCTAACTTCTTCAACATAGATTAACTTACTCGCTTAATCCTTCTCCCTCACCCTGGAGAATTAATTACACATGGTGAAAGAAATGGAAGATGAAGTATGATGGAGAACAGAGAGATGAAGATGAATATGATAATGATATTAAAAGATAAAGCGTTCGTTTCAGATAGATGAATGAAAGATCATAAATGAATAACAGTTGATGAACAGAAGGTAAGAACAAATGAAGACAGCGTGTCAATGTCTTGACATGAATCCCGAACGGAATTGATTTGCTTGTCGACGTGTAGGAAGGGTGAGGTGGAAAACTTCCTTCTCAGGATAGTTTCCCAGGTAGAAATGATCCTTGCACAGAGCTTCTCTTCGGGATTGTGAATGAATTTCTAGCTCCTAAGACTTCCTTTCGGACTTGTCTCGCCTATCTCTCGGATTCTCTATGAATGTCTCTTTAGACCAGCCTCTCTCGGATTCTCTATCAATGTCTCTTTAGACCAACTTACTTTCTTTGGTATTGATGTAACTATTTATAGACCTTAGCACCTCCTTCGTCAGTGGTCCCACTCTGAAAAGTTACTTTTTCTGCCGGCTTGGCGGAAATGCTCGCTCTGCTCTACATTCAATTTGTCAGATCGTACAACAGAAAAGCTATACAATTTCAGAAATCCTCGCGAATGTGTCGCTCTTTTTATCCGTAGTCGATCGTCACATGCGTGCAAATGCGTTGATATTTTTGTCCACAATCGATCGTCGCATGCGGTGCGAATGCGTTGCTCTTTTTGTCCAGAGCGATCATTGCATGCGGTGATCCTGTTTCCTGCAAAACAAAGACTTGGACATCCCTTTTTGCCTTCACAATGGGGTCAACGGGTGTGCTTTCGACATTTTATAACTTTTGCGTTTCTAAGTAAATTTCTATATGTTCGACGCAACTTTTTCCTTCTTTTTACTGCATATTCTAAATAAGATGGTATCAATAACTTTTATTTCTACAAGTTATCAGTGTTCAACTGGTTTGAGAACTCTTTCTTTGTAATTTTATTGTTCAAAGCATGCCTTTAATTAGTGTTAATTTGTATAACTGTATGTTAGAATGTATATGTTGTATTTCGGTCACGGTGAATTCGAAAAGATCCAAATGCGCTCATGGATGCTCTTCGTTAAGAGTTCCTTCACAAAGGCCTAGTACAATAATACTCCCACTTGCCCTAGTCCAGCCGCAAACAATCCTGTAGACCCATGCTCTGAAGGTGACCCTTAAACACTATAGCCGTGAGAGCCTTCGTAAGCAGATCAACAACATTATGCTCTGAAGCTATCTTTGTGACAATCATGTCTCCTCAATGCATAATCTCTCTGATAAGATTGTATTTTCGCTCGATATGTTTGTCGCGCTTGTGACTCTTAGGCTTTCAAGAATTCACCATAGCACCACTATGATCACAATAAAGTGTGATGTGCCTAGACATGTCTGGAACAACTTCCAGATCAGGCAAGAAATTCCTGAGCCGAACGGTCTTCTTAGCAGTTTCACAAATCGCTACATACTCTGCCTTCATAGTGGAGTCAGCGATGAACCCCTATTTAGTGCTTCGCCATACTATAGCTCCTCCATTAAGAGTGAGCACTGATCCTGGAGTGGATTTTCGAGAATCTTTATCAGTTTGAAAATCAGAGTCCGTCTATCCTGTAAGGACCAATTCCTTATATCCATACACAAACATTTAGTCCTTCGTTCTCTGAAGATACTTGAGGATATTCTTGACGGTAGCCTAGTGACCTTGTCCTAGATTAGACTGATATCTACTGACTATCCCCACAGCATAGCAGATGTCAGGTCGAGTACATAACATCGCGTACTTCAAACCGCCAACGACAGATGCATAGGTATCTTAGGACATTGCTCCTTAGACAATGTAACTCCATGACGAAATGGTAAAAGGCCCCTCTTAGAGTTCTGCATCGACTACTTGATCAACATCTTGTCAATGTACGATGCTTGAGACAGTGCTAGCACTTTGTTCTTTCGATCCTGAAAAATCTAAATCCCAAGAACAAACACAACCTCTCTCAAATCTTTCATTTTGAATTGAGTTGCTAGCCAGTTCTTAACTGAAGTCAGTAAACCTACATCATGCCCAATGAGTAGGATATCGTCTACATATAACACTAGGAAAACTATTGAACTGTTGATAATTTTCTTGTAGACATAAGGCTCATCAACATTTTCATCAAAGCCATAAGATTTGATCACAGTATCAAACTTTATGTTTCAAGATCGAGACGTCTATTTTAGTCCATAAATTGACCGATACAGTTTGAAAACCTTTTGCTCCTAACCTTGGGCTATGAATCCCTCAAGTTGCACCATATAAATGGTCTCCTCAAGATTATCATTCAGAAAGGCAGTCTTGACATCCATTTGCCATATCTCATAGTCATAATATGAGGCAATGGACAAGAGGATGCAGATAGACTTAAGCATGGCAACAGGTGAGAAAGTCTCCTCATAGTTAACTCCCTCCTGGGTATAACACTTTGCCACAAGTCTAGCCTTGAAGGTTTGCACCTTCCCATCAGCACCCTGTTTCCTCTTGTAGATCCAGTTATAGGTTGAATCCCATCAGGTTGATCTACAAGATCCCATACTGAGTTGAAGTACATAGACTCTATCTCGAGATCCATGGCTTTGACCCATTCATCTTTGTCAACATCCTCCATTTTCTTTTTATAAGACAACGGATCCTCAACCTCGCCATCGGCTACCATAGCTAGGATTTTAGCTAAACCCATATAGCGAATAGGTGGGTTCGCAACCCTCCCACTACGTCGAGGTACCCTCAACTCTTGAGGTAGATTTGACTTACTAGATGAACTTCCATCAACAACTCTTGTTGATGTAGTAGACTCTTCAATAACTCTTGTTGAAGTTTCAGTAGTATCTTTGGAAAGTTCACTCAATACTATTTTACTTCACGGACTGTGCTCCCTTATATGATTCTTCTCAAGGAATGTAGAGTTTGTCGACACAAACACCCTGTTTTCCTTAGGATCATAAAAGTAACCTGGGGTAGCTTACAAATAAGCATAGCCTCGAACGTGGTTCTAATTTCTTAGGATTAGCCTCAAGCACATGTGCAGGGTGTTGGGTTATATGTCCTAAAACTCGTGGTTTGTAAACAATAGAACTTATTTTGAAAATTCAATAAGTTGTTATTGAATATATTTTTTTTAAGAAATCCAATAAACCTAAGTCCTTTGACTATTACATGAGTACTTGAACTTTATGTAGAGACATACAAGTGGATTAGGTTCGAGTAAATAGTCAAAATGATCTATAGTATATGAATAAGGTTGGGTGCCTTATTCTAGTAACACTATTAGATGCGGCCTAATTTGTAGTTGTTACAAAGAGTTGTAAAGTTCTACATACGAAGTGATCCTAATTTGTGCATGTATGACATGAAGAATGGGGGCGTTCTATGCAAATGAGTTTTGTGCAAGATCGAACCACGAAACTAGACACTCTTATTTTATAACGTTGTTTACTGTTTAAGACTGACTATTTCAAAGCGATGACCTAGGTAACTTGACCTTAATCCTGAGCTAACTATGAACTTCTGTTTGTTCGGGATTATCCTTTGATTTGCAAACGGTGAGAGTAGACCAAATGTCTCTGCTCAATAAGCCTCCCATTTTAGGGATAAGGTCGAATGAATAGCTAGGGACATAGGGTGCAAGACAGAATTCACTCCTACCTGATTAGGGTTAGTAGAGAGGTTTTTCTCTTCAAGTGCTGATTCTGGGTCTTGAACAAGAGGCCTCACCCTCTCATTGGCCTGAGAGGGATTCAACTACTTAATTGTTTACACGACTATCTAGTTCCTCCATCCTTCTTTCAAATCCATACAGAACCCACACCTCTTGGATTCTCACATCGAGAATACCAAAGTAGTCGAGTGGTGGTGTTGAGTTCTGTTTGAGGGTCGAGGATCGAGTTTTACTCGATTATGGTCGAGGTTCTACCAATTTTTGTTGTTTGCTTATTTACTCGTTGCATTCGTGTTGTTGGACGCATTGGTGTTAGATCGAGGAAATACTAGAAGAAAGTGTTCTTTAAAGGTATATTTCAATCTCTAGTTTATTCTTTGAAGCACGATATAATTTAGTCTTTATGCATAACTATTGTTGTTTGATTGTAAATGTTTGTGTTCATTCACAATAGGGTTTAGAACGATCTACTTCCGCTCATTGGTTCTCTAGATTTAGAGTTCCTTCAGATCACGTCCCCTCGATACACAATCTCTCGGATGAGATGATACTTCCGCTCTATGTGCTTTCCGTGTTTGTGATTCCGAGCCTCTCAGGAATTAGGCACAACACCATTATTATCACAATAAAGAGTATCATCTACATACAACACTAGAAAAGCTACTAAACTCGTGATGATCCTTTTATATACACAAGGCTCATCAACATTCTAATCAAAGCCATTAGATTTGATTGCAGCATCAAATTTTATATTCCAAGATCGAGAAGCTTGTTTCAATCCATAGATGGACCGATTAAGCCTGCAAACCTTTTGCTTTTGACCTTGGGTTATGAATCCCTCAGGTTGCTATATATAAACGGTCTCCTCAAGATTGTCAATCAGAAAGGCAGTCTTGACATCCATTTACCAGATCTCATATTCATAATTTGAGGCAATGGATAGGAGGATCCGGATAGATTTTAACATGGCAACAGGTGAGAAAGTCTCCTCATAGTCAACTCCCTCAACCTGGGTGTAACCCTTTTACCACAAATCTAGCCTTAAAGGTTTTCACCTTTCCATCAGTACCTCATTTTCTCTTGTAGATCCATTTGCAACCTATAGGTTTAACCCCATCAGGTTTATCTACAAGATCCCATACTGAATTGAAGTACATTGACTCTATTTCGAGATTCATAGCTTTGATTCACTCATCTTTGTTAACATCCTCCATTCCTTTCTTGTAAGACAATGGATCCACAACATCTCTGTCAGCTACCATAGTTAGGATTTTTATTAAACTCATATAACAAACAAGCGGGTTCACAAACCCTCCCACTACGTAGAAGCTCCCTCAACACTTGAGGTGGATTTGACCTACTAGATGATCCAAATTCAACAACTCTTATTGAGGTATTGAATTCTTCAACAACTCCTGTTGAAGTTTCCGTAGTTTCTTTGAAAAGTCATTCAACAATATTTTATTGAGGGGATTGTGCTCCTTTATATGCTCTTCTTCTAAAAAAGTGGCATTTGTCGACAAAACACTTTATTTTCCTTAGGGTCAAGGAAGTATCCACCTCTCATTCCTTTGGGGTAGCCTACAAATAGGCGCAGTTTTGAATGAGGTTTCATTTTCTTAAGATTTGCCTCAAGCACATGTGCTGGACAACCCTAGATTCTGAAATGACGTAAACTATCTTTACGGTCATTCCATAACTTCAAAGGTGTTATCGTAACACTCTTGGATAGAACATAGTTCAAAATATAAGTTGTAGTTTGTATTGCAAAACCCCAAAACGAATCAGGTAAGAAAGTGTAACTCATCATAGACCGAACCATGTCCAACAAGGTTCAATTTCTCCTTTCTGATACACCATTTTGCTGAGGTGTACCAGGTGCTGAGAGTTGAGATATAATTCCATGCTCTATCAAATAGTTCTTGAATGTAAAATAAAAAAAAACTCTCCACCTCGATCAGATTGAAATGTCTTAATTGTTTTATTCGATGCATTTTCAACTTCGATCTTAAACTCTTTGAACTTTTCAAATGATTCATGTTGCATTAAATAAACATACCCATATCGTGAATAATCATCAGTAAAGGTGATGAAATATTCAAACCCTCATCTTGCTTTTATATTCATCAGACCATAGATGTTTGAATGTACTAGCACTAAGGGTTCTTTGGCCCTGTAACATTTTCCAGTAAAAGATCTTTTAGTCATTTTGCCTACAAGGCATGACTCACACATTGGTAAAGAGATTTCTTCTAACTCACTTAGAAGTCCATTCTTTACCAATCTCTCAATCCTGTTGAGATTGATCTGTCCTAATCTCAGGTGCCAAAGTTGGGCTTTTTCTTTAGGAGAAATTCTACTCTTTTATTTTGAGTTACTGCATTTTTTAAGATTTTAGTGTTAAAGAGGGATTTAGTTACTAACAGTCTTAGCACATAAAGATTATCTTCAAGATTTGCAAAAAAAAAATATATACTCTATGTTGTAAATAAACACTTTATTTACATTAAAAGAGATAGAATAATTTTGTTCTAATAGGCATTTTACAAAAATAAGGTTCCTTTCCAAACTTGGAACCAAAAATACATTATCTAGTATAACATAAGATTTCTGTAAACAAAGTTGAAGTCCTCCCACTGCTGTAGTTTAAACGACGTGCCCAGTTCCAACCCATATCACCATCTCCCCAGCTTCCAATTGCCATTAGGAACTAATTCCCTTAAATGAAGAACAAACATGGTTAGTGGCGCCTGAATCAATTATCCAAGCCGAATCATCATTTTCCATCAAACAGGTTTCCAAAACAAGTAAATCATATTTACCTTGCTTGGCCGCCTTCTTTTCTGCCAAATATTTGGGATAGTTCCTCTTCCAATGTCCTTCCTGGTTGCAATGGAAACAAATTCCCTTTATAACCTTAACCTTCTTGCATTTTTGGGCAACAACTAGCGGGTTAGCTTTCCCCTCTCCACCTTTCTTCTTCTTCCACTTTTTGGTGCCGGAAGAATAAGGCACAAACTTCGTCCCAGAGGTCGAACCTCTAAACTTCTTAGAGGATGAAGCTACATTTGCCTTGCCATTTTGTTCCTTGGTATTCATCAAGTATTGAAAGGTCTATAGTTCATTAAGCAAGGTGGTCAGGTTGTAGTCAATCCTGTTCATAACAACATTGCTACGAAACTGTTGGAAACTTTCAAGTAAAGTTTCCAGGAAGAAGCTAACCTGACTGGCTTCATTGATGATGGACCCATTCATCTCCACCATATTGAAATTGACCACCATGCTGAGAACATGTTCTCTGATAGATGCCCCTTCTTACATACAGGCATTGAAAATGTGTTTAAGAGTATCGTGCCTGAGTTGTGTGGGCAGTTGTCTGAACATCCCCCGTAGGGACTATGATCTTATGGCAATGATTATGGGCTCATGCTTCTTGGACAAGACTTCTGAAAGGCTTGCCGAGATATATGCTTGAGCCTTCTCGTTTGCCTATGTTCATCACTCATATGCTTCTCGAACATTTCGTGCAACATTTAGAGCTGGAATGGGAGGACAGTCCTCCATTAGGAAAAACCAAAGGTCTTCGATGATCATAATAGTGTTGATTGTGTTTTTTCAAGTTGTGTAACTATTGCCTGTTAATTTGTCAGCGACGAGTAAATTAAGAGTCACAGAAGTCATAATGAATAAATTTGCTGAAACCATACAAATTATTTATATTACTTTATTTTCATTAAACCATTTAGAAAAACCAATCAATTTTAGCAAAACAATCTAATGCACCCTAAGTAACATCTATTTTGCAGTGATGCTTCGGTGAGACAGGACAAAAGCCACTGTAGAGTGATCAGATGCTCTTTCACTAAAGTGAGACTATCTCAACCAATAAACAGAACAACTTCTTGTTACTATAACTATCAGTCATCATTGTTCGGTCCAAAAATTTCGCTTAACATTTCTTGTAAGTATAACCCCTCATTTTAGATTCTAGAGTTATGTCCCAATGAGCCAATCGTGAGAAAAAATCGATTGGGTTAAAAACTAAAGTAACCCTTATCCATTTTTGGAGTTTGAATAAAGCGTCATGCAAAATTCCATCCGTAGGGAAGCACTCAAGGTGACACGAGGCCGAGCACGAAACTTGATTTCAAACTAATGAGAGAGACCAAGGGATGAGTTGACACTTGTCCCGCTCCCACTTACTATAAACACTCTCTCCATTCACCTTGATATTGATTTATACAAACATCATCATAGGGAGACACTTAAGGTGCCTTGAGGCCGAGTATAGATCTCATGGTGTGAACTTTTAGGGAGAAACGTGAAAAGGAAAAAACGTAAGTATCATATATCCCATTTTCCTCCCACTGAGCGTTTACTTAGGGTTAATTTGTTGGAATATAAAGAACACATGCAATAGCGGAAATGAAGATCGATAACGTTTTAATTACATAAAAAATAAGAATAAGCATGCATAGTAGAAATTACAACCTTTGTAGAATCCACCACAATCTTCCTCTCTGTACTCAATTGACACCACCAACGGTAAATCCTCGCTATTCTTCAGTTGAAGAACACGGTGGTGGGACCGTTTTGTTAGTGAACTATAGGGAAATTAACTTTAGAAAGATATAGAGTAAATGAGATTTTGTGGAAGAATTTAGGTTACAGGTCAAAGAAGCATTAGTTCTTACGAAAATAAAAAACCAAACTATTTAAAGACAAATTACATGCAAAATCCTATCTTGCACGTCTTCCACTTCAAACTCCACTAGCATTTAATCTTTAGGTGTCAAGCTTTGGAAGTGCCACTGTCCACTTAGTTAGTGGGAAAATCCAACAATTAGATTTTTCCACTAACTAATTTAAAAAATAAATAAATCGATTTTTCATGGAAAAATATTTTCACAATTTAGAAAATATTTAAAAACAAATTTAATATCACATATTAAATTTTTTTTGACACCTAACTTTGACTAATCATATTAATCGAGTTAAAAAAAAAACACTTTTATGTTAATGGTCAAGAATACTCTAAAAAATAATTAATTAATAAATAAATTATTTAACTGTAAATTATATCTCATATATAATACAAGTTTCCTTAAAGCCCAAATTTGAACATTTTAAATTCTTACTTCACCTAGTTCTTCAATTTTGTCCGTAGTGAGCTAGCAAGGAGACCCGATGGACCTACAGATCATGGACTCAAACGACCTGAGACTAACCGGTCAAATCCTTTAACCTAGTTAATCAACATTCGTTAACTAACAGGACTGTTCACTATAGCCTGTAGTTGCACTCCCCTTACTATAGATATATTATGTGTCCATTTGATATAATCGTCATTGATAAGTTGATCCTTCACAGGTTGTTCGTAACCTCAGCTAGGTTAATTACCGTTTTACCCCTGAGTTATATCTTTTCTCTTTAAGTACCACTGTCCCTCTAATGAACAATTGATTTAGGATCTTAATCACTAAATCCATTCCCTTTCAGGCCAACGAGAGGATGGGGCACCTTATTCAAGACCTGGGATCAGCCCTTAAGGGAACAACTTTTCTACTATCCCTAAAATGGGTAGAAGTGAATTCCATCTTGTAAATTTTATGTCCTCAACTATCTACCCATTCTTATCCCTGAAATGAGAGGTATATTGAGTAGCGATGTTGAGCTTACCCTCTCACCTATGCAGATCAAGGGACAATCTCGAATAAATAGAAATTCATAGACAGCTCAGGATTCAAATTAAGTTATCTAAGTCATCAAGAAGTGAAATTTATCAGTGTTAACTGTAAACGGTGTTAATACATAATAGTGACTATTTCATGGTCAGCCTTACACAATCTCATCATGTACAACATCCTCGCTCACATGTCTCTACATGAATGAACTGATCACATCGTTGATGACACTTTACAACATTTGTAATAATCATAAAGCGGGCCGTATTCGATAGTATCTCCAGAAATAGGTACCCAACCTAATCCAAGTACTATAGACGATTTAGGCTATTTTACTCAAACTTGATCTAGTTTATGTCTCCACATAAAGTCCAAATATTCATAACAATAGCCAAGGGTTCAAAGTTTAATGGATTTAGAGTTATTAAACAATCAACAACATTTTTCTGAATAAACTTCATATATGTTTACTATTTACAAACTACGAGTTTTCGGACATACAACCCAACATAATTAACTTAGGAAAATCCGGCTACTGATTTTAACTAAGTGTTTGTTTAATTTGCCCAAAAGTAACACTTACTTTGGATAGTTAAACAACTTTGATTAATGCTTATTAAACATTTTAATAAACTTTAATCAAACATTGCATGCTTGAAATAAATCTATCTAATTCACCATTCTAGGTAAGTTTCCAGGTAGAGGTGTTATGTTTTCGTCAACTTAAATCCCTAGTTTAGACATAACTAACTTTAGACAAAAGGTCCCTTATAGATACATTTGTTACAAATTTAATCTTTTAAGAATCAATTTAATCCTATTAAACCGATTAAAAGATTAAACTTAAAATTTTAATCTCATTAGAAAAGTGATCTTAGGTCTATATGAATCATATTTTAAAACAATTTTAAAAGATGATTTTAACCTAAGGAATGCATGCAATTCTGAATTATTGATTTTAATTCTAATTTCCTTTAATTATAACTTTTATAAAAATAAAATAAAATTAATTAAAACCATACATTGCATGTAAAAACATACTTAGGTAATAATATAACTATTATAAATTACCTTAAAGTGGTGACATGCTTGCAATTCCATTTCATTACTAACATACATAACATTTATATACTAAAGTAATGAAATAAATAATAACATATATTTAAACATACATCCATACACTATATTATAACTTTTATAATATAATTGATGCATGTATATGTTATTAATGCATGCATGCATATATTATAACAATTATACTATATGATGCATGAGCATGCTATATTAATCAAATCATGCAATTATATATATTATAACATTTATAATATAAATGAAACATAAAATTAAATGCATAATCTATGGTGGGATTTAATACTATATGACATATATATTTAAATAAAAATCATACATCAGATGCATAATTAATAAAAGAAAATTATTGGATCGGGATTGGACACTCGAATAATTAATTAAATTAATATAAAATTTATATTAATTTAATTAATAAAAAAATCCAAACTATTACATAAATAAATAATTGACAGGTCCAAAACAAGGGAACTGGGCCTTGAACTGCTCGAATCGAACCATCCATCTTTCAAACTAGACCTAAACTGCTCGAACTGACCGAATCGCAAGCGAATTAAACGAGCCACGAACCGAATCGGACAAGAACCAGTTTGTCCTTTTCGTCTTGGAGCGTCGCAATGTTGTGCCCAACGTTGCAATGCTATGGAAAGAACACAACATTGTTCTTCATCGCAGCGTTGCAATGTTGTTTTATAGTCTCCACTGTACGGTCGCGTTATCCATCGTTTCTCTATCAAATCTAGTCTCGTTTTCTCCATATTCGCACCGAAAAACCCACGAACTACTCAAGGACTTAAAAACAGACTCGATAGCAATTAAATGCCCCAAAACATGGGCCCTTACAAACCAAATTGTAAATTCAAAGCAATTAAACAAAGTGCCAATCCCGAAATTATCCAACAATTTTAAACATCCATAAAAAACAATTATCACATGAATAGATTGACAAAATGTAAAATCCCACCAGAAATCTGTAAAAATAATTTCGAAACTTCGACAAATATTGGATAAAAAAAACCCTGCTCTAATACCAATTGAAAGAAACCATTGAAGGTCTTTAAGGGAAAACGGGATCAAACCTAAACCCAAAATTTACAAAATACTCAATTTTACATAAACAAAAAGAACCATCATGCATTTAAGAAGAAAAATACAATATGCTAAAGAATTTTACAGAAGAATGAAAATTGGTTTAGAAAATCCTTACTTTTAAAGATTGATCTTCAAATGAAAAATCCTCGAACCGAAAGGAACACCACCATGATGAAGACCTCTATATTCTCTAGATGAGAATCCAGGAGGTGTGGGCTCTGGCTATTTTGGATGGGGGAGATTTAAAGAGAGAAAATGAGGAGGATGATTGTCAAGAAATCTCATAACACTTATGTGATTTCCCTGTATTGTGTTTCTGTGAAAAACAGAGGGAGAAGATGAAAACCAACCGCTCCCCACTATCACAATGTGTGTTGAGAAAGAATAAGGGAAACAAGTTATTTTCTCTCCCATTAATTAAAATAAAATAAAATTACAATTAATTTAAATTTAATATATATATAAACTAATTTATTATACATATATATACATAACTATATGTTAGATCACATATAACATATAATTATATGTACATAACTATATGTTAGATCACATTTAATATAAATCACATTTATATTAAACTTAATTATATGAATTCAATTCACATAATTAATATTTGAACCACATTCAAATATTTATTTCCTCTCAAATAAACTTTATATTATAATGTATCAAATACATTATAGTAATTATATATAATTAGATTAAATTAATTATATCGCATATAATTAATTTCCTCAATCAATTTGAATAATTCAAATTAATCTAAAAATTGGTTCTCATTAATTCTTGTTGAGCGATAGATGGGACCTCATGGACTTATAGCTTGAAGCTTTAACGGTACGTGAATAATTAATTAAACTCTTTAATTAAATTATTCACCATCCATTATTTGTTGGGCATTCCATTAAAGATCGATAGCTCCACTCTTCGCACTACAAATACGTTTCTGTATCCATTAGATATAACCAATCAAGCCAAAATTATCGTTTTGGCTCATTACATCCAACTCCTTAAGTAGGGTTATCGTTTTGCCCCATTGCATCCAACTCCTTAAGTAGGGGTGTTCATGAGTTGGGTTGAGTTGGATTGAAAGATTTTGTTATACCCAACCCAATTGTTCAGGTTGTAAATTTTTTCAACCCAAATAACCCTTATTAAAAAATGAACCCAACCCAGCCCAATCATGAAATATTTGGGTTGGGTTGGTTCACGTTAATTGGTCATTTGTTTAAAATTTTGTTCTAAAAAGAAGCATAACGTAAATATGTAAAAATATTATTTAATTATTTTCATATATTGAATTAAGAATAACAACTCAATTTCAATTTATATAGTGAAAATTTTCTTTCTAAAGTGCAAAAAAACTACTTTTAAAAGTTGTTGAAGAATAAATTAATAAAAAAATATTAGAATTAAATAAAATTAAAATCAATATATGTATAGATAATTATGTTATATATAATAAAAAAAAATATATTTTAAAGTTAATAATAAATTCGGGTTGGTTTAGGTTGGTTTGAGTTATATTAGATGAACCCATGAACCAACCCAACCCATAAAATTTTCATTTATTTGAACCCAACCCAAATGAGTTAATAACCCAACCCAAACCGCAAGGGTTGGGTTAGGTTGATCGGTTTTTTCATGTCATCGGGTTTTTTGAACAACCCTATCCTTAAGTACCACTAATCCCTCTAATGAACAATAAATCATAGTCCAACTATGACCAAAACCTTCTCGAGCTAAGAGAGGGTGTGGCGCCACATTGTTCAAGCCCCAGAATCAGCCCTTATGGAGCCATTTATCTACTTACCCTGACATTAGGGAATGAGTGAATTACTTCTTGTGTAACTGTGTTCCCAGGTCCCCAATAAGACGAATCCCAAAAAATATAGGCTTGTTGAGTTGACGAGTTGGTCACTCTCACTCATATAAATCAAAGGACTGCCTTCATAGGCAGAAGTTCATAACTCACTCAGGATTCAGGTCATGTCATCTATGGTCATCGTGGTGAAATGTAAGTCTCTATTATGAACAACGTTATATAATGAGACTAGTCATTTCGTGGTTCGATCTTATACAAACACCTTTGTATAGAATATCCCCACTCACATGTCTCCACATGAATGATTAGGATCAGATCATTTGTAGCACTTTACAACAATTGTAACATCTACAAAGCGAGTCATACTCATAGTGTCACTAGGATAAGGTATCCAATCTTATCTATCTACTACAGACCATTTAGGTTTATCACTTAAACATAATCCACTCGTATATCTCTACATATATGTTTAACCTACCAGATAACCTTGGATGTTAGTTTATTGATTTTTGGGTTCAATGCTACTAAATTTCAAATAAAATACCACATATTTTATTAGATAAATAAGATGTTTATACAATACAATCACAAACTACAAGACCTTACGAGATTTAGGGCATCAACCCTAATATAAGGTATCTAGCCTTATTCATATACTACAGACCATTTAGGTTATCATTTAAACATTATCCACTTGGGGTCAACTATATACATGTTTAAGTTACATAAAATAACCCTGGATCTTTCTTTAATGGATTATTGTATATACAAAATAATCAACCATTATTTCAAATAACATATTGTATTCATATACTACAAACTATTTAGGTTATCATTTAAACATTATCTACTTGTATGTCAACTATATACATGTTTAAGTTGCATAAAATAACCTTGGATCTTTCTTTAATGGATTATTGCATATATAAAATAAGTAACAATTATTTCAAATAACATATTGTTGGGGTTGATGCACTAAATCTCGTAGAGTCTTATAGTTTATAATTGTATTGTACAAACATCTTATTTATCTAATAAAATATGAAATGTTTTATTTGACATTTAGTAGCATTAAACCTACAAATCAATAAACTAACATCCAAGGTTATCTTGTAGCTTAAACATGTATGTAGAGACATACGGGTGGATCATGTTTAAATAATAACCTAAATGGTCTGTAGTAGATGGATGGATAACCTTAATCTTTGTGACATTACGAGTATGACCCGCTTTGTAGATATTACAATTCTTGTAAAGTGCTACAAATAATCTGATCCTGATGATTCTTGAGGAGATATGTGAGCAGGGATATTCTATTTTATACAAAGAAGTTTGTATAAGACCGGATTACGAAATGACTAGTCTCATTATAGAACGCCGTTCATAATAAAGACTTACATTTCACTAGGATGACTATAGGTAACATAACCTAAATCCCGAGTTGTGAATTCCTTCCTATGAAGATGACCATTTGATTTGTATGGGTGAGAGTGGCCAAATCGCCGACTCAACAAGCCCACCATTTTGAGGATTCGTCTGATTGGGGAGTTGGGAACATAGCTACACAAGAAGGAATTCACTCCTCCAACGTCGGGGGAAGTAGATAAATTACTCCCTTAAGGGCTGATTCTAGGGCTTAGATAATGTGGCGCCATACCTTCTCCTGAGTTGAGAGGGATTTGGTCTTTTTGGCTATGATTTAATATTCATTAGAGGGATTAGTAGTACTTAAGAAGTTAGATATAACTATGGGGGCAAAACGGTAATTTTGGCTCAAGCGTACTTACGAGCAATTTGTGAAGGGTCATCGTACTGTTGATTGGTTATATCCAATGGACACAAAAATATATATGTAGTGAAGTTGTCGGTCTTTAATGGAGTGTCTGACAGTTTACGGATGGTGAATAATTTAACTAATTATTCATGTTTCATTGAAACTTCAAGCTACAAGTCCATGAGACCCCCTCTGTAGCTCAACAGAAATTAATGATAATCAATTTTTGGATTAATTTGAATTGTTCAAATTAATCGAGAGAATTAATTATATGTGATATAATTAATTCTACTTAATTATATATGATATAATTACTATAATATATATGATACATTATTTGAGATGAAATAAATATTTGAATTTGATTCAAATATTAATTATGTGAATTATATTCATATAATTAAGTTTAATATAAATAGGATTTATATTAAATATCATGCATTGTTGAGAGAATGAGAACTATAGGTTATATTGTATTTGATACAATATTAAACTATAGGTTATGCGTTATATCAAATATAACATATAGTTTAATATATATTATATGATATGGTAGTTATCATATATTTATATGTTAATTTTTTTTAAATTTATTTTGAAAATGGTTTAGGAAGGGAGTAAACTCCCTTCCATTTATTTCTCTCTATTTTAATGCATGTATGGTAGTAGTGCTTAATAGACTTACAAAATTTCCAAAAAGAGATAGAGGTTTTCTCCTGGAAAAATATTTTTTTCCTCTTAATCACTTTCTCTCTTCCAAAAACCTAAGAACCCACGACTTCTTAGTTATTCTCATCCCATTAGAGAATACAAAAGGCTCTTTTCGTGGTGGTGACCATTTGATCGAGTTTGTTCGTAACAGATCCGAAGAAAGAAAATATGTGAAGAAGGGTTCTTTAAGGGTAAATTTTCTCTAACCCGAATTGTCTCATTTCCTTTTTGTTTGCATGCTGTAAATTTATGATTATTCATAACTTTTGTACTCAGCAATTTTGATTATGTGAAAATAAATTTTTGATCGATCTCTACGCTTCTGCTCAAGGACCTTCAAAGGTTCCTTCAATTGGTACCAACCAGGTTTTGATCCCCAATTTTTATTGTTCCAGATTTTACTTTTACAAAATTGATGCGTAGCATTCTGTATATGTTCATATGATGAATGTTTGTGAATGTGAATGGATTACGATTATTGGATGTTCTTGGGATTTGACTTTTTCTAGATTTATTACATTCATTTACAAATTGATTTGTAAGGACCCCTGTTGCGATCAGGTTTGTAATTTAAAGTTTTGAGTCGCTCATGCTGTTACTGGTGTGTCTCGAAGGAAAAATAAAGCAACACTACGATGAGGAAGAGATCGCTCAGTGTTTGCTAATAGATCGCGTAGCATTTGCTAAGAGATTGCGTAACATTTGCTAAGAGATCGCAACGTTTGCTAAGAGATCTCTCAGTGTTTACTAAGAGATTGTTGCTAAGAGATGACTGCTAAAAGATCACTGCTGAGAGTTCATTGGTGGGTAGTTCGGTTTGAGCGGTTCAAGGTTCAGTTCATTTATTTCGAACTGGTTGACTATTATTTTGTAATAGTTAGGTTTATTTAATTAATTAAATTAATATAAGTGTTATATTAATTTAATTCATTATTAAGGTGTCCAATCCCAATTCATTAATTTTTTTTTTTAATTATGCAAAAATCCCATTTGAATCCCGAGTGAGTTAAAGAGAAATTAACTAACTCTTCTCCGCTATTTCATTAAAATAGAATAAGATAGACAAAGAAATACACATATGGCACTGTCTTAGATTCTGATAGATGATATTAATTTAATTCAATGACGTATCTATTAGATTTAGAAATGAATCAATAAACTATTGTTATTTCATTTTGAATTTCAATTTTAGTTTGAAGTATGAAATTTCATTCTCTCAATGGATCAATAGAATTTTTCTTTCAACTCTAAAAAACACATAATTTAGAGAAAAAGTTTCTCTAACTTTTTTTTTGTTTGCTCCTTCCCTTATTGTTCCAAAAAGGGGTTCCCACAAACTCAATTCTTAGGGAAGAATAGTAGGGAAAACCCTTTGGTAGTGTCTTGTTCGAGTTCGAATAGGAAGTTGCTGGAATCGTGATCACATCAAGGATTTGGTGAAGGTTGAAGATCTATCTTCAGAGTCAGTAATTTCTTCTTCCATTCTTCTTAAGCATATTTCTCCTTGCGCACGTTGGTTGTTGAGTTGGGTTTAGTTGAAAAACTTTTCATATCCAATCTAATTTTTGGGTTGTAAGTTTTTTCAACCCAAATAACCATTATTAAAAAATGAATTTAACCCAATCCTAAAATATTAAAATATTATGGTTGGGTTGGGTTGGTTCTGGTTAATTGGATCATATATTTATAATTTTATTCTAAAAATAAGCAAAATGTAAATATATAAAAATAAAATTGAATTATTTTCATATATTGACTTAAGATTAACTATTCAATTCCAATTTATATAGTAAAATATTTATTTCTAAACTCAAATAAACTCATCTGGAGAGTTATTGAATAATAAATTATTAAAAAAAATAAAATTAAATAAATTTAAAATCAATATATGTAATAAATAATTGTATTATAAATAATAAAAAAACATATTTTAAAGTTTAAATTCAAGTTAGTTTGGGTTATGTTAGGTGAACGCAACCAATCCAACCCATAAAATTTTCATTTATTTGAATCCAATCCAACCCAAATGAGTTATAACCTAACCCAAATCGCACGGGTTGGATTGGGTTGATCGGTTTTTTGGGTCATCAGGTTTTTTGAACACCCCTATTTCTCCCATTGAAAATTCCCCTCCACCTCTTCGCACCACCTTCAACCTATCGCTGATTTTTTTAAAATGACAAGTTTGCCCTCTTATTCATGTGTGACTTATCTATTAATAAATATTAATTTAACAGAATGGGTTAATTGCAACCATTAAACAATTAGATGAGGGATACTCACTCAAATTGAAAGTTCACGAGTGTGTTTGTAACCAACCCCATATTTCAGGATGGTTTGTGCATTTTTTTTCTAGTAATAATACATTTTTTATCCATAGGTTTTGAGTTTAAGTTCTACTTGGCCATTATGTTTCACGATGTTACACTTTTAGTTCTAATTTTGCTTGTTAGGCGTCAATTTAGTATATATGTTCCAAAACATTACAATATTACTATTGTAATTTGTGTTCCATTTCAATTTGGTCATTAAGTTTTACGATTTATACTTTAAACCTCAATTTCTCATTAGGTACTCATTTTTAATCTTTAGCATTATCCTTAGGTTTTGGGTTTAATTTCAATTTAGTTTTTAGATTTCAAAATGTTGCAATCTTACCATTGAGATTTGGTATTCTTTCAGATTGATTCATAGGTTTTAAGATTTATATTTTTAACCTAAAGTTTTCACTAGATACTATTTTTCCTTTAAATCTTTAGTATTCATGTCTATTACATAATTTAAAAGAATTATAATAAATTAAGTTTCAATATTTTTCATCACTATTAAAATTAATTAAAAATGTTCACTTCGTAATTATTTTAAATTAATTAATATACATTAATGCTAAAAAACTGAAAGTGAGTATTTAATGAAAAATCTAGGTTACAAAATGTAAATCTTGAAATCTATGGACAAACAAAACTCAAATCTCAACAATTAACATTTTGAAACCCAGAGACCAAATTAAAATCAAACTCAAAATTTAAGGATAACATTTTGAACTAAATAAAAATTAGACTCAAAATCTATAGACAATAAACTCAACACAATATAAAAAAACTTATAAATATAGCCAAATTTAAATAGGCTTTCAGAGTCTACTAGTGATGACTATGTCGTCGACTGATAAATTTTATTATATTTACAATTCTTTAAAAATGTTGTTATACACTTGGGTCTCGTTTGGTAACAATTTTATTTTTAGTTTTAATTTTTGAAAATTAAGCATATAAACACTCATTCAAACTCTAAATATATTATTTTGTTATCTATTTTTTATTAATATTTTTGTCAAAATTTGAAAACTAAGGTCTCGTTTAATAACCATTTGGTTTTTGGATTTTAGTTTTTAAAATTAACCCTACAAATACCCCCTTCACACCTAGATTTATTGTTTTGTTATCTACTTTATACCCATATTTTTAAAAACCAAACTAATATTTGAAAACTAAAATAGGAAGTTTTAAAATTTTGTTTTTATTTTTAATGTTTGGTTAAAAATTCAACTAATGTACTTATACTAAAAATAAGAGAAATAAGAGAATATATATTTAATTTTCAAAAACCAAACACAAAAACGAAAATATTACGAAAACTGCGACTATAGAGGTAATGATAATGAAAATGACTCATGCGATGGGGGCGGCCCAAATCTGTGACAGTGGCAATGACGTAAATTGACTGTTAAAGCAGAGGGCATTGACGTAATATCCCGAGAAAATTCAATGACTGCATCCAGTCCGCTTTGTCGAATCTGTATTCGCGTATCCAAACGACCTCCAAATTCGCCCACCTTCGTCCTCAAACTTCTGTTCCCTTGAACTGCTTCTTCAATCTCCCTTTCACTGAGCGGGGGGATGGAGAAGAAGAACACCGAGGAGCTCACCGTCAAATCCATGGCGTCCAATTCGCAACCTAGCAAAAGCAAAGCCTCCGATAGCAGAGAAGAAGGAGAAGTATCTTCCTCCGATAACGATACACAAACACACGACGTACATTCTTCTTCCCACTATCTTCTCATTCCGTTTCCCATTTCTTTTTTGTTTTCTCAATCATCTGCATCTTATGCCCCTTCGTTGACGTCCTCTTCGATGCTGAAAATGATCGTTCACAAACGTTACCATTTTCATTGCAAATTAAGGCTTCCTATAGCTTTATACACCATTCTACTAATTGGAGTTCTAGGTCCGTGTTTATCTTTTAATTCGTAGTTGTTTACGTCATCGAGGTAAGAATAGAGAGAAACTGCAATACTTTGAAGCTCAAACGGTTTATCTCTACACGGTAGGGTTTAGAACTTTAAATGTTTTAGTTCTGACTTGTGAACACTTGTTCTCTCCTGATTTAAACTGCATTTGTGTTTTAATTATGATTACGTTTAAGAACACTTTGGGATTGTGAATTGTTTTTGTTCTTTGTAGTCGGATTAGCATGTTTTGTGGTATCCAAAATGGATTTTCTGATTCTTTGGGATTCACTGGGATCTTTTCTAGTCGCGATGTAACTTTCATATTTCTGTTTTGTACGGCCCATGAGGAATTTTTACTTCTCAGGTACATCCTGTTTGTTCTACTGTGCCTGCTTCGGTCACATCACCTATATCATCCATTCTTCCTCCTAAGAATAAATATAACCCAGGGATCCAGGCTGGTAAGTATTGCTTCTTATGAATGGCACTGGTTTTTGTCAAGACATTGTCTATTAGTTTATAAACTCCACCCTTTCACTTTGAATTCTGCAATATCTAAAATTGTTTTTAAGGCTATTTTTGTTATGAAGCTTTTGGTATATCTGCAGTATAAATACGGTGAATGTAGTGTTTAGGCATATCTTTAAACCAAGGATACTGGACACCTGGAGCATTATTTTCTGTGGCAAGTTACATGGATTTAGGTTTACCTTGCAGAAATACTCTTCAGCTTTATGAAAGTCGAAGTGTGTACACATCACTTTTCCCTTAGGATTGAAAAGATGTGGATACTAGCGTTTGGTTCTTTCTAACTGCTATGCTTGCATTTAAGGTTTCAATGCTTGAATATTTCCTGTTACTCTGGACTTTTGATTGGGTTCTGTAATTGGTGGTCTTATGAATGAATCTAGGAGTGCGCTAAACTTTATGGTGGTTTAGTATTAATAGTATTTTATGATGACCAATATCCGCCACTAACACAGTAGGCTGTTTCTGGAAATAAATTTTCAGTTTCTGCTGATGTTTGCACAAGAACATCCGTACAAACTATTTCTCAGAAGATATGTGATAATGCTCAAGTTGTAAATAAGGTTAGTACTCCTTGGGGTGCTTCCAGGGAGGCCAATTCGAATCTTGTGATTAGCTTCTCAGATGACAGTGGCAGTGAATTGGAGGAATGTAGTAAAGTGAGAACTTCAAAATCTCATAGTGATGCTGTCAGGCACTATAAACCTCCAACTTCAATAATTGATAGATCAAACAAGTTACGGAGTATGACAAGGAACAAAGTAGTGGCAAACAAACTGTCTTTGAGTCAACCATTTATTCCTTCAATGACCAAGAATCACAGAGCATATTCCAAGGGTGCTGCTGGGCCCTCATTGGCTGAGCAAGGATCTAAAATCAGAGCTTTCAGTGGAAACCTACAGAGCCAAGGGCGTGGAAATGATCAAGGAAAGAACTTAAACACTAGTAAGCTTCAGGATTTGCGGGAGCAGATAGCCATTTGCGAAAGCAAATTGAAGTTCAAGTCTGCCCAACAGAACAAGGAGAGCATTTCAGTTACAAACCAGGATTATATTGTCACGAATTCAAAATCTGATTTGGCTAGGAAAGGGAGTGCGACTATACCTCAGTTTCCTCCACTAGTGCCTAAGGAACCAGATGTAAAGCGCCTGAAAACCAGTGGGTCTTACTCTACCAAGCTGAGTTTGAGTGGGCAACAACATCTTCGTACAATGTATGCTGGGAAATCTGTTTTCCGGCCTCAGGAGCCTGGAGAAGAGACACAGAACATTAAGGTCACTTATAACCAGAAGGGGATTTCTTTGGGTAGAGAAGAGTCCAGTGTGTTGAAGCAGAGTAAGGAAGATATCAAGCATGTGGCTGCTTCACCCTCACCTGGAATTGACCTTGGCAAAGTACAGGATGGTGAATAATTTGTTCATACTGAATAGAAAATTAGATCTTTCAAGGACAATCTTACTGTTTTATGAGGTGTCTGCCTAACTTTTTACGTAAAATGCTGTGCAGATAACGACATTGTTGCTAATGGCAATCAGTTAGACTGGATTAGTAAGCAGGTGGATCCTCACCCTCTTGTTGTCTTAGATCTAGCTACGGTTCTCCCAAATATGACATCCAATGTCCAAACTCAGTTTGTAAGTCAATGATTGTGTATGTGGCATGATGTCTTTTCTCATTGATGTATTTTTTTATCAAGTATCTAAAATTCATTGCACTTCTCAGAAAATCTAGAAGTTGCTTCATTAAACTTTTGACTAATTTCCATTATCTTATGCTTGCCGATGCTGTTTGTGGAATCTCCTAAAATTGTGAAATTCATGGTTAAGTTAATTGAATTACATCTGTGTTATTAACAGTGGATGATCAGGATTCCTTGTCATATTTAGGACATAATAAAATATTTGCTTACGTGAATGGACTTCTCTTCAAAATTATGTTCCTTTTTATTATTCATGGTTTTTCCTCCTCTCCCCTTGTAGCATAATTTGAATATTTGTCTCAACAGGATAATGTTGAGTTTCACCGTCAAAGTGATGGCCTTCAACCATCTGCTTCAGCTGCAAAACATTTTGAAGGAACACTTCCTCAATCAGCATCCAATGTCAAGATACCAGAGCCATGCAGTAATTTCTTTAAGGTTTATCTTCAAGCTCATCTGTCACATCTTTAATTTTTTTCTTCTCTCTCTGTCATTATAGTTACATGGATTTCCTCTGGATTTATTATTATCACAGTCATTGATCAACAGTAAAAGTTCCGGGACTGCTTTTGGTAATTCTCCAAGTTGCCTGGGCTTCAGCAATTTTGATCTCCAATCATTATTTGAAATGGAGGAGTCTCTAGACAAGGATCTGGAAGAAGCCCAAGACATCAGGCGCCAATGTGAAATTGAAGAAAGAAATGCTTTCAAAATTTATTCTAGGGCTCAAAGGGCATTGATAGAGGCTAATTCTAGATGTCTTGATCTTTATCATAAGAGAGAATTATTTTCAGCTCATTTTCACTCTTTTTGCATGAATAATCCTGGTTTAATTAGTTCCTCAAGACAGCAAGAAGATATGAAAATTGGTGCGGATCACTTAAATAGTATGTCTGGAAATGCAAATGGAGCTTCTCCTTTGTATCAGAAGCATTCTGAATATAATAGTTCTACTCAGCTACATACTGATCTAAATATGCAACATGAAAATGCTGGTCCCATCAATTCTTCAAACCTGCATGAGAATGGACAAAATTTGGGGTCTGAACCTGAATTATGCTCTGACTTAGGTGGTAATAAATTGGATCCATTGCCTTCCAAGGGCAATAATATTGCAGATAGAATTTGCTCTCCATCCGTTGATCCGAACGTTTCAGTGGATGGAGATGAAGAGTCATTGCCATCTGACCATGAAATGATTGATTCCTATGATGAATGCTACATGGGAAAGAAACAGTTTGAAGATGATCAAATGGAGACATATAATATATCAAAGAAAAACCAGTGTGACAATAATATTGAGGATTCTTTGCGTCTTGAAGCAAAATTAAGGTCTGAACTATTTGCACGTCTAGGAATAAGAAATTTGTCAAAGACTTGTAATCCATGCCATAACATTCAAACTCCAGTCGAACAGGGGACTAAGAGTGATGCCAGAGATGATAGAACTCAGCAAAATAATACAGAACCTACAGTAGGGCTAGCAGTTGGAAGTGACGCCGACCTAACAAGTAAGAAGACTGAGAGCACTTTACTATCAGGAAAGGGAGATCAACAGTTTGGTTTTGGAGGTAACTTTATCTTTAGGAATGAGACTTATGCTTCTTCATCATATGTGATCTTACAGGCATGTTTGAAGTGGCTTTTAAAGATACACTTTCTATTATTCCATGTTATTCATGTTATTTTAGGTGAACATCTTTGATCTAAAATTGATCGTTGCCCCAGTCCTTTTCATGAAGGCCGGTTTTGGAGGTCTTCTTTGAATTAAAACATATGGCCATAAGGGCAAATATGCTTAGAATTAAATTGGGGCCAGCTATTCTTTTGTTTGGGCAGGCAGGAGACTTCTGTGAACTTGAATCCTAACGTGTTTTGAGTCTATTTCTGGGTTGTAAATTAATTGAGATAAGAGCTTGTGAACTTTGAGTCTTTGAGTCTATTTTTGAGTTTATTCCTATCGTTCTTTGAGCGAATTCCTAGCCCCTTAAAGCTTTCTCAGGGTGGAAGAGGCCTAAATGGGCTAGTATTTTTTGGAATTGTGTGGTTAGGGTATTGTTGTGGAACATTTGGCTGGAAAGGAATTAGGGGACCACTTGGAAAAATTGTTATGGTTAGGATATTGTTCTCTTCTTTTGAATTTGTTTTTGGAAAAATTTACCGCTTCTTGGTGGGGATATAGTCACTGGAATTCTTTGTAGTTACAACCTTTCTACCATCTTTAACCATTGGAAAGTTTTCTTTTAGGTGACGTTGGATGGGACTCCCTCTGCCTCCAACCCGTAGGTTGTATTTCTCTCTCTCTCTCCCCTTCCCTTCCTACATAATCATTTTTTTAATTAAAAAAGAAAAAAAGAAGAGCTTGATCTTGGGCATGGATTGTGATTTAGCGAAGTTGATGGGTTCGCTCCTTTCCGATCCTCCTACCGAGGTTTTCCCCTTGGTCACGACCCTCGTAATTTTCCTATATGGGTTCTAGTTTTGGGTAAAATTTTCCTAGATGGGAAAGCTCCTTACCCCTATTGCTAGACCATAAAAAATTACTTTGGAAGGTAAATGGAATAAGGACGAGAATTATATGCATATGGGCAGGTTTGTAAGGTATTTATGAGCGTAAGTCTACCTCCATTTGATAAGAACTCATGTTGCTACGAATGTAACCTTTTGTCAATTTTATCCAAGATAGGCTACCAAAAGGCAAGGGTAGTGAGATTCTTGTAGGCAGGAAGACCCAAATATCTTGACGGTCAAGATCCCACCTTACAACCAAACTGCTTAACCAAGTGAGAAATAGAATCAATGTCATATTTAATCCCTAGAACTTCAGATGTGTGTCAGTTGATGTTTAACCTAGACTCCTGTTGAATCTTGATCAGGGGTTCATTCACTAGCTGCAATCTCTGTGTGTATGCACTTGTTTATTCAGGGATGGAACATAGTATAAATAAAAACTGAAAAGAAGGGTGTGGTTGGTATAGTTGTGCAATTGTTGCATCACCCAATCTATGTACTAAGAAGAATGCAGTTCAATGAACATAATGCGACAGAAAAGGGGCCAATGGGGGGTTATTGCAAAGTCAGTTCTTTTTTGGATGTACATCATCATCACGCTCCCTTTTTCCGCTTTTGATTATGGGGTCTATCTCTAAGTTTGTATTTGGCTAATCTACTTTTTTGTTCTTCATTTGTAATCTCCTGGGTTATCTTCTTTTATTTTTGGGCTTCTTTGTTTCTATCAGATGGTTTATTCCACTTGTATCTCTTTGGATCATTTCATTCTTTCTTATCCAAAAAAAAAAAAAAAAAAAAAGTGACAGAAAAGGCATTTGCTGGTTAGAAAATTATTCATGGCCCTTTTTATCTTGGCAACATTGCCTTGCAAAGTATGAGATACCTTTCCTACATTCCTAAGAGGTTCAATTAGCGAATGATTTTGGCCTTTGGTATCTACTTATGAAACCTCAGTGCATACTGCTTCAGTTTTCTTTTCTTGGCATCAAGAGTTTCAGATTGGTGATAGTGGATGCTCTGTTAACTTGAACCTCCATTGCCTGTTCATACCGCCATAAAATGAACCAAACCTTAAAGTTATATCTAGGGAATTATGGGTCCAATAATTAAAGAAACAAGCCATAAATTGGTTGTTTTTGAGTTTATCAGTTCAAGATTTAGTCTCTTGCTGATTACGATATCGATAATTTTTTCTTATTTCAGAAGAATATTAATATTTTGTGCCTTTTTTACTCTAACAGCTGTAGTTCAGATGGTAGTTTTGTCAGATTAGTTGAGTGTGAATTATGATTAATAACGATTTAGTGAAAAATTGAGGATTATGCTTAGAATATTTTCTCAGCTGTCTCCCCGCCCCCCTCTCTCTTCTTTTCTAAATTTACTTCCTTATGCAGGCCCAAACAGATGCAATACCCCAGATGACATCCATGGTCGTTATCATTTTGAGAACTTGCCATCAGAGACTCAGGATTCTGCGGACTCTGATGACAATGAACCATTCAATAGAGAAGGATCTTGCTCCAAAACTACTTTTAGTTTCACACCTTTGACTATGAACAGTGTTTTGCAACATATAAAGGCCATACCCTCAGTTAGTATAGAAGTCTTGCTCGCTAGAACTCGAGGGAGCCTCTCTAATCTTGGTTTCCCTGAAGACGGTGATTCTTTGGAAGTGGATCAAATCCACTGGAGAAAATTAAAAGAGAACTCTGTCCATGAGACTGTTAGACCTATGTTTCAGAGTGATGGCTCATATATTGATGATCTAGCAATTGATCCATTGTGGCCACTTTGCATGTATGAACTCCGTGGAAAATGCAACAATGATGAATGCCCTTGGCAACATGTGAAGGACTACTCTTTAGCCAATAGAAGGCAGTGTCAGCATGACCACATCAACTATTCTGGTATGATGATTCTGATGTTCTTTTAATTGGATGATTCAATTTTGTAGACTTTTTATCTTCATCTTTTGCAGATTCTTGCAATGGACTATCATTTTCTTCAGATGAAACAAAAATATTCAAGTATGAAGATTGTATGACACCTCCAACTTACCTGGTTGGCATAGATATTCTAAAAGCTGATTCACATTCATATGACCCTGTTTTAGCTCAGAAAAGTAGTCAATGCTGGCAAAACTTTTTTAGTATTTCTTTGACGTTACCAAATTTGCTCCAAAAGGATGCTTCTGCTGATGGGCTATTTTTACATGATGCTCGTATAGAGGCCAAGGGAAGTTGGAATAGACCATCATCATACTTTCAGAGGGGAAGCTCCATATTGGTTTGTTTATTACTCCTTATATATGCCCTTGGTTCAGTCTGCATCTGACTAGTTTTCTTTTTCTTTTCCTTTTGACGCGTGGCACATTATGGCTGTATTGAACTAATTTGTATTCGAGTTCCCTTGCCTCTCTTCTTCCTCTGTCATGCATGACTGCACACCTGCATAGTGTTTTTTGGTTAGAAATCTCTTATTCAACTCTCTTGGTATGCTGTGATCACAGTACTTGATCATTGTCATGAGTTTTGTCTAAATTATTCTAATTCTTTTCTTAGTGCAATTTTAAAGTGTGCCATTATACCTGAACTATCTGATTCCAGGAAACATGTTTAGTCCTGCCTTGCTCAAACTGTGGCATTTAATATGAGTATTTTAAACTGAGAAATATCATGTTTTGTGCTTCTCCATTTTGCACATTTTCTTTTGCACACACACACACATGCATATAGTCTGCATAGGAGTATTACATTTCTCCTTTTTGTATATTGTTATTGTATGAAGATGTTGCTTTTTATTTTGTTATGCTTGTACTTGATGTTACCTCTTTTTTTTGTTTTTGTTTTGTTTTGTTTTGTTTTGTTTTTTTTTTTTTTTGGCATAAAGATAACATTATCCTTCTTTAGTTTTTTTTTTTTAATTTTTTTTTAATTTTAAGATTATGGGCTTTGAAGGTTACTGATTACTGATCCTTATCATCTTCCTGTTGTTTGGTCCATGATCTCTCTTGTACTGACTTTTTTGCAACTGCTATAAAGTTCTGTTGCTGATTATACTGAATACAGAACATTAACCATCTTTCTGTTGTTTGACTCATGATCTCACTTGTGCCAACTTCTTACGAAGTAGAGTCAGCTGAAACAGGGTGATGAGGACCTAGCTCTGGAAACGGCTCTTATTATTATTAACCAGGAAACGAACAGTCGAGAGGGCATGAAAAAGGTGTGTTTTTCTGTTATTCATTTTTTTGTTGGTTCTTGCTAGTGTGAACTATGTTGCAATACAATTGGAAATATTTCTATTTGCAGGCTCTTCCTGTACTGTCACGTGCTGTGGAAAATAATCCAAAATCTGTAGCTCTCTGGACCATTTACCTTCTAATATTCTATAGCTATACTACAACCGGAGGGAAGGATGACATGTTCTCTTATGCGGTATGGATTATTATATTTGTTCCTGCTCTGATGTAGAATATAATCCGGATGTAGGAAAGTAATGCAAAAACATCCTTAAATATATTGATTAAATGTATGTATTAAAATATATATAGTAGAGAGATGAAACAAGATTTGCGATCTCAAAGATTTTTGCTTTGTATCAAAATTTAGTAAACACTCTTAGCATTTTGGTGATGCTGAAGCTGTCAATCCAAGTGAGCTGTAGTTATTTTTCGGTTGTTATCAACTTTATAAAGTGAGGATTAAAACATAATATGTTTTCCATCTACTTGGTGGTCTACCACTATCTATACATGTTCTATAATGTAAAAACTGATAGTTCAAACTTTGAAATATGAGGAATGAATGATTTACCACAGTGGTCGAAAACTCTGAAAATTATTGTCATGCATCTTAAAGTTTCTTGTATTTTGAAATCAGTCCATCTTTGAAGTAACATTGAAGTAACAAAAAACATTGCTAAACTAGGGAGAGAAAAAGCTGATATCTACTGGAACTTATTGGCGTGCTATACTAAAAGGCTATCTTGCATGATTAAATAATGTCAACTAAAAAATCTCTAGAAAGTAGAAATTAGAAGTACAAACTTTTTTAGATAAAGGGTTAGGAGACTTCATCTACTTTACTTGGTGGTTTACATATGTTATGCATCATAACTAATGATCTTTGAAAACCTTTTATTTCAGCTATAGTCTCTGGCTTTTGTTTAGTTCTTTTCCTTTTAAAAAAACTCTCCTAGTACCTCGTATCACCTTTATGATTCGATGCTGAGTCATCTCTTCATCATACTTGAATTGGTGGGCACTTCCGTCAATTACTGATTCTCACTCGTGTAATCAAGCATTGTGTGCAAATCCTTTGTTCTTGTTGTTCAGGTCAAGCACAATGGGCAATCTTATGAACTATGGCTTATGTACATTAACAGCCGCATGAATCTCGATGCTCGATTGGCTGCATATGATGCTGCACTTTCTGCACTCTGCGACAATATAGTTACTCCTAACTTGGATGGGAAATATGCTAGCACCCATATTTTGGACCTGATTTTGCAGATGACAAATTGTTTGTGTATGTCCGGGAATGTCGAGAAGGCTATTCAGAGGATTCTTGGGCTTCTTCGAGTTGCTATGGATTCTGATGAGCCTTATTCTTTTACGCATTCTGATATGCTCACATGCTTAAATATATCTGACAAATGTATTTTCTGGGTTTGTGTTGTGTATTTAGTTATTTACAGGAAACTGCCTCATGCTGTAGTGCAGCAGCTTGAATGTGAGAAAGAACTGATCGAGATTGAATGGCCTGCCATTCAATTAACCGATGGTGAGAAGCTGAGGGCTTCTAGGGTGGTCAAGAAAGCGGTAGATTTTGTCGATTCTTGCCCAAACAATGAATCGCCTGATAGTAAATGCTACCAAAAATCTATTCAAATGTTTGCTGTCAATCATATAAGGTGCTTGATGGCATTTGAGGACATAGGATTCAGTAGGAACTTGTTGGATAAATATGTTAAACTTTACCCATCTTGCCTAGAACTTATTTTATTTAAAGTTCGGGCAAAGAAACGTGATTTTGGGGATGAAACTGTTGTGGCATTTGAACAAGCGATCGGGAACTGGCCGAAAGAAGTACCTGGGATCCAATGCATCTGGAATCAATATGCTGAATATTTACTTCAGAATGGGAGAATCAAATGTACTGAAGAACTAATGGTGCGCTGGTTTGAGTCTACTCCAAAAATGGACTGTTCTAAAACTAGAACATTGGATAATGGTGACTGTGACTGCTTGAACCTGCTAGATTATGCTTCAGGATCAATTGTACATGCAATGGATTGCAGTCCCAACGAGGTGGATGTCGTGTTTTGGTATCTTAATCTTTCTGTTCACAAGCTACTGCTGAATGACCAATTAGAAGCACGTTTGGCCTTCGACAATGCTCTGAGGGCTGCTAGTTCTGGGACTTTTAGATATTGCATGAGAGAGTATGCTATGTTTCTGCTTACTGATGAGTCCTTGCTGAATGAAGCTGCTTCTGTTGGTGGAATAAGGAACATTTTAGAGGGTTATCTTAACGATGCCCGAGCTTTCCCCATCCCTGAGCCATTATCCAGAAAATTCATCAATGATATCAAGAAGCCAAGAGTTCGACTTCTCATCAGTAACATGCTGTCTCCACTTTCTCCGGATGTTTCTCTAGTGAACTGTATTCTTGAAGTTTGGTATGGGCCATCTCTTCTACCCCAAAAATTTAACAAACCAAAGGAATTGGTGGATTTCGTGGAAACTATCTTAGAGATGTTGCCTTCTAATTATCAGTTGGTACTTTCTGTCTGTAAGCAATTATGCAATGGCGACGACTCTTCCCAAGCTGCCTCGGCCAGCCTTATTTTCTGGGCCTGCTCAAATTTGATCAGTGCAATTTTTAGTTCTGTCCCAATACCCCCCGAGTCCGTTTGGGTAGAAGCTGCTAATATTCTGATCAATGTTAAAGGTTTTGAAGCCATAATTGAGAGGTTTCACAAGAGAGCTTTATCCGTTTACCCATTCTCTGTTCAGCTGTGGACATCATACTACAACATGTGTAAAACTAGAGGAGATACGAGTGCTGTTCTGCGAGAAGTAAACGAAAGGGGAATTGAACTTAATGAGCCTTCTTCATGATAGAATTATACCTTTGGTAGGATCAGTAAAATTACAGGAAAACTAGGATCAGTTTTTAGTTATGGGAGAAGCCTCAGTGTACAGATAGTTTACATCATACCGTCTTATCGTGCTAGGCACGGTAGTTTCACCAGTTTTGTTAAGTGGTAGAGAGCTAATTGCGGCTAGGAATTAGATAAATACTTGCACAGAGAAAAGTTTGGTGGGAAAAGGTTTTTTCTTGTCTGTAAAGTCATGGAGACCTTATTGGAACTGGATTTGTTGAGAGCATCATCAGGTTTCTCAACCAGTTACTCGCTGACCATTGTTCGTTCGGCTGTCTCGTAAAGGTGTATTGTCGAACGTCAGGTTTTCCCCATCTTTTTTGGTAGCTCACATTTTACTTTTGTTCTTCATCCTTCCTCGCTTGCTAGGATTAATTTCTTTGATTGACCTTTACCCTTTTAATTGTAAGTACTAACCATTTTTAGGTTTAAATTTGATATGGTTTAATTGAAATGCAATACTCAGATGCTCATCGATGAAGGTTTCATTTTGGTTTTCCTACTATCTACGAGCTCATTTTGTTTGTTAAAGCTCTCAGATCAAACACAGGTTTGTCCTAGAATGGCTATAAACTTGCTTGAATTGTTTGCTTGTCTTTAGATTTGTTTACTGCATTGTTCTTAAATTACGTTGTCGGTATGTAAACAATGGTAAGGATCCATTTGATTGACAAATTAGGTTTGTGTAACTTAAAGCTCATTTAAACTTTGAAATTGAGTGGGTTTGTCATTGATGGTTAAATTTTATTTATTTATTATCATTATTGTTATTATACGTTTTAGTAACAAGGGCGTAGGGATTTGAGGTAGTACATGCCATATATTTTCGAGCTGTTCACTTTGGCAAATTTATTAATGTAATGAGCTAAATATTTCTAAAGGTTTTAAATGCTGGTGAATCCATTTACTTAAATTGGTCGCACTATTGTTTTGAATATACCATTTTTTTTAAAGAATTTATAATTGTGTTGACTGTTCAAATAACTATTTACAAGCTTATGCTTTTTCAGCGATAGAACGATTATTCTTAAAAATAAAGTAGGTATCTGGGCAAAAGTTACAGGAAAGTTAGAGAAAAGAATGGAAAATGGTTATTCAAATGTATCGTGATGGTGACCATTTTTTTTTAAGAATTATTTTGAAAACAATTCTTAAACTGGTTTCTAGAATACCAAGACTCCGTTCGATAACTATTTAGTTTTTTATTCGAACAATAGTTATTACTTTCACATATTTCTTCATTTGTTATCTACTTTTTATTTAATGATTTAAAAGAACTAAGTCAAATTTTGAAAACTAAAAGTAGTTTTTAAAAACTTGTTTTTGTTTTAGGCTTTTAGTTAAGAATTCAATCATTTTACTTAAATAATATGTAAATCATGGTAAGAAATGAAGAAGAAATAGACTTAATAAAAAATTAAGAACAAAAAATGAAATGGTTATCAAATGAGGTTTAAAAAAGTTTGACAAGTTGTTACGGGTTGTTTAGGGTAAGAAGTGTTGAGAACCCCACATTGGAGAAATAAAGGGATATCACACTTCTTATAAGATAGATGTGTTACTCTTTCCATTATTAATTGGTTTTGAGATGAAATCCTATACTATCAAATATGGCATCAAAGCCCTTAAAGTCCAATATTCAGTCCAATAAAATGAAATTTAGGTCCGATCAAGAATGGTGAACGCAAAAGAGGCACCAGGGGTATATTGAGAATCCCATATTAGAAAAATCAAGGGATTATAAAACAGATGGACTACTACTCCCATTGCGAATCTAAAAGAGTTAACAATGAGTGTCACAAATTTCTCTCACTCCTTATAAAATTAATGATTTTTAGTAATGGACCCACAAACTTCTTAGATTGAATATCGAGAGAATTTGCCATTTCTATTTTCCAATTTCTTGGGCCAAAAACAGATCCTTAATATTAGATGTGCATGGCAAGATCAAATGATGTTTTTTCTAAAAGAACAAAGGATGGTTTTTAATAATCCAACATAGTTTTGTATCATATATAATTGTGTGTCTAATGACTTTTTAACTTTTAGTTTTGTATCTAATAGGTTTTAACATTATTGAGAGTTGATCAAGGCAAGATCCAAAGTCTATGGGTGAGTCTAAACCCAAAGGGTACTGCGAAAAAGTATAGGGGAGCGCACGTCCCAAATAAGAAATGTTAGTACTTTGAGGTTTGGGTTGACCAGTCGAGTCGATGAATATATACTAATCGAGAAATAATTGAGCTGAGACCGGACTGACACCGTGTATCCTCGCACATTAGAAATATCCGCGAAACAACGGACATGTAACCATAGATGTGTGTCAGAGGACAAGCTTATAAATAGTCCTATTTTGACGATCCCAAAGGGGAGAGTAAGTAATCTCCAAAGGAGAAACTTGACCTTACTTCTTTTTATGCTTAGACGAGTCACTAGATAAGTAGATGAGTAGTTCCCTTAAGTGCTGATTTTGGAACTTGAACAATGGGGCCTCACCCTCTTATTTGCTTGGACCATAAACAAATTGTTCATTGAAGTATCAGTGATACTTAAGGATATATAGGTAATTATAGGGGGTAAAACAGACATTGGACCCAACTATAATTATAAACGACTCGTTAATGATTGTCTTATGTATAATGAATATATTGATGAATGAAACTTGTCCTCTAGTGCATAAGAGTGTAACTATGGGTCTATAGTGGTTTTCCTATAGTTAAATGTTGATTAATTAATTAAAGAGTTTAATTAATTAATTTTGAATCATTAGATCTTATAATCTGTAGGTCCACTAGGTCCATTTGCTAGCCTAGCTCACAATAGATCAACAAGGACCAATGTATTGAAAGAATAATTTGAAATGTTTAAATTAATTTAGGGAAGAATATATTTATTGTATTAGATACAATTCATATAAAAATATAATGTATATAAATATATTGTTATATAATTCATTATGAACGAGATTCAAATTAAACTATATAATATGAGAGAATTAATATATTTGAATGTGATTCAAATACTAAATTAATATATTTAGAAGGAGAAGTTTTTTTCTGCTAGCAATAACAAAGTGCTGATTAAAGTGGTGGCTCAAGCAATCCCGATTTACACGATGAGTTGTTTCAAATTACCTAAAAACCTGTGTTTGGTGGGAGTCGTTTAGCGATAAAACCAAAATACATTGGCGTAGATGGATCCATATGTGTGTTAGGAAGGAGGAGGGTGGTCTCGACTTTCGTGACTTGCATATCTTCAATTAGGCTGTTGGCTAAAATTAGTTGGCAGATCATTAGGCGACCCAATAATTTACTTACTAAGGTGCTCCGAGGTAAATGCTTCAAAACTAGAAATTTTCTAAATACAGAGCTAAGACATCACTCATCCTATGCTTGAAGGAGCATTCTATGGAGAAGATCTTTGTTTGAAAAAGATTATCTTTGGAAGTGAAGAAACTAGTGAAGGTCCTTGAGCGGAAGCATGGGATCAGACTAAATATCTAAAATTCACCGATCATAAATTTTACAACAAAAACATAGATTATGCATTTAAAAGAAAATTGCAATATGCTTTAAAACAGGAAAAATAGAATAGTAAAAGGGTTTAATAAACCTTACCCTTGAAGAACTCTTCTTCACGAGATTCCTTCTCCAATACTTGTAATGATCAATCTCGAGATTCCTATGTATTATCTAAATGAGAATCCAGGAGTTTTGTGGGCTCTAGCTATTTTGAAAAAGAGAAATTTTGAGAGTGTTGATAGGAAGAGATATGTTCCAATTTTTTCACAGAACTCTTCAGTGTATCTCACTATTGTGAAAAACCACACACCAGGAAGAAAAAGAACTACCTCTTTTCTAACTTCCCCACTACCACGTTTTTTTAGAGAAAAGAGGGGAAAAGAGTTACAACTCCCTTCGAAAATGATTTTTAAAATAAAATAAAATAATTTATTTTCATAAATAAATTTAATATATATTTATATGATAACTACCTTATCATATAATATATATATATTAAACTATGTATTATATCAAATATAATACATAACCTATAGATTCTATATTGTATCAAATACAATATAACCTATAGATTCTATTCTCTCACCAATGATATTTAATATAAATCTCATTTATATTAAATTTAATTATATGAATCAAATTCATATAATTAATATTTGTATCAGATTCAAATATTTATTTCCTCTAAAATAAACTTTATATTATAATGTATCAAATACATTATAGTAATTATATCATATATAATTAGATTAAATTAATTATATCACATATAGTTAATTCCCTCAATTAATTTGAACAATTCAAATTAATCCAAAAATTGATTCTCATTAATTCCCATTGAACTACAAATGGGACTTCATGAACCTGTAGCTTGAAGCTCCAACGGTATGTGAATAATTAATTAAACTTCTTTAATTAAATTATTCATCATTTGTTAACTGTCATACACTCCACTAAAGACTGACAGCTATACTCTTCGCACCATAGATATATTTCTGTGTCCATTAAATATAACCAGTCAACAGTACGATAACCCTTCACAAATTGCTCGTAAGTACAGTTGGGTAAAAATTACCGTTTTACCCTTGTAGTTACATCTAGCTCCTTAAGTACCACTGATCCTTCTAATGAACAATAAATCATAGTTCAACTATGACCAAACCCCTCTCAGGTCAAGAAAGGCTGTGGTGCCAAGGAATCAGTCTTTAAGGGAGCAATTTATCTACTTGCCCTGACATTGAGGAAGGAGTAAATGGCTTCTTGTGTAGCTGTGTTCCCAACTCCCTAATCAGACAAATCCCCAAAATGGTAGGCTTGTTGAGTCGACGATCTGGTCACTCTCACCCATACAGATCAAATGACCTCCTTCATAGGCAGGAGTTTACAACTCACTAAGAATTCAGGTCATGTTCTTTATGGTCATCTTGGTAAAATGAAAGTCTCTATTATGAATGGCGTTATATAATGAGACTAAACATTTCATGGTCCAATCTTATACAAACTCCTTTGTATAAAATATCTCCGTTCACATGTCTTCACATGAATGATCAGGATTAGATGAGTTATAGCACTTTACAACAATTGTAACATCTACAAAACGGGCCATACTCGTAGTGTCACAAGGATAAAGTATCCCACCTTATCCATCTACTATAGACTATTTAGGTTATCACTTAAACATGATCAACCTGTATGTCGCTACATACATGTTTAAGCTACAAAGATAACCTTAGATGTTAGTTTATTGGTTTGTGGTTAATGCAACTAATTTTGAAATAAAACATCACATATTTTATTACATAAATAAAATGTTTGTACATCACAATTACAAACTACAAGACCCTAGGAGATTTAGGGCATCAACCCCAACACAGGGAACCCCATTCAGTTAGTGTTTTTCCGAATGATCCATGGACAGTTTTATCCATTCACAATAACCCATTTAGTAACACTTATACAAACTCCTTTGTATAGAATATCTCTCTACTCACATGTCTCCACATGAATGATCAGGATCAGATAATTTGTAGCACTTTACAAAAATTGTAACATCTATAAAGCGGACCATATTTGTCATAGTGTCACCAGGATAAGGTATCCAACCTTATCCATCTACTACAGACCATTTAGGTTATCACTTAAACATGATCCACCCGTATGTCTCTACATGCATGTTTAAGCTACAGATGATAATCTAGGATGTTAATTTATTGGTTTGTGGGTTTAAGCTACTAAATGTCAAATAAAGTATCTCATATTTTATTAAATAAATAAAATATTTGTACAATACAAATTAAAACTATAGGACCCTACGAGATTTAAGCATCAACCCCAACACCACAGGGAAGCCCACTCAGTTAATGTTTGTTTGAATGATTCACGGACGATTTTGTCCATTCACAATAACCCGTTTAGTAACACTTACCATCCAGGTTGAAGGAATCATCCTAATTTTGCTTAGAGTGGAAACGAAGATCAGTCTGGGCAAAAGAACATGCATCAATAGCAACAAGCGCATAGAGGGAATCCCCCGGGATTCAATCAGCATCCCCAAGGCCATCGACAACACCAGAATCGACTGCAATATAAACACAATTAGGCATCCAATTCTAATGCATCGTCATCATTGGAAACACTCCTTAAAAGTACATTAAGAAAAAAAATGCGTTGATCCAGTCACAAGTCTCATCCATATGGAATTTAGAGGTCAAAGTGGGGCAGATTGCCAACAGTTTGAAAAGTAGGTAACCAGGCACCCTACCGAGTAACTCTGAGGCTCCCCGTCGAAATTGAAAAGAGTAATGTCAAGTTGTGACACTGTGTAGTAGAAAGAAGATATCTAATGTGATTGCTGAACCCCGAGAAGCTAGACTGGTAAGACCACAGATTCCCACAGCGCAAGAAATTGAACCTCCACCTACCATAGAAAGAACCGACAACCATGACTTAATTATCTCTAATTCAACCATAAATCTTTCAGAAATTTCACCTCAACCTTTAGATTAAACTCCTGATAATGTAAATTCTCATCATAGAAACTCTTCCCAACCAATTAGTCCAAAACTTATGTCGCAAGCACCTAATGCGGAAAAAGAGCAAAAACAGCAAGCAAAGTCTTGCAAGTTCCACCTCCTTACCCTAAAAGACTAAAAAAAGAAAGACAACAGGCAGTTCAAGAGATTCTTAGACGTGTTGAAATAGCTTCATATCAACATTTCTCTCATAGAAACTCTAGAACAAATGTTGAGTTATGTGAAGTTCTTGAAAGACATCCCTCCAACAATCACAGGCGGGGCGAATTCTAAACCATTGCACTGATACACGAATGTAGCACGTTGTTTAAGAATAACATCCCTGTGAAATTAAAGGATCTAGGAAGCTTCACTCTACTATGCTTGATTGGGGGAAAAGAAGTCGGCCATGCGTTATGTGACTTGGGCGTAAGCGTTAACTTGATGTCGTTATCCATTTTCAAAAAGTTAGGGGTTGGTGAGGCCAGACCCACCACATTGACCCTACAGCTCGCTGATAAATCGATAAGCATCCTGAAGAGAAAATCGAAAACGTGCTTGTTCAAGGTGACAAATTTATTTTCCCTGTCGATTTCATTATTTTGGATTATGAGGCGGATACTGAAATTCCCATCATCTTGGGGCACCCATTTCTCGCCACAAGACACGCATTGATAGATATGCAGAAGAGAGAGCTGACCATCTGCGTCAATGATCAGCAAGTTAAATTCAATGTGTTTAACGCATTAAAATATCCGGATGAACTGGAGACATGTCAATGCATTAATGTTGTGAGAATTGGGCATTGGGAAGTGTTGAAAGGGGAATTGGAAGAAGAAGAAGGAAATGACTTAGCCATGGAAGAAGTTCGTGTGTTGATAAAATTTGACACTGGTTTCAAAACCTTGAATTTGACTGAAAGAGAAACAATGAAAATTAAACCATCCTTAGAAGATCCACCTATCTTAGAGCTAAAGGCTTTGCCAACACACCTCAAATACACGTCTTTAGGTGATAATGACACTCTGCCAGTCATTATCTTTGCTGCACTAAAAGTAGAAGATGATGAGGCCTTGTTGAAAGTGTTGAAGAAATATACAAAGGAAATTGGCTGGACTCTAATGGATATTAAAGGGATTATTCCTTCATATTATATGCATAAAATAAATCTAGAGGAAAGAAAGGGAGGTTCCATTGAGAGGCAGCGTAGGCTGAACCCAACAATGCATGAAGTAGTAAAAAAGGAGATCATTAAGTGGCTCGATATTGGAGTCATCTATCCAATCTTTGATAGTAGCTGGGTAAGCTCAGTTTAATGTGTGCCTAAAAAAGGAGGTATGATAGTGGTGGCCAACAGGAAAAATGAGTTGATCCCCACTAGAACATTACTGGATGGCGGATTTGTATGGATTACTGCAAGCTGAATCAGGTGACAAAGAAGGATCATTTCCTCCTCTAATTCATTGACCAGATGTTAGACAGACTTACAGGGAATGAATTTTTCTACTTTATGGAGGGATATCCAGGCTATAACTAGATAGAAATCATGCCTGAAAGTCAGGAAAAGACCACCTTCATGTGCCTTTTTGGCACCTTTGCCTTTCGGCACATGCGTTTTGGGCTTTACAATGTGCCTGACACCTTCTAGAGATGTATGATGAAGATATTTTTGAATTCTTGGAAGAATCCGTGGAGGTCTTTATGGATGACTATTCTATGTTCAGAAACTCATATGATATATGCCTTTCAAACTTGGAGAATGTATTGAGGAAATGTGAAGAAACAAACCTTGTCCTCAACTGGGAAAAGTGTCATTTTATGGTGATTAAGGGCATTGTGTTAGGACACAAAATCTCCAAGGCCAGACTAGAAGTGGATCAAGCTAAGATTGACGCAATCGCAAAACTACACCACATGTTAATGTAAAAACGCTAAGAAGTTTTATGAGGCATACAAGATTTTATCAGAGATTCATGATGTTTCTCCCATATTGCCAGACCTTTAAGCCTACTCTTAGAATCCGACAGAATGTATGACTTTAATGATACTTGTGCTCAAACCTTCAACACATTGAGGAATGTGCTCATCTCTGCGCCCATTTTAGTGGTGCCAGATTGGTCGCATCCTTTTGAGATGATGTGCGACGTGAGCAACTACGCGGTAGGTGCTGTGCTGGATCAGCACAGGGATAAAATCCTCCATCCAATCTATTATGCTAGCAAAACCGTAAATACTCCTAAGAGAATTACATAACTACGAAAAAAGAAATGCTCGTCGTATTGTTTGCAGTCGATAAATTCAGAAAATATTTGGTGGGGTCAAAGGTTGTAGTTTATACTGATCATTCTGCGATCAAATACCTTATGCAAAGAAGGATGCAAAACCCAGGCTGATCTGGTGGGTGTTGTTGCTTCAAGAATTTGATTTAGAAATTAGGGATAGAAAAGGGACGGAAAACCAGGTGGCAGCCACTTATCAAGACTTGAGAATATTGAGATTCAAAGAAAAGAAAAAGAGATTGAAGACTATTTTCCAGATGAAAAGCTGATGGTTTTGAGTGACAGAGAACCATGGTATGCAGACATTGTTAACTATTTGGTTGTGCCTAAACACCAGAAGATTATAGACACCAACAGAAAAAGAAGCTTAGACATGAGGCTAAGTTTGACCATTGGGATGACCCATTTCTGTACAGACTTAGACCCAATCACATTTTAAGAAGATGCGTTCCTGAGACTAAAGTTCAATGCATCTCAAAGTAATGTCATGAGTCCCTTTATGGTGGACATTTTGGGGGGTAAAGAACCCCTATCAAGATTCTCCAATGCGGCTACTTTCGGCCCACTTTGTTCAAGGATGCCCGCGCCCAAGTTGTTAATTCCGATCAGTGTCAATGAACGGGTAACATATCAAATAAGAATGAGATGCCATTGACTTCTATCTTGGAAGTAGAATTATTTGATGTCTGGGACATTGATTCATGGGCCCCTTCCCTTCTTCTGGTTGACATCCATATATATTGGTTACAATTGACTATGTCTCCAAGTGGGAGGAGACCATTTCTTGTTCGAAAAATGATGCGGACAAAGTGGAAAATTTTCTTTAAAAGAATATCTTTACTCGTTTTGGAATGCCCCGTGCATTGATTAGTAATGAAGGTACCTGATTTTATTAACCACATAATTTCCAACTTGTTAACAAAATTTAATGTCAATCACAGGGTCACAACTGCTTATTATCCGCAAACCAATGGTTAGGTGGAGGTATCCAATCGGGAAATTAAGTTCATACTAGAGAAGGTCATGAACACCTCTAGAAAGGATTGGGTGCAAAAGCTAGATGAGGCTCTCTGGGCCTACCGCACTGCATACAAAATGGTCCCCTTATGCGTTGGTGTTTAGAAAAACATGCCATCTCTTATTGAAATTAGAACATAAAGTGTAGTGGGCCTTGAAGAAGTTAAACTTGGATCTAGCAAGCTTTGGCGAGGTTCGAAAGCTTCAATTGAATGAATTGGTGGAATGGTGAATCATCGCATATGAGAACACCAAGCTTTACAAGGAACAAACTAAGAGATGACATGATAACAAGATTTGTAAGAAAGATCCTGTCGTTGGTCAGAGAGTTTTTGCATTTTAACTCTTGCCTTCGTCTTTTTCCAGGAAAGCTTTAATCATGGTGCTTTGGACCATTCATTAAGAGAAGTCTTTCCACATGGAGCCGTCGAACTAATGAGCAAAGATGAGAGCAACATTTTTAATGTCAATAGGCAATGAGTGAAGCCTTACTATGGAGGCTCAATGGATCGAGGTAAAGAGACCATTGACCTAGGCGGGCAAGCTTGATTGCCCACGTCGATGCATCCTTGCTGCAACTTCACTCCGATCTTTCTAGGGACGTCTACTCTATCCTTTTTATGCTTTCACAGTTAACTTCTTGATTTGTGTTACTTAATTCCTACTGTTTTAAGATCTGCCGCACGACTTCTTAATTTGACCTTATTTGAATTGAATCATTGATGATGTGCATTCATGTATATATGCGATTATTGAAGAAATGCTGCGATTACTTGACTTATACGTTAACTCTTTACTATCAGATAATTATAAGATCTGTCAAGCCTTAATATATGAATGTGAAAGGTTTTTAGGTCACGTTCTCGGGAGTCATTAAGTGTGTTGTCAGATGAAATGTCTTTTCGTCTAACCTGTATTTAATAAGGTCAGGTTTTTGCACTTCCCTAAGCTTGTCGTTAATCATTACTCGTGTCGATTGAAATTCCATTGCCCATGCCTATAAGTAACCATGGCATTCTCAACGTTTTTCTTCCCCATCTCTTGCCAAAATCCATGATCTTTCATAAACAAAGCAACATTAGTCTACTTTTGAAAGCGCTAAAAGCCAATCCGGCCTCTTTGTTTTTTCAGCTCTGCCGATTGGAAGCCCCATTTCAATAAGAGAAGTTGCATTTTTAGCTGCAAGTTGTCGAACCTCTGCTTAGCCCAAACCCTTTTGATCACCTATTGATGCATTGGTTTATCATGCGATGATGTATGGATGCGATGATCATACAAGTTTTCCTAACAAAGCCCAAGTATAAGCCTTCTTAGGTTCCTGGTAAGTCCAGGGTCGAACACAGGGACTACTAAATAGATATGCGACGGACTCTCTGATTCTATTGCATTGGTGATAAAGAAGTAGATGGTGTTTTGATTTAGACTTTCCTATGCGATGGAGTTGAACACGAAGTGATGAAAGTGTAGAGTTATAACAAGTATGCAATGAAGGGGTTGAGAAAAAATTTAGCTAACATTTCTCAAGATTGTGTACAAATCATGCGATCATGCTATACACAAATATTAGTACTACATTTCTCAATGCATAATGCCACATTTTCTATTTCTAGGATGCATGTGTGTATGGAAAGCAGTAGATAGAACTTATTTCTAAGTTTCTACTCTTGCTTATGCGATCTAATCCGACTCTCTCAAGCCTAGATTCTATCTTTAGACTACTTTCTCAAGTACTTACAAATGATGAATGACGCATACATAAGACAAGATGATCACATAAAATGCATAGCTTAAGTCATGCTAGCTATGTACTTCTCAACCCATTTACAAAACTTTTAATGAATTTGAAAGAAATTTATAGAATCCTTGAACAAGACTTTCCTCATGCATGGTGTGGAGAGACTGAACATAGATCAAAATAAAGTTTTCATTTTTGCAAATAAAGTGTTGAGTACAAAATAACAAATGGATTGAGAAATAACAAGCCAGGTAAACAATGTCTTGCTTTCCGTGGCCTTTTACACTGCTCTTTATCACTTCAACTCTATTCCAGTTTGCAGACTCTTGCTCTCGCAAGGGTTGGACTTCTCTCCTTTGTACCATTTTTCGGCAGTCTCTCGATCTGTCTGGAAAGAAATTTCTCCCAGCTTTGCCTCGTCTCCTTGTTCTCTCTCCGTCTCTGTATATTTATATATCCCCACTCTCTCTAGTAGCATTGGGTATTTATAGATTTCAAGGTGAAGCAACTCTTCTTACTAATGATTGCAATGATGAGCAACATTAATTTCCCTACTCTGTTGCACTGTCTGAAAGTCATCGAAAGTTCAATGTACTTCCAAATGATGGTTCTTAACGGCTGTCAACTGAATTTTGAGATTGACCATTTTCAGCTTTACGTCCCATCAGATTTATTATGTTGTCGCCTTGATGCGAGGCCTTTATGCGATCATTTTTTTTTAAAACTTCTCACAATCGCAACTTCAAGCGCGCTATCGCATTGTGCCCTTGGTTCGCGATTTCACATGCGCCATTGCATTGTACCTGCATAGAATAGGAAAATTAACTGCTTTTATGCGATGAGCATTAGTGATTGCAATTCCTTTTAGTTTGGTGCTTTCAAACATAATATTGCCTATTTTACTAACGCCTTCTCCCATTGTTTTACTAATTTGAGCTGTAATAACTTGTATTTTTACTAGTTATCACACCCCTAAATTTAAAACAATGCTTGTCATCAAGCATAAACAAAAGATTTTCTTTAAAATTTCAATCGCCTTCACCCTACCTAGATTTCTCAAGGTGCTTTATTCAAATTGCTGAACCAATGCCTTCTTAATTTCTATCCTAATCTCTACTCTTTAGGTATTGCGAGCTTAATCTTAAAAAAAAATCTTTACTCGTTTCCAGGACATCGCATGATTTATTTCAAACTTTATCAAACCGGGTTGTTTAAGTGATTTTGTCCCTCGCACGATTCAAATATTCGTTTTGTGATCTTGCACTGATCCGAGTGCCCAACCTTCGTTTTGGCTTGCCCCCACGGGTGTCATGTTGACATCCAACTACGAGCAAGGCACTCTTTTTCAGTCAAAACTCATGCCCATCTCTTTATTTGGCAGTGGAGTTGCGATCAATTGGTTTCTGTGTTGATTACGATTCCCAACTTCGTTTTGGCTTGTCGCCACGGGTGTCATGCGGACATCCAATTACGAGCAGGATTCGATCTCAGCATTATAATTTTATTCTATTTATTTATTTGTTATTATTATTATTTTTAACATGAAATGAAGTTTCTAAAAATAACGAGGTTGAAAATAACATTACTACCCCCAAATTTAACACGCAACAATGTCCTCATTGCTGAAAGACAAAATAAGTCATGCGATGGACTCAGGAAATTTCGTAAAAATAGTTTTGAAGGAAAGCTGGTAGACCGCTAAATTTTAGAAATGTTTCATGAATTGATTGTCCTAAAATTAATCTGACTCTATTACAAGCAGTAAGAAAAGAAGCATAAATTTCATCATTGAAGTCATAATGGGCAAGGGATGAATGCGGCGACTAAATAAAGCAATAAAAAATTTAGGATTGAATCAAACGAAAGAGGATGTGATAGTAGAATTCAGCAATATTGAATTGAAATTAGAGAAGTGCAAAAATTGAAATAAGATGAGGCAAGAAAGGACACAACCCCCAAATTTGATTTTCGCCCGCATCATTTTTTATCGCATCCTTTCCTACGGTGGGTTGATTCTTTGATTGCGATGGGTTGATTGAACCAGTCACATGTTTTGAGGTTATCGCATTACTCCATCGCAATCGTTTACTATGATCAGTCTGATGAATATCAAAAAGATAAAAAGTATGAAAGAAAGAGTTGGCAATTATAAAGAGTAGTAATCATGCAAAAATTAAGATAGATTCTTGAAAGAAAAACAAAAAAGGATACTAAAAAAGGATATACTTCGTTCCTGATGAATGTGTGTCGCTTAACTTCACAGGGACTAAGTGTTTCTTCTTTATTCTGGCTTCCTCAAGTCGACAGATGTTTTCTTGCGTTGAAAATCTCCTCCATAATACATCTTTACTCTTTGTCCATTTACCTTAAATGCATTGTTCCCATCTTCGTTTGTCAATTCTACCGTTCCATGCGAGAATACTTCCTTAATTATGAATGGCCCGGACCAACGCGATTTCAATTTTCCTGGAAAGAGTCGCAACCTAAAGTTGAACAGTAATACCTTCTGACCTGCTTGGAGATTTTTTTTCACAAAGATGCTTGTCATGCCATCGTTTCGTGGGTTCTTTATAAATTTTGGTATTTTCATATGCCTGTGATCTCCATTCGTCCAGCTCTGGTAGCTGAAATTTTCTCTCTTCCCCTGCAGCCTTAAGATCAAAGTTAAGCTTCTTAACTGCCCACATCGCTTTATACTCTAGTTCCAACGGAAGATGACAAGCCTTCCCAAACACCAACACATATGGTGACATGACTATGAGTGTCTTATAAGCAGTCTTATATGCCCATAAGGCATCGTCAAGCTTTATAGCCCAATCCTTCCGCGAAGGATTCACCACCTTCTCTAAAATCGACTTGATTTCTCTGTTAGAAACCTGTGCTTGTCCGTTTGTTTGGGGGTGATATGTGGTGGCAATCTTATGGTGGACATTGTATTTGATCAACAGTTTGTTAACAATACGATTCACAAAGTGGGTCCCTTCGTTACTTATTATGGCAGTTAAAACGAGTGAAGATGTTTCTCTATAAGAACTTAGAGAATGTTGCTGCATCGCTTGCAACGCATGAAACAGCTTCAATCCATTTGGAAACATAGTCGACGGCCAATAAAATGTATTTATGACCATTTGAAGATGGAAATGGTCCCATGAAATCTATACTCCTGATGTCGAATAGTTCCACCTCTAATATGATGTTCATTGGCATCACATTTTTTTCTGAAATGTTTCCAGTGCGTTAGCACTTATCACATTTCATGGAATATTCTCGTGCATTCTTAAACAGAGTTGGCCAATAATACCCACATTGTAAAACTTTTGCCGCTGTGCGCTGTCCCCCGAAATGCCCTCCATAGGGTGATTCATGACATTGAAAAATAATGCGCTGGAAAGCAGTCTCTAGAATACAGAGTCTCAATATCTGGTTTGGTCCCCTTTTGTAAAGATTTGGCTCGTCCTAGTAATAAAATTTGCATTCATGAATGGGCCACTTCTTTTGATGGGGTGTGTAGTTTTTCAGGAAATTGTTTGCAGACCAAGAAGTTGACAATATCTGTATACCAGGGTAGTTCTTCAATCTCAAGCAACTGTTCGTCAGGAAACGATGCGTTCACCTTCGACTGGATGCGATCCACGTCAGGATTCTCTAACCTTGATAAATGGTCAGCGACCTGGTTCTCTGTTCCCTCTCGGTCGATAATCTCCATATTAAATTCTTGGAGTAAGAGAACCCATCGGATCAGTCTCGGCTTTGCATCTTTTTTGGTCATTAAATATCTGATCGCCGAGTGGTCGGTGTGGACTATAACTTTTGATCCCAACAAGTAAGGTCTAAATTTTTCAATCACAAAAATTACCGCTAAAAGCTCCTTCTCAGTGATGGTGTAGTTCGCCTGCATGGAGTTCAATGTTCTACTAACATATGCGATGGGGTGCAACATTGTTTTTACTTTTTGTGCCAAGACTGCCCCCATCGCATATCCACTGGCATCGCACATCAGCTCGAATGACTTTGCCCAATCGAGTGCAATCAGAATCGACGTTGTAGTCAAGGCGTTCTTTAGTGCTTTGAATGCAGTGAGGCAGTGTGGAACAAACTCAAAAGGTCGATTAGCTTTTAACAACGCATTCAATGGTCGAGCTATTTTGGAGAAATTCTTTACAAATCTTTTGTAAAACCCCGCATGTCCTAAGAAACTCCTTAAAGCTTTCATATTTGCTGGAGGTGGAAGTTTTTCTATGGCTTCAATTTTTGCTTTATCCACCTCTAGCCCATTCTTTGAAACCTTGTGCCCAAGCATAATTCCTTCTTTAACCATGAATGGCACTTTTCCCAGTTCAACACCAAATTATTCTATTCACATCTTTTCAGTATTCTCTCCAAGTTTTGCAGATAGATTTCATATGTTTGCCCATAGACTGAGAAATCATCCATAAAGATTTCAACTGAGTCTTCAAGGTACTCGGAGAAGATTGCCATCATACACCTTTGAAACGTACTGAGCGCATTCATTGTCCAAAAGGCATGCGACGAAAGGCAAACGTTCCATATGGACAGGTGAACATGGTCTTTTCTTGACCCTCTGGTGCTATCAAAATTTGGTCATAGCCTACGTACCCATCAAGGAAACAGAAATAGTCATTTCCTATTTGTCGGTCGAGCATTTGATCAATGAAAGATAAGGGGAAATGATCTTTCTTTGTCGCCGCATTGAGTTTCCTGTAGTCCACACAGATCCATCAACTTGTGATAGTCCCTATGGGAATCAACTCGTTATTTGCACTAGGGACTACTGTCATCCCACACTTCAGTCTGCGTTGAGGTTCTATCGAGCCTTTCTGGTTCTCTTCAAGTTGAATTCGATGCATGCAATACCTTGGGCTATTACCTCTGATGTCTGCGAGCATCCATCCGATTGCTCTAATATATTTCTTTAGAATATTGAGAAACTCAGTTTGTTTTTCTTCGGGTAACGTAGAGGATATGATGACTGGTAAGGTTTCATTCTGGCCAAGGAAAACGTACTTCAATTGTTTTGGTAGAGTTTTTAGCTCCAGTGTAGGTGGTTGCTCTAGGGAGGGCTTCTGTGCTTTTTTTTTTTTTTTATTTATCCAAATTTAACATTTCTTCATAGTTCACTATTTCTGTTATTGCATGGCAAGTTTCTAAGGATGTTGTCGTATCCTCTCTTTCTTCATTTTCTTCTTCGGACTCCCAATCTTCAATGCAAGTGTGTTCATTGTTGGAATCTAATAAGCCTTCTTCTTCTGGGAACTTCATTGCCTTGATAATATTAAACCTGAGCTTCTTTCCATTGATGCTCATTGTGATTTCTCCTTTGTGCACGTCTATTTGAGCACGACCAGTAGACAAGAAGGGTTGTCCCAATATGATTGGCACATCTTTGTCCGCCTCATAATCTAGGATAATTAAGTCTGTAGGTAGAATGAATTTGTCGATTGTTACCAAGGCATCCTTTAATTTTCCTTCAGGGTGTACCAGGGTCCTATCTGCAAGTTGGAAAGTCACTGTTGTAGGTGTTAGCTGACCTACATTCAATTGTTTGAAGATTGACAGGGGCATTAAGTTTATGCTTGCCCCAAGATCGTATAATGCTTGACCAATGTAGATACCTCCTATTGAGCAGGGTATTGTAAAGCTGCCTGGGTCGAACATCTTTGGTGGGATTATAGTATTTGATTCTTTTGTTAATGCCACCGTGGCGAATTTTCCCGTGCTTCTCTTCTTTGAAACAATGTCCTTAAAAAACTTGGCATATACCGGCATCTACTCTATCGCTTCTATAAATGGAATATTGATGTGTAGTTGTTTCAATATTTCCAGGAAGCGATGATACTGAACTTCATCGTTTTGTTTCTTTTTCAGTCTTCGAGGAAATGGAGGTAGCTGTACTTTCACTATTCCATGGTTTGGAGTCTTAGAGGTGATCGCATCTTCAGGTTCCATAGTCTTGGACTCCTTTGACTCAGTTTGCGACAACGGTTTCTTTGATTCAATCATAGGTTGCTCCTTTGAATCGGTCTTGCTAGGCTCCTTCCTGACTTCTACATCGCCTTTCCACTTCTTAGGGTGATTTCTTGGTAGTGTTCTTTCCTTGTATTCCCTGGATTGCGTGGAAGATTAGTTGAGCTAGGCATGTCCCTTGAGGTCTGTTTTTTAGCTCTCCCGCAATTTGTCCTATCTGAATTTCCAAATTGCGGATGGATGTAGATTGGTTTTGAAGGATCGTTTCATTCTTTTTGATGTATTACTTTAACAAGTTCTCCAGGGATGATGATGGTGGTGTTTGAGAGCTACTAGCTTGTTGTTGCCGCTGTCCGTTAGTTCTTTGGAAAAAACCTGGTGGTCCTTCTCTCTGAGCCATAGGTTGACTGTCTTGTTGTTGGTTGTTTTTCCAAGCAAAATTATGGTGAATTCGCCACCCTGGGTTGTAAGTGTTTGAAAAAGGATTGTTTTTGACAAAGTAGATTGATTGAGGATTTCGTGGACACTCCTTAACAGAATGCGATTCTTCACATGCAACACAACTGGTGCTTGTTTGCTCTATTGCATTGACTTGCCCACTTCTAGTTCCTGAATTGTTTATTTCAATGCCCTGCAACAAATTTATCATCGCATTCATCTGATTTTGCAATGATGCGATGGCACCATTACTTGCGTTACCTTCTCTGGGTTTTGCCCTTTGATCACTTTCTTGCCAATCTCTGTGGTTTTTCGAGATGCGATCAATAATGTTCTTTGCCTCATCATATGTTTTGTCCAACAAACCTTATACTGCTGCCGCATTGGCAGCTGTTTGCGATGTAGAATTGAGTCCATGATAGAAAATCTCCATTTAGAGGCAATCTGGCAATCCATTATGTGGGCAGTCGCGTACTAGTCTCTTGAATCTTGCCCATGTGTCACTGAGCGGTTCATCTTCTTCTTATTCAAAATTGGTGATCAGTTTCATTCTTCTGGCATTCTCAGTGGGAGGGAAATATTTCTTCATAAACTTTTCCACAACTTGCTCCCATGAAATTATTTCTCCTGGTTCGAGAGAGCAAGCCTATTTTCTTGCTTTATCGCATAGAGAAAATGGAAATAACGTGATTCGAACCTTTTTTGGGGAAATATTAGGGAACACAAAAGTGTTACAAATTTCAATGAAGCTTCGTAGATGGGCGTGCAGATCTTCACCACGCCGTCCTCCGATCTGCCCTGCTGTTTGTATCATTTGTAACATTACTGGCTTCATTTGGAACCTTGATCCATCAAATGCTGGTCTCATGATTCCCGGAGAGAAATCATACAGGTTTGGTGACGCATAGTCCCGGATGGGTCTATTGCGATCATTTGCCAATAGGATAGGATTTGCCATTATGTTGTTTTCATTTGCTACTCGTTCTTCAGGTTGTTCAACCATTCTGTGAGCTCTTCCTTGTCGTTTACGTCAGTTTTTCTGTCATCTGCAAAAGGTTCTTTCAATCTCTGGGTCGTAGTTGGGCTCAGGAGTATATCCTTCACTCATGCGTGGCTTGCTTCTTCCTTTACCAAAGGAATGACAATGCAACAAAGGTCGAAAGCTGCAAAGATCAAAGAGGTTTGATGTTAGTGTAATCTATACCATAGTCCTCGACAACGACGCCAAACACTTGATGCGTTGGTTTATCATGTGATGATGTGTGGATGTGATGATATGTGGATGTCATGATCGTACAAGTTTTCCTAAAAAAGCCCAAGTATAAGCCTTCTTAGGTTCCTAGTAAGTCCATAGTCGAACACAAGGACTACTAAATAGATATGCGACAGACTCTCTGATTCTATTGCGGTGGTGATAAAGAAGTAGATGGTGTTTTGATTTAGACTTTCCTATGCGATGGAGTTGAACATGGAGTGAAGAAAGCGTAGAATTATAACAAGTATGCGATGAAGGGGTTGAGAAGAGATTTAGCTAACATTTCTCAAGATTGTGTACAAATCATGCGATCATGCTATACACAAAATTAGTACTACATTTTTCAATGCATAATGCCACATTTCCTAGGACGCATGCGATGTGTATGGAAAGCAATAGACATAACTTATTTCTAATTTTCTCAAGTACTTCCAAATGATGAATGATGCATACATAAGACAAGATGATCGCATAAAATGCATAGCTTAAGTCATGCTAGCTAAGTACTTCTCAACCCATTCACAAATTTAGTTACTCATGCATGGTGTGGAGAGACTGAACATAGATTGAAATGAAGTTTCCATTTTTGCAAATAAAGTGTTGAGTAAAAAATAACAAATGGATTGAGAAGTAACAAGCCAGGTAAGCAATGTCTTTCTTTCTGTGGCCTTTTACACTACTCTTTATCACTTCAACTCTGTTCCAGTTTGCAGACTTTTGCTCTCGAAAGGGTTGGAGTTCTTTCCTTTGTATTGTTTTTCGGCAGTCTCTCGATCTGTCTGGAAAGTGATTTCTCTCAACTTTGCCTCGTCTCCTTGCTCTCTCTCTCCATCTCTATATACCTATATATCCTCTCTCTTTGTGGTAGCATTGGGTATTTATAGCAAGATGAAACAACTATTCTTACTAATGATTGCAATGATGGGCAACATTAATTTCCCTACTCTATTGCGTTGTCTGAAAGTCACCGAAAGTTCAATGTACTTCCAAATGATGGTTTTTAATGGTTGTCAACTGAATTTTGAGATTGACCGTTATCAACTTTACGTCCCATAATGATTTATTATGCTGTCGCTTTGATGTGAGGTCTTTATGCGATCATTTTTTCTAGAAACTTCCCACGATTGCATGACTTGCGATCGCAACTTCAAGCGCGCTGTCGCATTGTGCCCTTGGTTCGCGATTTCATATGCGCCATCGCATTGTACCTGCATAGAATAGGAAAATTAACTACTTTTATGCGATGAGTATTAGTGATCGCAATTCCTTTTAGTTTGGCGCTTTCAAACATAATATTGCCTATTTTACCAACGCTTTCTCCCATTGTTTTACTAATTTGAGCTGTAATAACTTGTATTTCTAGCAATTATCACCTATCAAACCTAAAACCACCCAGAAGCCACTTCTGCCCCCAGTTGCCTCATCACCCTCAGTAAGCCGCGAGGGACCAAGTAAGGAGGGTGTTTATGCCACCAGTCTTGAGGTGGTAGCATCCCAACTTCCCACCGTAAGCGAGTTGCAAAGGAAAGATGACAAGGAAGTATCTAGGAGCATTCTAAGCAATATGGAGTCAGATGGAGGGTTGATTGAAGCTGGAGTTGTTAACCAGCCTGTGCAGCAAAGAGACAGCTAGGCTGGAATGATGGTGGTGTCGCAAGGGGGAGGACGCACCCACGACTCCAATGAGGAATTCATCAGTGATGTACTGAATGATGTGGAAGAAAAAATAAGGGTCAAGAAGGAGAAGCCTGGCAAAGAAAAGGAAGAACGAGAGCGTGAAAAGCTAGCAAGGGTTGAGAAGTGGCAAGAAAATGATAGAAGAAAAGCTGAAAAGAAACAAAAAAAGAAGGGGGAAAAGAGGTAGAAGAGAGAAGAACGTCACCGATGCAGAGTTGAAAGCCCGACCATTGAGAGACAATCCATCACCGCAAGGGTGGAAAAGGAATTGACGATGAAGAATACTGAGCCAAATGAGCAAGAAATTATCGCAATCCCTCAAGAGAGGTTTTCTATATCTGAGGCCCAACCTCGTGGTCCTAAAGAAGGCGTTGAGGACATAACAACTGCACCATTAATTCGTCGAGCCAAAAGTCGAGCAGCAGTGTAAGAGGCTGCAGTACTGCAAGTGAAGTTCAAGTGGCTGGTCCTAAGGTCATCACAACTAGGTCTTCTGTGGACCCAACTGATGTGCAATTGGTTAAGCGTATAGAAAAGGAAAATGAGGAGCTTGAAAGGAAGCAGAAAAGAAAGGAGGAGAAAAGGGAACAAACTCGCCTAATCATCGCATCTGGTGATCTGACGAGGAAATTACATGATGAAGAAGTCCATCATGTCAATACGTTGGCTAAAGAAGAAATGAAAAAAAAATTAGAAGAAGATAAACACATTGCGGCAACATCAGAGGAGTTTAAGAGATAAATGAAGAAGGAAGAAGAGAAGAAGAAGAAAAGAAAGGTGGAGAAAGAAGCGTGTAAGCAGGAGAAAATTAAGCACAATAAAGAAGTGAAGAGATTGGAGAAGGAAGAATGGGAGAAGGAGCAAAGGGAGAAAAAAAGAGGAGGATAGGATAAAGAGACAACGAGCTTGACTTGCTGCGACTTAAGAAAAAGGGAAAGAAAAGGAGGGAGAGACTAAGTCATCTCCTACATAAGTGTCATCAAAAGCTACAAGGAAGGAAAATGATGACTTATTAATGGAGATAAGGTTCTTCCTATGCCAGCCCCTTTGCAGACTACATCACTAGCATCATAGTCGAGCATGGATGGGAGACATTTTGCCAATGTCCATCCATCGTCATTCCAAGTGTTGTGCGAGCATTCTAACATGGCCGCCTGCACGAAGAAGAAGATGCGGTGATCATTAATGATCGAGTGGTACCATTCAGCGCTCACAACATCAATGAGCTATTTAAATTAAAGGACATTCTTAATTCACCGGGTAATCAGTTGATTGAAGAGCCAGACGATGAACATCTAGAGGATGCCTTATGAGTTTTAGTGCAAACAGACTCTCAGTGGAAGGTTTCTATCACGGGCATTCGACGTTGGCATCAAATTGTCTCCTACCTTAGGCGTGACTATGGATATATTTAGTCAAGAAGCAGATCATCCCAACAACGCATGACAAGACTATCTCAACGGACCGTGTAATGGCTGCCTATTATATTGTAAGAGGCATCCCCATGGACATAGGGCGCATAATCGCAAGACAAATAAGAGGGGTCTTTGACAAACCTCACGACCAACTCTTCTTACTATGGACTGTTACCAGACTTTCTCTATCAGCAGGCTTTGGCATCGATGAAGAGCTTATGACCGAAGTGCACGGGTTAGTCAACAACAAGATCCTACATATAATACTCAAAGATTCCCCGCATTGTCCCGAGCCACTCACTGGACGCAAGTGCTCCATCATTGACCTTAATGCCCTACAACCGCCAAGAGCCAAACATCAAAGAACTTCCACCAAAGGCAAAGAAATTGCCAAATAGAGCCTGGAGCGTCGTGATCCTAACGAGCGCATCCCTGGCCATTCCCCACTTGAAATCCTACCTCTAAGTCCCCTTGATCCTTTAGCACCTTTCTCGAGGACTTGACCATTCTTCTCCTTTTGACTGAGCAAATTCATCAGTCCCCACTCCAATCTTCGTATAACTCTCTATACCAATCACAAAATAAACATCCTTCCCTGTCCACCATAAAAGAACCTCCTCCTCCACCCAAATTTCATGACCCACAGGGCTTGGGTGCTGGCCCATCTAACTTGCCCCAATTCGAAGCTGGTGAGAATTTGGGTGTTTTACCGAAACCTTTCCAACCACAACTAGTCTTCCCCTTTAGTCGTGATGAGCTTATAAGCTTTATTTCTCAAGAACTTCAAGCTCAGCTTGCACCCCTCCAATAATATTTCCTAGAAATGCGTCGTGACACAGACACCATTCGCCGATTTCTTATCAACATGCAGCGTTACCCTCTGCCAACATCAACACATGTAGATAGAATGGAATCACGAGTACTTCAAATTTTTAACAGCCTATCTGAATGGCCCAATTTCCCTCCCTCATCTTTGTCAGCTTTTGTGATTTTCTGATTCGCAAGGTGCTACGCCTCTAGCACCACAACGTGATGATCCTCCACAGCAGCCATAAATTTGGGGGTGATGTTTTGAAGTTGTACTTTTTTCTACCTTTTGTTATTTTAATTTGTGATATTTCTTTTCAATCATTGTACTTCAACGCCTTGCTTATATTTGATGAAGCCTTATGATTTTGTGCTTATTATTCTAGTTTGGTTTATCCTTGTCTTGTTATCTTTTATATCTTATACTTGTGAAATTCCTTTTGTTGCTATATCTTTTTGTGCGTTGACAAATTAGCAACTGTGATGATCCTTATGTATTTCTCTAGTTCATTCCCTACAAATCGCATGCTTCTTTCAACCTTAGTAGCATATTCATTGTTTGACAGTCTTACCTTTTATGCGTGCAAGCCTCTGCTCTGAAGGAACTCTTATACAAGAGTACCTCTGAGCGAAAGCGGATCTTTCCAAAGAAAATGTGATAGAATTACCACATTTACATTCACACAGATAGATATGCATCAAATTACAAATTACTGGCATGCTTTTAGATAAACAAACAAGAAAACGTACCAGTTGAAGAAATTTTCTTCACCAAAATCTCGCTCTCTCCAAGGGATGGCTCTCGCTCCCACTGGAACGTCACAGCAATCATTCACTAACACCTGGTTGTCTACTCACAAACGGTCTCCACATGAATAGAACAAAGATGAGGATGACACCACCACTTAGAAACCTCGATATTCTCGGTGTGAGAATCCAAAGAGTGGGCTCTGTTGGGATTTGGTACAGGGGAGGAGAATATGAAGATCGTATACAACGATCAAGCAAGTGGGAGAAGGGCGAGTCTATCGTATAGCCAAAATGCTTGATCGTTTAGAAGAAGTACACGATCGTGTAGTAAATAGGTTGCGATCGTTTAGTAAATGCTTGGCACTTGACGATTGTTTAGTAAACGTAAGGGATTGTTTAGAAGATGCACACGTGTGTATGCGATCGTGTAGTAAATTTGAGCTATCGTATAGTCTCTCAGTTAACTAAGCGATAGGCAACATACACTTTTCTTGAGCGAATTACGTGATCTTTTGAAAAAGGAAAACGATTTTCGTTTTATTTTTTAGTTAAGAAAACTAATTGGAACTTCCCATTAACACACGGTTACGGAGAAAACGACGTGTACAATTATCCCATAATTGTTAAATTAAAACAATAAATATAACCATATTATATTCATTAACCTATAGTTTAATATCACATATAAACCATATTGTTTTCTCCTCCACTAGATATAAATCATATTTATATCCATTTTCCTCCAATTAATTTATTTCATACATAAAGTCAATCATATCATATATAATTAACCAGTTCAATCATATCATATATAATCGAACGCCCTCTTGTCAATTTAAACATGTCAAACTGACCCAAAATTGATTCTCAACTTGAATCCATTGAGCTACCAAGGGGACTTTATAGACCTATGGCTCAAAGCTCCAACGGTACGTGAATAGCTGATTAAACTCTTTAGCCATGAGATCCACCATCCATTAACTGCCAGACATTCCACTAAAGACTGACAACTGAACTCTCCTTACCACAAATATATTTCTGTGTCCATCGGATATAACCAATCAATAGTATGATAACCCTTCACAGATGCTTGTAAGTACAGTTGGGCCAATTTACCGTTTTACCCTTGTAGTTACACCTAACTCCTTAGTACCACTGATCCCTCTAATGAACAATATAACATAGTCCTACTATGTGTGGACACCTCTCGGGCCATGAGAAGGTGTATGGCGCCACATTGTTCAAGCCCCGGGATCAGCCCTTAAGGCAGCAATCTATCTACTTACCCCTGCTTCAGAGAAGGAGTGAATTCCATCTTGTGTACCTGAGTTCCCAGCTCCCAAATCAGACGAATCCCCAAAGTGGTAGGTTTAAGTCGGCGACCTGGCCACTCGCACCCATGCAAATCAAAGGACTACCCTCAAAGGTAGGAGTTCCCAACTCACTCAGGATTAAGGTCATGTTACCTATGGTCATCCTAGTGAACAGTTTTCCTACAAATCCGAGAACCGAACCGACCTATTCGGGTTCATTAAAAAAAAACCCAAACCAAACCATTTTTTTAACCAACCCAAACAGCTGGGTTGGGTTAGGTTGCTCGATTTTTTCAATTCTTCGATTTTTTTGAACACTCCTATTGTGTAATTGAGTTCCCAACTCCCAAATTAGAAGAATACCCAAAGTGGTAGGTTGGAGTCGGCAACCTTGCCACTCGCATCTATGCAAATTAAAGGACCACCCTCAAAGGCAGGAGTTCCCAACTCACTCAGGATTGAGGTCGTGTTACCTATGGTCATCCTAGTGAAGTGAAGTTCCTGTCATGAACGACGTTATATAACGAGACATTAACACTTCGTGGTTAGGTCTTATACAAACTTTTTGTATAGGACGCCCTCGCTCGCATGTTCCGACAGGAATGATCAGAATCAGACCATCTGTAGCAAGTCACAACACTTGTAACTATTCCACAAAGTGGGTCGCATTCGTAGCGTTATCAGGATAAGGTTTCCGTCCTATATCCATATAGTACAGACCATTTTTGTTATCACTTAAGACATGATCCAATTCTATGTCACTACATACATGCTTAAGTTACATAATGACAACTAGGGATTTTAGTTTATTGGTTTGTGGTAAAGCAAATAAAACATCCAATGCGCAAAGTCAAGTAGTGAAGAAAATATCATATATTATACATCACAAGCATTCGTACAAATGTATGTTTACAAACTACAGAACACGAGAGTTTAGGGCATCATCTCCAGCAATTTCCCCCTTGACCTAAAGCGAGTGGGGTATACAAAAACTAGTACAAAACAATAAACTAGGGCACTAAGGCCCAGTACAATAAAATCTCTCACTTGCCCTAGTCCAACCGCGGGCGGTCTTGTAGACCCATGCTCTCAAGGTGACCTTCAAACACTATAGCCGAGGGGTCAGAATGTTGTGCTCCGAAGCAATCTTCATGACTATCATGTCCCCTCGATACACTATCTCGTGGATTAGATGATATTTCCGCTTTATATGTTTACCGCGCCTGTGACTCTTGGGCTCCTTGAAGTTTGCCACAACACCACTATTGTCACAATAGAGGGTGATGGGCCTAAACATATCTGGAACCACTTCCAGCTCTGTCAGGAACTTCCTGAGCCAAATAGCCTCCTTAGCAGCTTCACAAGCCGCTACGTACTCAGCCTCCATCATGGAGTCAGGGATGCATCTTTGCTTAGTGCTTTGCCACACTACTACTCCTCCATTAAGAGTAAAATCTGACCCTGAAGTGGACTTGCGAGAATCCTTATCAGCCTGAAAGTCAGAATCCATGTATCCAGTAAGGATTAAATCCCTAGATCCATACACGAGCATTAGTCCCTCGTTCTCCGAAGATACTTGAGGATGTTCTTAAATGTGGTCTAGTGACCCTGGCCTGGGTTAGACTGATACCTAGTGACTATTCCCAAAGCATAGTAGATGTCTGGCCTAGTAGAAAGCATCACATACATCAAATTGCCAAAGACAGATGCATATGGAACCCGTCTCATCTCCTCAACCTCTTGAGGCATCTTAGGACACATGTCCTTAGACAAAGTAACTCCATGCTTGAACGACAGTAGGCCCCTTTTGGAGTCCCGCATCAAGTACTTGAGCAGCATCTTGTCAATGTATGATGCCTGAGACAATGCTAGAACTTTGTTCTTATGGTCTCGAAAGATCTGTACACCCAGAACCAACTGAGCCTCTCCCAAATCTTTCATTTGGAATTGGGTCGCTAGCCAGTTCTTAACTGCAGTCAGTAGTCCTACATCATTCCCAATGAGTAGGATATCGTCTATATACAACACTAAGAAAACTACTGAAGCGTTGACGATCTTCTTATAGACACAAGATTCATCAATGTTTTGGTCAAAGCCATACGATTTGATCGCAGTATCAAACCAAATGTTCCAAGATGGAGATGCCTATTTCAGCCCATAAATGAACTGATTCAATTTGCAATCTTTTTGCTTTTAACCTAGGACAATGAATCTGTCGGGCAGCACCATGTATTGCCACTCAGAAAGGTCGTCTTGACGTCCATTTGTCAAATCTCATAATCATATTAAGCGGCAATGGAGAGGAGGATGCGAATCGACTTTAACATGGCAACAAGCGAGAAAGTCTTCTCAGAGTCGACTCCATCCACCTGGGTATAACCCTTTGCCACAAGTCGATCCTTGATAGTTTGCACCTTCCCATCGACACCCCGTTTCCTCTTGTAGATCCATTTGCAATCTATAGGTCTTACCTCATCAGGTTGATCTACAAGATCCCAAACTGAGTTGAAGTACATCGACTCTATCTCGAGATCCATGGCTTTGACCCATTCATCCTGGTCTATATCCTCCATTTCCTTCCGACAAGATAACGAATCCTCAACGTCGCCATCGGCTACCATAGCTAGGATTTCTGTAAAAGCCAGATAACGAACAGGTGGGTTCGTAACCCTCCCACTGCGTCGAGGTTCCCTCAACTCTTGAGGTGGAACCGATCTACCAAATGAACTATCATCAATAACCCTTGCTGATGAAGCAGACCCTTCAAACAACTCTTGTTGAAGTTTCAGTAGTTTCATTGGAAAGCTCACGTAACACGACTTTACTACGTGGATTGTGCTCCCTAATATGATCCTTCTCTAGGAAAGTAGCATTCATGGAAACAAACACCCTATTTTCTGATGGATTATAAAAGTAACCCCCTCGTGTACCTTTAAAGTAGCCTACAAAAAAGGCACAACCTCGACCGTGGTTCCAATTTCTTTGGATTAGCCTCAAACACATGTGTCAGGGAACCCCATATGCGGAAGTGACATAAACTAGCTTTACGCTTGTTCCACAACTCCAGAGGTGTTCTTGCAACACTCTTGGAAGGAACATTTGAGTATATATACCGCAGTCTCGACTGCAAAACTCCAAAATGAGTCCGGTAAGGAAGCGTAACTCATCATCGAACGAACCATGTCCAACAAGGTTTTGTTTCTCCTCTCTACTACACCATTCTGCTGAGGTGTACCCGACACTGAGAGTTGGAAAACGATTCTATGTTCTATCAAATAGTCCTGGAACCCCGAATCCAAAAACTCTCCACCTCGATCCAATTGAAGTGTTTTAATCCGTCTATCCAATGCATTTTCAACTTTAGCCTTGAACTCTTTGAACTTTTGAAAGGATTCAGACTTCTGTTGCATCAGATAAACATACCCATACCTTGAGTAATCATCAATAAAACTGATAAAATATTCATAGCCTCCTCGATCTCACACATTCATAGGACCATAGAGGTTAGAATGTACTAACTCTGAGGCTCTTTGGCTCGATAACCTTCTCCAATAAAACATCTTTTAATCATCTTACCCTTAAGGCAAGATTCACACCAGTAAAGAATTTTCTTCTGACTCGCTTAGAAGGCCATTCTTCACCAACCTCTCAATCCTATTGAGATTGATGTGCCCTAATCGAAGGTGTCAAAGTTGGGCATTTTCTTTTGGAGAAACTCGTTGATGTTGATTTTGAGTTACAACAGATTTAAACATCTCTATGTTATGGAGGGACCTTAAGGCTAATGGTCTTAGCACATACAAGTTATTTTCCAGTTTAGCTGTACAAATCTCAACTCCATCTTTATGAACAAACACTTTATCCACATTGAAATTAGGAGTATATTTACATTATAACAAGCACTTTACATAAATTAAGTTATTTTTCAACTCAGGAACTACAAATACATCTTTTAAAAAAAGAAATCTATTCTGTAAAGATAACTGGATTCCTCCCACTACCACAGCTGAGACGAGTGCTCGGTGCCTATTCGCATTGTCATCTCACCAGCCTCCAGCTGTCGCCAGGATCTAATCCCCTAAAAAGAAGAACAAACATGATTAGTGGTGCTCGAATCAATAATCCAGGCAGAATCATCATTCTCCACTAAACAAGTTTCTAACACAAGTAAATCATATTTACCTTTGTTCGCCTTGGCCTTAGCCTTGGCTACCTTTCTTTCCTTCAGATAGCGAGGAAAATTCCTCTTCCAGTGTCTGTCTTGATTGCAGTGGAAACATTTTCCTTTTTTAACCGGTGTCGGATGCCTATTTTTCTGGGTGACAGTGGCAAGTTAGCAGGTGCCTTCCTTTTCCCCTTACCACCCTTATTCTTCTTCCTCTTTCTAGAGTTAGAAGTAGAAGGTGCAGACTTCGTCCTTGGGATCGAACCTCGATGGAACGTCTTTGAAGATGAGGCAACATTTGCCTCACCTCCCCTCTTCTCCTTACTTTTCAGTAAGGATTGATACATCTGCAACTCATTGAGGAGAGTTGTAAGGGTATATTCCACTTTGTTAAGAATCACATTGCTAACAAAGTGGAGGAAGCTTTCCGACAATGAATGCATGATTATGCTAACCTGACTGCCCTCATTGATTCTAGACCCATTCATCTCTGCCACATTGAAGTGGACCATCATATTAAGCATGTGTTCACGAACAAAGGTGCCTTCCTCCATTTTGGAGTTGAAGATGTATTTCAGAGCCTCATCTTCTTCTTTGGACTCCAACTCTTCATCACAATTGTGTTCATCGTCAGATTCTGATAGGCTTTCATCTTCTGGATACTTCATCGCTTTGACAATATTAAACTTGAGCTTCTTTCCATTGACGCTCATCGTGATCTCTTCTTTGTGCACATCTATTTGAGCACGACCAGTAGACAAGAATGATCGTCCCAATATGATTGGCATATTTTTGTTCCCTCATAATCTAGAATGATGAAGTCTGCTGGTAGAATGAATTTATCGATTGTGACCAAGACATCCTTCAACTTTCCTTCAGGGTGTACTAGGGACTGTCTGCAAGCTAAAGAGTCATCGTCGTGGGTGTCAGCTATCCCACATTCAATTGTTTGAAGATTAAAAGGGGCATTAAATTTATGCTTGCCCCAAGATCACATAATGCTTGACCGACGTAGATCCCTCTAATTGAGCAGGGTATCGTAAAGCTACCTGAGTCGTGCATCTTCGGTGGGATTATAGTGTTTGGTTTTTGTGTTAATGCCACCTTAGCGTATTTTCCTGTGCTTCTTTTCTTCAACACCATATCCTTAAAAAACTTGGCATATTTCGACATCTGCTCTATCGCTTCTATAAATGAGATATTGATGTGCAGTTTTTTTAATATTTCTAGGAAGCGATGATACTGACCTTCATCGTTTTGCTTTTTTTTCAGTCTTTGCGGGAATGGTGGTATCTGTATTTTCACTGTTTCATGGTCTAGAGGCTTAGAGGTGGTTGCAACTTCAGGTTCCATCATCTCGGGCTCTTCTGATTCATTTTGCGTCAATGGATCCTTTGGTTCCATCGCATTTGGATTGGTCCTGCTAGGCCCCTTCTTTTCTTCCGCTATTGTCTTTCCACTTCGTAGAGTGACTGCTTGGCAGTGTTCTTTCCCTGTGTTCCCCGGGTTGTGTGGGAACTCAGTTGAGCTCGACAGCTTTCCCTGTGGTCTGTTTTTCAACTCTCCCACAATTTGTCCTATTTGGATTTTTAGATTGCGGATGGAAGTCGCTTGGTTTTGAAGGACTATCTCATTCTTTTCAATGTACTGTTTTAAAAGTTCTCCAAAGAGGATGATGGCGGTGCTTGCAAGCTGCTGGCTTGTTATTTTTGTTGACCATTAGTTTGTTGGAAAAATCCTGGTGGTCCTTCTTTTTGCACCATAGGTTGGTAACCTTGTTGTTGGTTATTTTTCCAAGCAAAATTAGGGTGGTTTCTCCACCTGAGGTTGTATGTATTTGAAAAAAGGGTTGTTCTTGACAAAGTAGATTGACTGTGGGTTTCGTGGACACTCTTCAATCGAATGCGATTCTCAACATGTAGCATAACTGGTGCTTGTCTGTTCTATTGCGTTGACTTGCTCTCTTTGCGTTCCAGGATTATTGATTGCGATGCCCTGTAACAAATTTATGATCACATTCATTTGATTTTGCAAAGATGCGATGATACCATTATCTGTGTTACCTTCTCTGGGTTTTACTCATTGATCGCTTTCTTGCCAATCCTCATGTTTTTTGGATATGCGATCAAGAATGTTCTTAGCCTCATCATAAGTCTTGTCTAGTAGACCACCTACTGCTACCGCATTGTAGCTGTTTATGATGCAGGATTTAATCCATGATAGAAGATCTCCATCTGGAGGCAGTCTGGTAATCCTTTGTGCGGACAGTCGTGCACTAATCTCTTAAACCTCGCCCACGCGTTGCTGAGCGATTTGTCTTCTTCTTGTTCAAAATTTGTGATTAACTTCCTCCTTCTAGCATTCTCTGTAGGAGGGAAATACTTCATAAACTTCTGGACAACCTGTTCCCATGAAGTTATCTCTCCTGGTTCGAGGGAGTATGCCCATTTTCTTGCTTTATCACATAACGAAAATGGGAATAGCATGAGTCAAACTTCTTTAGCAGAGATATTAAGGAACACAAAAGTGTTACAAATTTCAATGAAGCTTCAGAGATGGGTGATAACGGATAGAAATGCACATTATTATAGCGCAAATAAGTAAAACAAAGAGGGTATGCGACGATAAAAATATACAAAATCATGTCCAAAAGCGTTAAACTGAGAATATTGCGATCACATGCACCCATTGCATAAAAGTAGCTAATGTACTTATTTTGTGCAGGAAAAATGCGTTGCCGCAAGTAAAATTGCGATCCAAGGAATTCGGCATCCGCGCGCATTGAAAGATTGCGACCGCAAAGTCATGCGATCGTATGTGCTCGCGAGAAGTTGCTCAATAAGGTGGCCACATGAAGACGACGCATCAAGGTGAAAGCTTAATAAATCATGATGGGATGGAAAGCTGATGACAGTCGAATCCGAATTTAGTTGACAAGCCGTTAACGACACAATGTAGCAAGTACACTCAACTTTTCAGTGACCATTAATCGATGCATCAGAGTAGAAGATTTAATTACCGCCCATCATTGCAATCATTAGAAAGAAAAGCTTCTTCACCTTGAGCTCTATAAATACTGATGGCCACCATCGTTAAACAAGTTTGCCATATATAACAAGTTAGATCATACACAAAATGGTTAGCCATTAGCTTGTAGTTATTCTTATATTTAGAAGATGGAGACGAGCGAAGAGAAGAAGATGCCGAGAGATCATTCCTGGATAGCTCGAAAGACCGCCGGGAAGCATTACAAAGGAGAAAGGGCTAGCACTTGCGGAAGCAAGGACATCCATCTAGGCAGAATTGGAGAGAAAAGACAGTGTAAAAGACCACGGGAAGCAAGACGTTGCTACCAGGCTTCTTATCTCTACATTCTATTGTTATTCTGTATTCTACACTTAATCTATAAACAATGGAAATCTCATTTCAACTTGTGTTCAATCTCTCCATACTTCGCATGAGTAGCTAAATTTTCGAATGGGTTGAAAAGTACTTAGCTAGCATGACCTAAGATCTTCATTTTATGCGATCATCTTGTCTTATGTATGCGACATTCACCCTTTAGAGATGCTCGGGAGGGTGGTCTAAAGATAGAATCTAGGCTTGGGAGAGTCAGATTAGAATATAAACTCGAGAGAGTCAGATTAGAACTGCATAAGCAAGAGATAGAAACTTAGGAATAAGTTTTGTTTGTTATTAACACATTGCATGCACCCTGGAGATAGGATATGATAGTATGCGGTCACCTTGTGTATGTGTGCATCATTCATCATCGCATAGACAAGAATAGAGGCTTAGACATAAGTCCTATCGACATTATTGTATGCATCGCATGTGTCCTAGAAATAGGAACGATGGCATTTGCATTGGGAGATGACTTGTTGTTATGTGTGTGTAGCATGATCGCATAACTTGAACACAATCTTAGGAAGTGTTAGCTAAATCCCTTCTCAACCCATTCATCGCATACTCATTGAAATTCTCGATTTCATCAACTCCTCACTCGAATCCGTCACATAGGATACATACTTAAACAAAACACCAACCAACTTATTTGTTTTTGCCACCGTAAAGGAATCAAATTTACTATTGCATAGTAACTCAGTAGTCCCTGTATTCGACCCTGGACTTACCAGGAAACCTAGGGAGATTTATACTTGAATCTTATTAGGAAAACTTGCATGTGCAACGCATAACTCATCACCACAAACATACATCATAATTGCATCACATTTACAACGCATCAATGGGTGTGCGGATCTTTGCCACACCATCCACCAAACTGTTCTACTGTCTGGATCATTTGTAACATTATCGACTTCATCTCGAACCTCGATCCATCTAAAGTTGGCCTCATGATTCCTGGGGAGAACTCATACAAGTTAGGTAACGCATAGTCCCAGATGGGTCTATTACGATCGTTCTTCTGGTTGTTCAGTCATTCTGTGAGTTCTTTCCTGTTGTCGACGTCTGTTTCTCTGTCTTCTTCGAAATGTTCTTTTGATCTCTGGGTCATAATTGAGCTCAGGAGCATGTCCTTCGCTCATGTGACGCTTGCTTCTTCCCTTACCAAAGGATTGGCAATGCACATAGGTCGAAAGCTGCAAAGAAAATAAAAGAGGTTTGCTGTTAGCGCAATATATACCGTAGTCCCTGGCAACGGTGCCAAAAACTTGATGCGTGAAATTGTGATGTGCTATGGTATGAGTTTGCGATGATATGTGCTATACGGTGATCATGCAAGTTTTCCTAACAAGACCCAAGTATAATCCTTCCTAGGTTTCTTGGTAAGTCCAGGGTCAAACACAGGGACTACTAAGTAGATATGCGACAAATACTATGATTCTCTTGCGGTAGTAAAAACAAGTGATGTGGATGGTGTTTTGATTAAGATTTTTCCTATGCGACGGAGTTGAACGTAGAGTGATGCAAGCATAGAGAGTTACAATGAGTATGCGATGAAGGGGTTGAGAAGGGGTTAGCTAGCGTTTCTTAAGATTGTGCACAAGTTATGTGATCATGCTACACACAAATATTAGTACTACATTTCTCAATGCAGAATGCCATAATTCATATTTCTAGGACACATGCGATGTGTATACGAAACAGTCGATAGGACTTATTTCTAAGCCTCTACTCTTGTCTATGCGATGATGAATGATGCACACATAAAATAAGGTGACCGCATACAATCATTCCTATTTCTAAGGCGCATGCAATGTGTAAATAGCAATAGAACTTATGTCTAAGTTTCTATTTCTTGCTTATGCCATTCTAATCCGACTCTCTCAAGCCTAGGTTCTAATCTGACTCTCTTGAGCCTAAATTCTATCTTTAGACTACTCTTTCAAGTATGTCCAAATGGTGAATGATGCATACATAAGACAAGATGATCGCATAAAATGTAAAATCTTAAGTCATGCTAGCTAAGTACTTCTCAACCCATTCAAAAATTTAGTTACTCATGCGTGGTATGGAGAGATTGAACATAGATTGAAATGAGATTTCCATTTTCTGTAAATAAAGTACTGAATAAAAAATATCAAATGGATTTGAGAGATAAGAAGCCCGGTAAGCAATGTCTTGCTTCACGTGGCCTTTTACATTGCTCTTTTTCACTCCAACTCTAGTCTAGATGTGTATTCTTGCTCTCACAAGTGTTGGCCCTCTCTCCTGCGTGTTTCTTTCCAGCAATCTCTCGATCTGTCCGGGAATGGTCTCTCGGCTTCCTCGTCTCCTTGCTCTTCTCCGTCCTCTAAGAATAAGTATATATATGAGTATGTGCGTGAACAGAGTAATTGATTAACTTTCTAACTCTCTAAAAACTCCTTTTACACTGGTAGCCTTCGGTATTTATAGACTTCAAGGTGAAGTAGCCTTTCTTGCTAATGATTGCAATGATGTGCAACATTAATTCCCCTACTCTGATATGCCGTTTAATGGTCACCGAAAGTTGAGTGTACTTGCTACAATGTGACTTTTAGTGGCTTGTCAACTAAATTCGGAATCAATCGTTATCAGCTTTCCATCCCATCGTGATTTATTACGTTGTCACCTTGATGTGAGGTCTTTATGTAGCTACCTTTTTAAGAAACTTCTCACGATCGCATGACTTGCGATCACAATCTTTAAGCGCGCTGATGCATTGTCTCTTTGGATCGCAATTTCATATGCTCCATCGCATTGTTCCTGCACAAAATAAGTAAATTAATTGCTTTTATGCGATGAGCGCTTGTGATCGCAATTCCTTTCAGTTTAGTGCTTTTGGACATTATATTGCTTATTTTACCATCGCATTCTCTCATTGTTTTACTTATTTAAGCTGTAATAACTTGTATTTCTACCAGCTATCAATATGTTGTCGCACTTCTCACTCCCACTTACTATGAACATTCTCTCCATCCACCTTGATATTGACCTACCCAAACACCATCCTTTAGGGAGACACTCCCAGGGTGCCACGAGGCTGAGGGTAGATCTCACAATGTGGACAATTAAAGGGAGAAACACGAGAGGTTTAAATGAAGTATCAAATGTCCCTAGTACCTCCCACTGAATGTTCTACCTAGGGGTTCATTAACCTAGAAAATCCGGCTACTAATTTTAGTCTAATTCATTTTTAAACCACTCAAAAACAACTTTTGTCTGAAAAATAAAATAAGTTCAAGTATTCACATTAAACTCTTTAATGGATTGTCCTTAACCTTGCATGCATGCATCAAATCTATCTAATTTATCTTTCCAGGTAGGTTCCCAGGTAGGGGTGTTTCGTTTCTGTCACCTTAAATACCCTAGCCTAGACAGAACCTGCCTTAGAAAAAAGGTCCTTTATAGATAGATTTGTTATGGTTTAACCTTTTATTAGTCAATTTATTCCTATTAAACTGAGTAAAAGATTAAAGCCTAAGGTTGCTAATCAAATTAGAACCGTGATCTTAGGTCTATCTGATCCAAGTTTTAAACAATTTTAAAACATTGATTTAAACCTAAGTTGGCATGCATGTCTTTCTTATAGATTTTAGTTCTAATTTCTTTATATACTTTATAAAAGGAACAACTAAAAACATACATCGCCACACAACTAGGTATTTATAACGATTATAAATTTAACCTATGTTTCATGCTTCATGTCATGTCCGTTCATTACTATACATAACTTTTATATACTTGTAACGAACCAAGCACACATGCTTTCATATACCCTTATGCTATAACACTTATAATATAAAGATGATGCATGTCAATACTTAATGCATGCATAAATATAACTTTTATATTATATGATGCATGAGCATGCTCTTACGTAATTTAAATCATGCTTCTCTAAATCATAACACTTATAATAAAGAGATGATGCATGACCAATGCATAACCTAAGGTGAGATGTTTCTATATGGCATACCATATGACATATAAATAAAACATACATCCTATGTATATTAATACAGATTAATGGACCGGGATGAACCACCTCAAAACCGGAAGGAAAACTCTATCTATTACATTTTTTCATCGAGCAAACCCGTTCATAGGTGAACCGCCGGGTGAAACTTCCATAGTTTAGTAAACGCAGCCAGGTAAACGATCGTGAAGTGCACAAGACAAAAAACGTGAATGCTAAACGATCGTTTAGACGACAATGAAGTTGCGAAGCCTGATCGTCTAGATGAACACTTAACACGCGATAGGTAAATGATTTACTCCGCGATCATATAGTCAGTAACTAAGTGATAAAGCTTACTGAGCTACACGATCGTCTAGTGCGCGTGCGCAAAACCAGCTCCCGAGTATCCTAATGATCATCTACCCCATCGTTTACACGATCCGACCAACACTTGATCGTCTTCATCCTCGAAGAACAACAACCCTTGCTACGAAGCTTCTTCACTAACGACTCACAAACTCAAACAACTTTGAAAATACAGACTCGATAGTAGTTAATATGCCCAAAAATGCAAGGGCCAATTAACTACAAATGTAAAGGAATTTAAACAATCTAGATGCTTCATCCCATAAACTCCAATAATCCACACATCCACAAACGATTTAACGATTAAACAGAAAGTAGACATGTTTCACCTACCGAGAATGTAAACGCAATTCTTTGCATCAATGAATTTGGAATATCAGAAACCTGGCTCTGATACCAATTGAAAGAACTCTTGTACAAGAGTACCTTTGAGCAGAAGCGGATCTTTCCAAAGACATTGTGACAGAATTACCACATTTACATTCCCAAAGATAAATATGCATCAAACTACAAATTACTGGCATGCTTTAAGATAAACAAAGAAGAGAACAAGAAAACGTACCAGTTGAAGAACTTTTCTTCACCGAAATCTTGCTCTCTCCAAAGGATGGCTCTCGCTCTCGCTGGAATGTCACAACAATCGTTCACCAACACCCGGTCGTCTACTAACAAACGATCTCCACACAAATTGAACAAAGATGGGGATGACACCACCACTTAGAACCCTCGATATTCTCGGTGTGAGAATCTAAAGAGTGGGCTCTATTGGGATTTGGTAGAGGGGAGAAGGATATGAAGATCGAATACAATGATTAAGCAAGTGAGAGAAGGGCGAGTCTATCGTATAGCCAAAATGCTTGATCGTTTAGAAAAAGTACACGATCGTGTAGTAAATAGGTTGCGATCATCTATATGATCGTTTAGTAAATGCTCGGCACTAGACAATCGTTTAGTAAAACATAAGCGATTATTTAGAAGATGCGCGTGCGTGTATGCGATCATGTAGTAAATTTGAGTATTGTATAGTCTCTCAGTTTACTAAGCGATAGACAGCATACACTTTTCTTGAGCGAATTACGTGATCTTTTGTAAAATGAAAACGATTTTCATTTTATTCTTCAGTTACGAAAACTGATTGGAATTTCCCACTAACATATGGTTATGGAGAAAAAGGCGTGTACAATTATCCCATAATTTTTAAATTAAAATAATAAATATAATCATATTATATTCTTTAACCTATAGTTTAATATCACATATAAACCATAGTGTTTTCTCCTGCACTAGATATAAATCATATTTATATCCATTTTCCTCCAATTAATGTATCTCATACATAAAGTCAATCATATCATATATAATTAACCAGTTCAATCATATCATATATAATTGAACCCCATCTTATCAATTTAAACATTTCAAATTGACCCAAAAACTAATTCTCAACTTGAATCCATTGAGCTACCAAGGGGACCTTATGAACCTATGGCTCGAAGCTCCAACGATACATGAATAGGTGACTAAACTCTTTAGCCACGAGATCCACCATCCATTAACTACCAAGTATTCCATTAAAGACTGACAACTGAACTCTCCTTTCCACAGATATATTTTTGTGTCCATCGAATATAGCCAATCAATAGTACGATAACCTTTCACAGATGCTCGTAAGTACAACTGGGCCAATTTACCGTTTTGCCCCTATAGTTACATCTAACTCCTTAAGTACCACTGATCCCTCTAACGAATAATGCAACATAGTCCTACTATGTGAGGACACCTCTCGGGCCATAAGAAGGTGTGTGGCGCTACATCGTTCAAGCCCCAGGATCAGCCCTCAAGGGAAAAATCTATTTATTTACCCCTGCTTCGAGGAAGAAGTGAATTCCATTTTGTGTAGCTGAGTTCTCAGGTCCCAAATCAGATTAATCCCCAAAATGGTAAGTTTAAGTCGATGACCTGACCACTCGCGCCCATGCAAATCAAAGAACCGCCCTCAAAGGCAGAAGTTCCCAACTCACTCAGGATTAAGGTCATGTTACCCATGGTCATCCTAGTGAAGTGAAGTCTCTGTCATGAATGGTGTTATATAACGAGTCGTTAACACTTCTGGTCAGATCTTATACAAACACTTTGTATAGGATGCCCCCGTTTGCACGTCCCTACATGAATGATCAGGATCAGACCATCTGTAGCAAGTCACAACACTTGTAACTATCCCACAAAGCGGGCTACATCCGTAGAGTTACCAGGATAAGGTTTCGCTCCTATATCCATATACTACATACCATTTTATTTATCACTTAAGACATGATCCACTTGTATGTCAGCACATACATGCTTAAGTTACATAATGACAACCAAGGATTTTAGTTTATTGGTTTGTGGTAAAGCAAATAAAACATCCAATGTTCAAAGACAAGTAATGAAGAAAATATCATATATTATACATCACAAACATTTGTACAAAACTGTGTTTATAAACTACAGGACACGAGAGTTTAGGGCATCATCCCCAACATGCTCAACCCTCGTTTTCAAAATTTTTGAATAAGTTTTTTTTTTTTGTTTTTATTAAACTACAATGAGGACCTTGTCGCTCTAAAAAATTTGAGGGTGGGAGAGGTCTAAGCAGATGCGTTCAACTTTTACACTGCTTTTTCATTAGATAATAATAATAAAAATAAAAAGAATGCAATAAACTCCACTATCAGTTGAAAGGGAAAAACCCAATTTGATAAAAGTTTAAGTTGTGAAAGGAACTTGCCCGTAGTTGGATACTTCACATGACACCCGTGCAGGTAAGCTAAAACGAAGATAGGTTACCAGGATCAACGCAACGCAAATAACATCAAATAAAAACAATTCCACTCTTTGGCATAAGTTAAAGTTTAGTCCATATAAGAGCTAAGTTGAACTTGGAATACAACCGTAGTTGAATGTTCGCATGACACCTGTGGAGGAAGGCCAAAATAAAGGGTGTAACCAAGTTCAACACCTTGCCTATAATTTAAATAAGTAAAACACAAACTGCCTTTCTTTTCAAACGGATGCATTACAAGGGGAAAAAAAGGGATATGAAAGTATTTGAAATGAGAAAAAGGTTTTTGAGCAAAATTTTTCTGGATTCAAACTAAGAAAATATTTTCTTAGAAAAGTGATCGGACTCGAAAGAAATAGGCAACTTAAAAAAGGAATGTAGCAAGTTAATCACATTCTGAGAAGCTAGTCAGCGCAGCTTTAAGTTTGAATTTCTTTAGTAGACAAGCATTATTCTAAATTTGGGGGTGTGATAACTTATAGAAATACAAGTTATTATAGTCTTTTACTTAGAATAATGAGGGTAGATAAGAAGAATATGCGTCAAAATGTCTATTTTGTAGTTGATTGCAGGAATTACCACATGCGTTGATCTTCCAATAAGCAAATAGTTGATCGCATGCCTCGGGATCTTTAAACTTGTACCAATGGATCTTTTGGCAAGTATTTAGAATATTGACCATGATAGGAATGCAGACATTTTCACCTATTGCATCAGATGATGACGACTAATTAGAGTGGGAATCCCAACAATTGTTAGTGCACGACTTTATAAATAGAGCCCTGACGCCATAAAGAAGATCAAATTTTTTTAGATCCAGAGACTCTGAGATTTTTATGAGAGAAATTCCACCTCCACATTTCACCCGAATCATCATTGTAGCTTCACCGGAGCAAGATTCTGGGAGGGCCTTCTCCATCCACTCAACCATTATACCACCAGCGGCCTTGATATTCATCTGTTGGAAGTAAGAGATTGCTAACAATTGCCCGTCATTTTATCTCATCACTCCTCTTTGTTGTTGTATTACATTTTGTTTAAAAGATAATTCACTCTTGTATTCAATAACTTTATTTGTAATTTAATACCATCATGTCTACATTCATTATCTCCTATATCTTTACTTCCATTTTCGCTGTTACCATGAACAACTGATTTCAATGGGATAACGGGGAAGATTAATGCCATGATAAATAGGATTCGTGAAAGTGTCATGTTTGTTTAATGTTTGGTTAGTCATATGCTTGCCTATATCATTCATTGAGTCAGGCAGCTATGATTAACTACCCAAGAGGGAAAGTAGTTGTGGATCTCATTAAACAACACAAAAAGTATTTCTAGAGATAGAAATAACCTTGTGCTCATGGCAACTTCACTCACGCGTCATAGAAATATGACAAGTTTGGTTGGCCACTGAGAGGTGTTGATAACTTGTAGAAATACAAGTTATTTATACTATTTTATTTAGATATTGTGGCAAAAAGATAGGAAAGTTGCGTTGATAGTATACAAATTGGCTAAGAAATACGAAAATTATGAAATGTCGTAAACACACCCATTAACACCATTGCGATGGTAAGATAAAATGTTTCAGTCTCTGATTTGCAAGAAATAGGTCACCGCATGCGTTCATAGCTCGAAGACAAAATAAACAATGCATCTACATCACGTTGCGCCTATCAATCAAGAATGAAGAGATGATCAACACAATAACGGTGCATGCGAAAATCGATCAAGAGCTTTAGCGATCAACGTATTTCAATCGCATGCAGTAATAAAAAATAACATCGCATGCAGCGATAGATCGAAGATGTGAAGAGCAATGCATTCGCGGACGATTCTGACAAGTGTACAACTTTTAGTTGTGCATTTATGACGGATTGATTGCGTAACAGAAAGGAATTTTCTATTCCGCCATTTCAGGAACTACTATAACTAGACAGTGAGGACCACAAATTCAAAGAGCCAAGGTCTCACCTATAAATAGCTTCCTCAAATTCGCTGAAAAGATATACATGATATAATGAGATTGATATACTGAAATAGGGAGAGAGAGAGAGAGGCTGGTCTGAAGCGACTATAGAGTAAATCCGGGAGAACTCCGAGCAGAGAATTCTTTCAATTCCCGAAGCTGAAACTCTGTGCAAGGGTCAATTCTACCGAGAAAGCAAGCCTGAGAGGGAAACTTTCCTCTCTACCACTTCCATACGTCGAAAAGCACAAATTAAGCAGATGCGGTAATCATTAGGAAAATGCGTTCATTAGGTGTGCATTAAACAGAAGTTGCAAGCTAGGATTGACTTTCAAATTAAGCTTAGGGATGCGGTATTGGTCTCCCCCAAACCCTACTTTCTCCATATATCTTTTTCACGTCAAGACTATTGTTTTTCTAAGTTCTCTCAGTATTCATCTCAAGGAGATCTCTGCTAGTTTAGATATTTAGATCACATAGATTATTTAATCACATGAATTTGATTCTATTCTGACAGTATTTGCCTCGCTGCATACGTATATTCACCAGTCACTCTTAGTACAAGTCCCCATGTTTGACTTGCCATCTTGAGAAACTCATAATCTTGTTATACTTGGCTTGATAACGAGAGAAATTTTGATTAGCACATGATTACTACAACTAGACGCATAATATTAACATCGCATATACGATCAACTGTAGTTTACAATAGACGCATCATTTTTAGCACAACAACTGCCCCTTAAATGCCCATTGCATATATGAAAATATGCTTCATTAAATATTAGGAAAACCCCAATGGAAAAAAAACCCTAGTGAAGGAAAAAGAATACATATTTTATATAATATATACTCTTAAAATAATACATTATATTTACTCCCCCTAACGAAAACATCCCTTAAGATCTCTGAGTCACCGCATTCCAATGTTGTGCACCAATTTTTCAAAGTTGCGGTTGATAAAGATTTTGTAAATAAGTCTATCAGGTTATCCTTCGAACAAATTTGTTGTATAGTGATGTCACCATTATCTTTAAGATCATGAGTGTAGAAAAATTTTGGTGAAATATGCTTTATTTTATCTCCTTTATATTCTCCTTTGATTAGGGATATGCATGTTGTGTTGGCTTCATATAATATTGTTAGATGATTTTTAGTAAAAGACAAGCCACATGTTTTATGAATGTGCTGAGTCATTAATCTTAGTCATACACATTCTCGATTAGCCTCGTGAATTGCAAAAAATTTAGCATGATTTAAGGAAGTGGTCATTATGGTATGTTTCACCGATCACCATGATATAGTAGTTTCTCCACTTGTGAACAGATAACCTGTTTGAGATCTAGCTTTATGTGGATCAATAAATATCCAGAATCTGCATAACTAACTAGATCAAAATTTGATTTATTTGAATAAAACAAACTCACATCGATCGTTGCTCAAAGATAACGGAATATATGCTTAATTTCGTTCAAATGTCTTTTTTTTTTTGGAGAAGAACTATATCTTGCTAATAAATTTACTGAAAATGCAGTATCTGGTCTTGTATTATTAGCAAGATACATAAGTGCATCAATTGCACTAAGATATGGTACTTAAGGACCAAGAAGTTCTTCATTATCGTCTTGAGGTCGAAATATATCTTTCTTTATATCTAATGAACAGACTTCCATTGGAATATTTAATGGATGTGCTTTGTCCATATAGAATCTTTTCAAAATTTTTCCTGTAGAGGTTGATCGTTAACAAATATCCCATCGACTAAATGCTCAATTTGCAAATCATGGAAAAATTTTGTTTTTCCGAGATCTTTCATCTCAAATTCTTTCTTAAGATATTCTATTGCCTTTGAAAACTCTTCAAAAGTTCCAATTATATTTAAGTCATCAACATATATAGTTATAATTGCAAATTCTTACTGTGATTTCTTTATAAAAACACACGGGCTATTAGATTATTTTGACATCTTTCATTCAACAAATATCCACTCAGATGATTGTACCACATTCATTCTGATTGTTTCAATCCATATAATGATCTCTGTAACTTTATTAAATACAATTCCCGGGAATTTGATTTATATGTTTTGGGAACCTTAA